>NW_019102874.1:0-328679 GCF_001856785.1 Myzus persicae | reverse complement strand
TTGAGTTAATAAACTTTTAAAAACTGCGAACTGGTCTAGGGACGCATCTGCTTCGATCCTCGAAGATTTCATAAAGATAGGACTTATCCTATGTTGCAAGATTTGGTTGCATTAGTTGGTTACACTGTAAACATCAAAATTGTATTACATTTTATCTTTTATCTTTATTTACTATTTAAGCATCTCGATACTTTGATAGTATTCAATTTTTTGTTTATACCTTATGTTTGTGTAAAACGCTACAATGTATTACGAAAAATGAAAATATTAAATATTAAAAAACAACATTTATAAAATATCAAATTATAAACAATAAATTATTAAATAATATTTTTGATTTTTAGTTTTGTGTTTTCTATATTCATATTAACAATGGCTCTTGCTAGTATGCAAAGGAAAACCAATGTGAGTACAATATTAATTGCATGGTTTTAAGCTTCAATATGTTGTGTGTTAACTATTTTTCAGAAGTTTTATTTAATGATTTATTTATTTGTTCCAGGTGCGATTGCCTCCAGAAATTAATAGGGTTCTTTACATTAGAAATTTACCTTACAAAATAACGGCTGAGGAGATGTATGATATTTTTGGAAAATATGGTGCCATTCGTCAAATTAGAGTGTATGTTTTTTAAGTGTATATTAATAATTGGTTATATGAGAACTTGAGGCTTGTTTAGACTTATCAGGAGAGATGTATCATCTTTAAAACTGAAACCTTTAATAAGTAATAACCCTATATTTATTTTGGTCCCATATTATTTAATGTAGTACCATTACTTAGCAGTGGCATATACTGGATTTAAAGTTCCATACTCTCCCAAAAGTTTTTCACACTATGAAAACTTATATAACATCATATTAAATACATAAATTAGATTAATTGCTAACCAATTTTTAATAACTGCTATATAATGTTTTCGCTTTTTTTGGCTAGTAACAGAATATTGTTTGCTAAACATCTTCTATAATTTATTGTTTCATTAAGTACTACTACACTCATGATCATTGGGCCTATCTCCATTTTTAGTCACTTAGCTTTTAAAGTACCTTGTTCAGAATATTTAGTTATTAACATTATTTAATAGATGTTTTTGAAAAAAAAATGTACATGATTTCTGGTGGTTAAAAAGCTTAAAAAATTATAAGGATAAAAAAATGTAGTTTTATAACTACTTGAAACCATGTAAAAAAATATTTTTAAAAACAATACATTTTTGATATGAGTTTAATTCTAAGTTTAATTTTTTATCCAGAAGACATTTTAGAATTTTTCATTGTATTTAAAAATCAATTACGTATTTATGCATAATGTATAAATATATAGATATAATAGATGATCATATTATATTATTACAGTGCAATGCAATTATTTGTTTTAATGTTCTAATCCAACGCAATGCCTTTATAATTTGAAAAGTTTCATTGATACCATCAACTCTATTTTAATCTAAACCTTTTAGTTATTTTTTTGTAATTATTTTCATTTTACAGAGGCAACACCCCAGATACAAGAGGGACAGCATTTGTAGTATATGAAGATATATTTGATGCAAAGAATGCCTGTGATCACTTGTCTGGATTCAATGTGTGCAACCGATACTTAGTGGTCTTATATTATCAGGTATCATTTTCATTTGTTTTAGTTATAAAAATATTGTTTTTTTATACTATGTCTTATGTTGTTTAGTCAACCAAAGCATTTAAAAAATTGGATACAGACAAGAAGAAAGCAGAATTAGAAAAAGTTAAAATGAAATATGGCCTCAGTGAAGAAAATTAGAAGTAAACTAAATAATTTTCTCTGCAAATAACTGTTTAAGACATATAATGTACATGGTATTTATAAACTATAACAGAATATGTAAATATTAAACTAAAATTAATTTTAAAGATTTGCTTAAAATTATAATTATAACTTTAAATTTTATAATTTTAAATGTATTCAACTATAATCATCAGTCTATCATAAACTAGTAATTATAGTTGACTGAGACTGTCTATGTGATCACTAAGTCATTAATAAAAAATGTATTTTTCGATGTCTTACCCAACTGTATATACGCATCAGTACATGATTAAAATTATTAATTTACACAAAAAAATAATAAGTTATCTTTAAATTATTATCTAAATTTTATATTGGTTATGAGTAATAACAACTAATTATTTAAGCTAGCATATGTTTTAATTTTGGGAAGTACATACTTTATTAAGTTCAAATAACTTTTATATCTCAATCTGAAGTTAGTAAATATTATATGAGTTCAGTGTTGTATATAGGGGGGAGGGAGTTTGATGTTAATTACATTAGAAATAGGGCTATAATCATGTGGTGGATGTTGAATATGGAGAATAAAACCAGCAAAATTAAGTAATTTCTGTTAGACAATTTCAATCAAGATTTTCAAGAAGAAAAATTTGATACGTATCGATACAAAATAGTTACGTACCACCTCGTAACGGAGTCCGAGTCCGATACGGGTCAGTACGTATCGCTTGTATATTGCACGTGTAACATCTTGAACGCTCAAAATTGACCCGATATGTACCGATACACTCCAAATTCTTTCTTGAAAATCTTGAATTTGTCTAGAGTGGCTGGAGGTATGCAAATCCCATGAAACAGCATCTTATTCTTAAACTTGACGTACAAATGTATAATATAATGTTCTTATAGATGAGTCAAGTTTAAAATCCTAGGCCAGCCTTATAAATCCCAACATTCTGTAGGCTTTACAGCATATCATATTGATAAGAGTTCTGGGAATGAGGCAATTATTAAACTTAAATCCCAAGTCAACAATTGTATCAACATGCGAGATTGTCGTGTCAAATAGTTTATAGTGCCATTTTATAGTAGTACGCTTCCTTGTGTATGACATTTTTCAAGTTAAGTGTCAGGCCTAATGACAGACCACTCAACAAAATTATCCAAGTCACTTTGTAATCTATGACAATCTGCCAGAGTGATGATATGCATAAAAATCTTCAAATCATCAACAAAACAGAGGTGACCAATCAAAATGATCTTGTGAACCACTTTAGAAATACCATGGCTAGATATATATTTATTTAATAACACATTTAGCCATGGGAAGTACATCATAATCTCACTGGTCGCATACTAAATTATACATATTTTATTTGGACAAAACAATAAAAAGTTTTGATGTATAAATTAATTAAAATTATCAGAATAAATTATGATTGTTTTAATCATTACTCACGGTTTATAAACATAGATAATAAAATAATAATTATTTATTTATTTAGTAAGATATTTGAAATATTTGATTCTCAACTCGTTCACTTAGCTTTGCAAATCTATAGAAATGCTTGTTTTTGAATGGATGTTGCAGGTTTTCATCAATTAGGTTTGAGCAAGATTTGTGTTTAGTGAATTTAATTTAAAAAAAAACTAATGGCAGGTGTAACTTGATCCAAAAACACTCATAACTTTTTGTGCCAGATATCTCAAATTAGAAAATGTTTCTTTTATTTACATTAACATTATAATAATCTATTTTTGATTTTGATGTTTCGAAAATATGTTTTAATTTATTATTCTAAGTGAATCAGTTCCATTTGACGGGCGCCGCGTTGTGCGGCATTCCGGAGTATTCGATTGGCTCAAAAATAAACTATTTTTGCAAATATGTGATAAATCTCAAGGGTCATAAAATTATCCGAGGCGGTCAGTGGGTTAGCCATCCCTGCTTTACATGCACTGTTTGCAAATAAGGAGAATACTATTGGAGATAAATGGCCTCCTTATGGGACACCAGGAGAAACCAAGAAAATATCAGAACAATTATTAAAAGAATAAAGGTTGGTTTTTGAAATACAAGTTGAATTGTTCTAATATTAGTAGGTACTAGAAAACTATTAGTAACATAACCTATGATTTTCGACCAACATAATATAGGCAATAGTTTCCTACGTCAAATGGTGACTTTCAAATTCTAGATCAATATTACAACACACTCAGAATTCAGATTGCGTAGATTATTATTCTAAAGAATATTATTATTATGACAAACGGTTTTAGGAAGACTTTGCGGCCACAAATCTGGTAGTGAGTTAGTAAACTATAAATGTGTAATAAATATTCACACACGCGCATGCAATATGTACCTATATATTTGTGTGTTACTATTTTGTAAAAATAGTGCGACGTAAAAATTATTAACTATATTGGCTATATAGACGCAAAGAATACTTTTATGTATTTATGAGTGGTGAACGAGAAGCCGGACTACCAGTAGATATATAGTGCCGCCCCGACTATAAAGTAACAGTACGTCGTGATCATCGCCCCACCACACACAGCCAACTTGAACAAGAACGTAGGTACCTACCTACCTACATCCATAATAGCATTATAATAATATAATATGTACATTATAATATTATATATCTACGTCTATGCTTATGATGTGTTCGGGTTACATCACAACACGTCGGCGGAACCGCGCGGGCTTCCATCGCCGAAGAAACCCGTCACAGCTCACAGCGCAGTGTTTGTCGGCGATCCGTGCGACACGGTCCTGTGTGCTTTTTTTTGCGATAGTTGTTATTTATCGATGTCGTGTGCACATTGTCCGTACGCAGACGAATAGACAGTATAATTTTTAAATTTCAAAATCGCAATCATTTGCGCTCGTCATAAATCGGCTGGTGTACCTTAATAGAGCATACAAAAAAGTATATTGGCTATTTGTGTATCCGTGACACCTGCAGGAGACGACCGATAGATATTGTATACCCGAGGGCTGAAGTACCAGAAGACCCATGTGTTTAGGTGGTACATCTGCGTAAAGAAAAAGCGTGCTTAATACATGGTGTTGTTATAATGCGTATTTCAGGTAGGTGCATAACTTTATATTTGTACATCGTACATTAAAATTACCTACCCATGTAAACTATAATTAGTACCTACTTAGTAGTTGTATACTTATGCATGATAGATCGTGCTGTATAAACTACTTGTATACACGTCACACTTCGTTCGAATCAGGGATAGATGCAAGCGAGCCCCCCTCTCCTTCAGATCTCACACCGCAACCTTACATAATCATACATTTTTAAAGAAATATTTAAGCTCTATGTATAAGTGATTAAATACACTTTAAAACTATAGACAAGTGGATACTGCTCTCCACTATGCAGTTAATACCTAATGGTCTAGTAGGTAGCTAGAATGGATGTGTTAAATTTGAATTCGATGATATAAAATCATTGTATACGAAACCGTCCGTCAGCCTAAACTACTAAGTACATTTTAAGATATTAGTGCTATCAAAATAATTTATATTACTATTACAGTACTACCATTAATTATAAATACTCAATGCTAATACTATTAGGAATAATATGTTAAATTAACTCTCTCTGAAAACATTGCATTTGAAAATGACATTGTATATATATATTATATTATAATAGTATACCTACTTAAAAAGTTTCAATCATAGGTACCCACTAATAATATTTTTAAATTAGGTAGATACAACAGAATGATTACTAACATCACTATTCTTCGTAACTTGGACTTCAAATGTGTGAAAAGAAAAATTGTGTTCATATATTTTTTAGGTTTGTTAATACCTTGTAGTAAATTTTCATTCATTAGCCATATAAATTTAATATTCTACAAATTTCTAACTACAAAATCATTTGTAAATTTTCATAATTTTGTCAAAATTTAAACCTCAATTGCTTGAGAAAAAAAATTGTAGATATGTTTCAAATTTTTGAACTTCTGTTATAACAATTTATGTGAAACCTACTATAACATTTTCAAGTGTTTTGAATTTTTGATTAAGCAAAACAATCGAAGATTTCTTATGATTATAAATAGCTAAAAAAATAATAAAAATATTTTGAAAGTTGTATTATGATTTATGTTCGGGAAATGCCGATGTTAACATTTGTTGAATATTTTAACTATTTACGGTCATTGCTTATTAGTTTTCATGTTAAAAAAAAAATTAAATCGATTTTGTCAAAAATTTGGCAAAACCAGTTTTAACAAAACCCATTTTGTTTTTTTGGTGTACCTGCCTAACTATAAGACAAAAACGAATTATTCGTAGATATTTAAAATGTTCACCAAATATTTGTACTAGTATTTTAAAATATATATATATGTAATAAATGTATAATTTTCTTATTAAGCTATTTATAGACATTTGACATTTCTTATTAATTTTTCGTTTTTTTTTCATAAAAATCATCTATAAATTATTGTTTGCTTGATCAAACACTTTGAAAATGTAATACAAGGTTCCTCATAAGTAGTTCATACTGGAATCACTAACTAAAATATGTATAAAAAAAACATGAACTGGATTTGTTTTTGACATTTGAGATTAAAAATTTGAACGAAATTCGATATTTAAACGAAGAATAACTATTTTAGTTATTTCATCCTTTTAAAATAGCCAAAAACTAATACTGTTCTGCATTATCCACAGATGTAGATTGTAGATAGCCACAGGCTAGGAATTGTCTTACTTTATTAAATAAATAAATTTTTTTTAAAAGTTGTTTTATTGTTATTGTTTTTATTAGTGTATTACTGTAATACCTAATTAATACAAATATATTTATATGATGATGGACTGACAGATCGTCTCCTCTCAGTATCGTTGTTCGTATCACAAATTCAGAACAATTTAACATATCCACCTGCAGAGTATCTACGGTTACCTTACTCATTGTCACTTACGAGTATATATTATATTACACCATAAATGAAAATCTTCCAATAAAGATAGCGCTATTGATGGATTTGATACTTAACTATATGTTTATAATATTTGCAAATGTACAGGATAAAATATGTGTGTTTTTAATAAACGCACCCCCCCCCCCCAAAAAAAAATGTCTCTTCCGTGTACCTATATCTTCTTCTGATTCGAATGTATTGTGCTTATAGGTCCACAATTTGAATTTTCGTTGGAACCGTGGTTAGGTTAGATATTACAACTCAATAATAACAAACGTTACACACTTACACGCAACGATGGATCGGTGTGAGAACTGCGGCGACGAATATGAACGGTTGCTGAGCGAAGAGGATGACCGGTCGTCGGCAGCCGAGAATCATGGCGACGAGAGCCCGCTTCATTTGCGCCAGCGACCCGTCGATAACGGTCGTCGCGTCGCCTACGGCTTCGGACACGTGTTCAACGACATTACCGCGGCCATTTGGTTTTCTTACACTCTGGTGTTCATGCAAAACGTGGTTGGCGTGCCCGCGACCACCGCTGGATTTCTGCTGTTTTTCGGCTAGTATTTACTATTTATCTACACGATCATTTATACACTATAACTATATAATATGTACATATAGTACCTACCTATCTACAACACAGTAATATTAGTACCTAATCACTAATCAATTGTTACCTATATTCAACTCTGTATAAGTATATGCGTAATTTAGAGAGAGTCTCAGTTGTGCTTAACACGCCCTGATTTGAAATTAGCTCTTCAATATTTGAACCTATATTAAGGATTATAGTTTAAGGCTATAAATGATTATAATACCTATGTATGTTTTAGATACATCGGATGTAGGCAATAGGTATGGCAATAGGTATGGGCTATCCAGGTTTTCAACCTAACCTACTATTGTTGAATAATTATAATATTATTATAGGCACCATAGTTATATACAACAACTAGATATCCGTGATTATATTACAGTTGTGACCGATGCTTATAATGCAGACAATGTTTACATTTATTTTAAATGTATTCATATTCATATACAACTATACCTACCTGTCTACCTCTATATAGGTACCTATATAATTAAACATATACTGCTCATACAGCAGAGCGACTTCGACGACATTTTTTGATCTATGAATTTATCATTGAATTATATAACATATCAATTTTGCTGAGTATACTTATCTAAGACGCGCATGTACCTATCTCATAATTTTATTTCGTTAAATTTTTTAATGTGATGAATGACGACTAAGATCATACAGGTGTACAGTATAATAGGTTCCTAACAACTAACTTTTATTATCGAGTTGAACATTACTGTAATGCGATCGTTATATTTTGTGGTTACATACTTAATATTTATGTAATTTATAACCATTAATCGCCTAGGTATATCTTCAATCGTCATATTTTATTGTTAATAAAAAATTAACTAGTACCTAGTTATTAAGTCATATTACATCATATTCATTATCCCTAAACTATAAGTATTATTGTATTAAATACAGGCAGGAAACTAGTTGGAGCTAATTAGTTATTTGTCATTTCAATATGTATGGGAATGTGTTGTACCTACTACCTTGGTCCAATGTGTATTGCTTCTTTAATAGATGTTAGTAGTTGCCGCAATTGGTAAGGAATTAATTCATTGAAGAAATTATAGTCACTATAGTTCCACGACATCGAAATATTTGGACAGTTACTACTTAGTACAATAAAATCACTCACGAATTTATAGTAAAAAGTTTAAATGTCTTCTATCATAATAACGGTTATTAGTTTTAGATTCTGAGCTGAGAGATGATGAATTGATTTTAGAATGATGTGTTTTTTGTCAGTCGCCACAGTAGCAGTCGAGGCAGCGAAAATGCTTCCGATTTTCTATTTAAGCATCTTTTCTGGTTAGGAAAGTAAATCTTATTAGTACTTTGGGCAGGTCTTCTTCTTCTTGAGCTTGTCGGCTATCAAGACCATCCCGTATTTCCAGAAGTAACCTAACCGAAGTACTTTATGAATCTAATCTAATATATTTTTTTATTTTACTACAGTTAATTAATTAGTTTTTAGTCTGAATATGTTTTTTTAAAATACTTTATAGAAGGGTTGACACCCGTTAATACATAACATAAATAAATAAATATACATACTTATTCATAATTTATGTACAGGTCAAACTGTAGATGCAATAGCAACCCCATTTGTGGGAATCATGGTTGACAAATTAGGGAAAAAGAAAAATTGGGTGCTTTTAGGTAAATACAACTTTATGTACCTAATAAAATATGAATGTATTGCTGTTAATCGTTTTTACAATGCTGTACTATTGTTCATTACACAAGTAAAACCTAATAAATATTCAATCACACAATTTTCAGGCACAGTAATGGAAGCCATAAGTTTTCCGTTAATATATTACGTTTGGAATTTGTCCATAGTCGTAACTACTTTGATTTATATTTGCGCGATATTAACATTCCAAATGGCATGGGCTCTTGTTCAAATTTCTCACTTGTCGTTGATACCAGAGCTGACTGATTTGTCTTTAGAGAGAGGCAAATTAACTTCAATAAGGTGCGTTTGACATTATTTATTATATAATTATTATGATAAGTAATTACTAAGTACCTATTATGTAAGTTATAATATATGTATAGTGGTCATTCAATACATTGACCAATGAGTGCAAAAATAATATTATTTTCATGAAAAATTTGTTTATAAATTATATTTTATTTAGATGGTCACCAATTCACCATAGTCATCTACAAAATAATACCTATGTACCTTCTATAACTATAAGTCTATAATAATTATAGTTCATCCTCGTCTAATGCTCTAATTGCAATCATTCCGTGTTTATATAGATACATTTTCACAGTGTCCACGAATATTTTAATGTTCATCATCGCTTGGTCAGTGTTCAGAGGTGCACGGAATAACGGAAATGCGGGTAGTCTCATTGGTCCAAACGACTCAGAGAAATTTCAAGTTAGTTTAAAAATATATCTGAGGTCCATAGATTTATAGTACCTATATTTGATCTATGATTATACCTGCCTATATATATTATAATATTCACTAATCATGATTTATGAATTATAATATATTATAAATAATATAATGTACACAATCACTTTTATACATTATCCACCTATGCCGGCCATACTGTTACAGCCTACAAGTATCTATCAATTTGTCCAGGCGTGTTAGTTATGGACGTATCTACGTAATTCAATTAAAAATACTGTGTTATATAATATATATAGATGTTGGCGTTAATTGCTACAACGATTGGAGTGTTCTCCGCGTTTGTTTTCCAAGGACTATTGAAAAGCCCACGAAATACCAATAGAAAATTGATGTACCGACAGAATCGACAGATAAATGTCGACAAAATACTAACCTTTTGTAAAAACGTTCAACTGTATCAAGTGGCTATTGTGTTTACGACTTGTAAGCTGCTGATAAATATAGCTCTGATCTATATACCGCTTTTCATCAACGAATCGGCAATCGACGAATCTGGTACCATTGCTAGCATACCGTTGGTGGCGTATGTGTCTTCTCTGGTCACATCTATAGGCGTGGAATACGTCAAGCCGTGTTTTAAATCCGATAAAGTAAGTTCGAATAATATTTGTATACTGCGATGAGAATACACACCTATTGTTGTAATAATTTTCTGGCCGTATTATATATAATTCAAGGCTAATAGGTAACTAATGAGTAGGCACCTGATGATAAAGCTGACTTATAGGTTAGTATGTACACCGATAGATCCGTACGCGTGAGCAGACATTTCTGTCATGGTAGTCGTACATAACATATTATATTAACACTCACACACATATATTATTATGTACCTACGAGTATGTACGAGTATTATTCTTATCCACGTCTAAGTAAAATAGAGATTAATTTGGACGGGGTAACCTCTTTAACTACATTTACCATGGTAAAAAAGTATTTTATAAATATAAACTGAATTGTTGATTATCATGGTAGACACTATGAAATATTGAAATTTGAAAGGGGCGAGTTTGCAGACTGTTAGGCCCAGGGCCTGATTTACCAATTCATGGGCCCAAAATTGTCCACCCTATTTTCTTCAACGCTAATATACATTTTGCTACATTTTTGGGGAAATCCCATTCGACTTTATAACCCAACAAAATATCCAAGTAAAATCCAAATCTATTTTGTTTTCCCAAAGCATGATAAAAAGGTATTGGTTCAATTAATTTTTTACGCCTGTTGGTGGCCCCTCTTTTGAGTGGGCCCAGTGTAAATGTCCCATTTTCCCTTAGATAAAAATGTCACTGTGACTATCCCGTTAGCACGCTTATGAAGAGATCATATAGGTACTCATACTGATTACATGAGACATTTGAAATGGAAAAAAGTATAGTTAAAGGCCATTTTTAATGAATGCCAACTGTGTGTCCACCTCATCTTGCCTTAAAAATAGTAGAAAACCCAAACTTCCTCAACCTTTCTTATTTAGTTGCGACTTAAGGATTTAGGTACCTACCTACCCCTCGTCATTGAATATGTCACTACTTTTATGAATGTGCGTTAAATTGTCATTTAAAGATAAATCAATGTACTGAAAGGAGTAGGAGACTGTGTGACAGACTAATCTGTTTCCAACTATTTATTTTTATAATTTAGGTATTGGATAGAGTTAGTATTAAATTACCTAATATCTAATAATAATAATTGTATTAATTAATTATGTAATTACTCTGAGTAATTAATTTTTGTTAGTATTATATAGGTACCTACGCGTTATGTTGAACTTGAGCTTATATTGTTGACAATATATTCACATATATTTTATTATAAATTATTATAATAGGTACTATATCATATAAAATATTACATTATAATTACATTGATAATAACTTAAAACTTGAAAGTTACGCTCCTAATAGTCAATAATGACACGACTTGACTACGTACACACAATACGGTTCAATACTGTAAGTAAAAAGGCTACGTAAAAAAACTCTGATAACACAGCACGTCAGAACATAAAACAAGTATTTTTTTTTTTACCTTGATAAAACGATTAATATTAATTATGTAATAGTAGTATATTTTTTTAATTACAATAAACCAGATAAAATCATTTGAGGACTAATCGTTGTTTTTCGTTTCAATAACCAATTTTGTTATAATTTGAATTTCAAAAGCCCACAAAAAAATTGTGCCCATATATGTACATGTTATTTACTTATTTTCATATTGCTGTAAAAGAAACTTTATACCTATCAAATTTTCAAATGTCTGGGAGGATTTATACAGCATTACAGCGTGATTTTTAAGAACGCTTATCCTATTTTTATAGTTGAATTATGAATTCATTAAAATTCAGATTTTTGGAATTTTTAAATACATTTGAAGACCATTTTTTGAATCATCGATATTTTTTGTACCACTTAAGGATGATCTTGTGACAAAACAAGCTTTTGTTTTTGAAACAGGAACATCCCTTTTTCATTTAAAATTATTAAGCAGATTTTTTTTTGAGAATTTTGATGTATCTATCTAAATCAAAATTCAAGCTAGTCGTTTTTGAGTTATGTAACTTTGTGTTGTAAGGATATGTCTATGGTAATGGGTTAAGTAGATAGAGGGCTTATACGATTTGAAAAAGTTAGAAATTACAATTGATTTGTCAATATAAATAATTTGTAAAAGTGTCCCAAGTATAATAAATACTACATCTAACATTACATATAATTTTTATTTTGAATTAAAAAAATCATACACTAAATAATTTTCAGTAAAAAATGATATTCTCATTTGAAAAATAAATTTTTGTATCGCCACAGGATACTCCTTAAGTAGTACAACAAATATCAGACATTTGAAAACATGGTCTTTAGGTCTACTTAAAAATGCTAAAAATCAGGATTTTAATAAATGTTCTATTAAAGGGGAAAATGGGGGTGGGCATGCTTAGAAAATCAAACTGCAAATAAAAAAAACTAACAATAATTGAATAAATTAAAATAAACATTAGGATAATTTTAAATAATGATTCTATTGAACAATATTTAAAATATATTTACAAAGAAAATAAATGATAGAACCTCTCTAAAAATCACACATTAATATTTAATTGTTGTATTAATTAATCACATGTCATGTCTTGTTTATATTTCAGGTGACCTTTACAATTGGTAGTATAATATCAATTTTTGGATCATTATTGGTATTCTTCAATCCTAATAATGAACTGACTTATCACTTCTTATGCTTAGCTGCTGTATGCTTTGGTAATACATTAAAATTTTTTTATTATTAAACTATAAAAATTAATGATTAAGTACCTACGTATTAAAGTATATTAATTATATTATTTATCTGGCAACAAATTAATAAATATATTTATATAATGACTATAATGTAAGAGATGTATGTTAGATATCTACTCTCTTTTAATATTATTATATTTAGGCACATTTAAACATTTCTCCTTATTGGTCATATTATGTTCATAAGGAAGTGTGTACGTGTTTCAAATGAATACATAAAGTACATATTATTTTATTTTAAGTTGTGAAGGTCAAATAATTGTATATAATTACTTTATAATAGTTATTTAAGTACAGTAAGTTAGTAAATGAAGTGTTTTCATAATAGCTGATTCAACCTTTTTTCTAAATTCCAACCAAAATTGAATTGTGAGTGATTTGTTTCAAGATCCATTTTAATTATGCATTCGGCATTGCCTTTCATCAACATATTATGTGTATTCTTAATATCAAAGTTCAAAATAATTATAATAAAACCATCTCCAATTAATCATTAGGTTAAATTTTGAATACTACTTAAAATATTTTAAAATTATAAGCTATTATTTTATTTTTAAGGTTCAGGAAGTGCAATAACTTCAGTGTTAAGCCTTAGTGTCACTGCGAACCTCATTGGAAATGATACAGATTGTGGAGCTTTCATATACAGTTCAGTCACATTTTCTGATAAATTGATTAATGGTTTAGTTATCATTGGAATAGAATTCATGTAATAAGCTAAACAAATTGTATTTTATTTAAAAAAAATGATAATCTGTATATTATTTTTTGTTTAGGAAGTGCACAGATTTGGAAAAATGCTCTCATTATTACAGAGACGTTTTGGCATTTAGCAGTGGATCACTTGCATTAATTGGTTTATTGGTGTTTTTAACAATACCAAAAATACTTATAAAGGCAACAAAGAGTTCATCATCTCATATAGTTATTTAAATTAAATTGTACAAATAAAATATGTTCCTTTGCTATTTTTAGGGTTTAGAAATATTTGAATTATTTTAGTAGTTGATAATAACACATGTAAATACACCTAATATATTATATGTGCATATGTTAATTCTATATTTCTTTCAAACACTTTAAAGATATTACAATTGTTTTACACTAAGATATTGGAGTTTTTCTTGTATATGGATATTCTTCTCTATCGTGGTAAGGTTCATATGGATCATCTGGATAAAACCTCCTTTTCTTCCAATATTTTGTTGTCATTTTATCTAAAAGCGTAGACTGTTTGGCATTACAAAATACGTGTTGTCTCAATCTTCGTTTTCTAGCAGCTGGTTTTTTCCACATCTTCTTTTGTCGTCCACATTTAGTTCGAATCCATATACCCCTAAAAAATGTATACATTAACATTAAATAAAAATATATTATTATTTAATGAGTATCCAATTTTTGGTCTGTCTTAAATATTTATTTTAATGTAATTTTTAATTTTATCAATTAAATATTTAATATAGTAAAAAAAAATTCAATTTGTGTTAAATAAATGCACCTATACATATTTGTATAAAAATTGAAATAATAATTAAAATATTAAAATATTTAATAGCAAAATATAATTTAAACACATGTATCAGTGGTTTTAAGAAAAAAAACTAAATAAATTAGATGAATACATAATAATTTAAATTTCAAATGTAGTGAAAAATTTAACTTGTCAAATAGTTAAAGAATTACCATCCCAGGCGATAAAATCGATCGACGACTGTTTTAACAGTTTTCCTTTTCCCTTTTTGTAATGAGAACTTTGTTAGATTCCTCTTTTGTTGAAGGTTGAAATCAATCCTAAAATAAGATACATTTGTAAATAAAAGTAAAATACAAGTAAGGTAACTTAATATTATTAATTATAAATTTAATTAATAATAATTTTCAATCAATGATATATTATATTCTGATATTAAAGTTCTTTGACATATAATCTCAAAGTTGTACAATAATAGATTTTTATTTTTAATAGAATTTTCAAATATGTGTACTATGTCCTATATAATACTATCTTCAGGTAGCGATGGATTTTCGTCAAACTCAGTCAGATCACACCACTAGATTAAATGGATTTTTATTGTCGGATTTCTGTTTACTAGCAGCAGGTGAAAATTTCTTTACTGTGTTAATCTTAGTAAAATGTAAGCTATGTTGTTGTTGGAATAATGAAGTAACGCTTCTGAAAGCGTGGCACCCAGCACATTTTTGCCTCACTCATTGCCGTCGCAGAAGCTGGCTGCCTGAGGTTAGTGTTATATATGAGACAAAGTATACAAGTTTATATGTATGCATATAGTATTTTATTTTACATTGAAAGTGTTGATGAAAGCATCAAATTATATTTGTTATACAAATTGTTAACGTAAGTCGTAATAGATTGAAATAGATTGAAAGTCAACCAAAATCAAATCTTAGGTACTAAGTAGTTTAGTACTTCACTAAAATAAAGACTTATATTAGGTACCTAATAGTTAATTGAATAATCAGACATAAACATAAATTTTCATTTATGCTATATCCTGATTAAACTAGATATTTTAATATGCAATAAATAAAAAATACATACATTATATTAGATTGAGCAATAGGTGTATTCTTGTTCATAATTCCTTCTGCTGATTTAAAGTTGGAGGATAAAATGGACGAGTAGAACCTATTAGTTTCAAATTTAATAAAGCTCTTATTAAAAGAGCCTAAAAGATTAGACCCTGTAGTTTTACTTGGAGCATTCTCTACTTGTACCCGCATAAGGCGAACACCTGAAAACATAATTATTAATAAAAACATACTATTAAGTAGATAGTTTGAAGAAAAATGTTTCAATGTTATTATGCATCATAACATTATTAGTATAGGCATGGTTTAGGAATTTACCCCAACAATAAATCAAAAACAAATTTAGTATAACCAAATTATGAGTTGATGATATATTTGCAGTACCTAATTACATCTAAATAATAATAAAAGGTGTTCATCTAAGTTTTTTACAAACATTTGTTACATTTTGGTCCAACATAATTTAAACAGATATTAGGTAATAGATTATGTTACTAACCGGATAAAATAGAACCACAGGCTCGTCTAAACATTGTTTTGAAAGTTATTGCAATAGTTACTTGTAAATTATAAATTATAATACATAGGTACTTAAAATTGTGGTTATTAAAACACTGATGGTGAATACCACACAAACTCACACATTATAATATAATATTTTTGTATTTTTAAGCACAATACAACAATCACGGTTGTAGATAGAATAATATGGAAAGGATGTCTAAAGAAATAAGTTGTACGTTTAGTACGATTCACATATCACGTTTAGACTTAAAAGTTAAAGAAATTTCTTTGATAATTGCCGCAACAGCAGGCTCACAGCCATTCAGCATTTTACCAAGTTATCACTTTTGTAGGATAAAATAGATAAGGTGGAAACCGCAGTACTGCACATTTAGTTGCCTATGTATAATTTATAAGGAGTTCATAAATATTATTTATTATATTATTAGCTTATAATATTATTTATTTTCATAATATAATATTATACCAATTCTGTGATTATACTTGATCCGAGATTCAAGTCTCAAAGCGAATGATGGATCATGAATGAAAATAAAATTATAAAAAAGTGTTTTCCATTTGTGTTTTTTAAATATATAATTTTAAAAGAAGTTATTAAAACATATCTTATTATAAAATTACATTAAATTATTATCATGTACCTATTTATTCTTTAAGTTTTCAACCTTTTGACCGACTTACAAAATATAACTAAGTGTTGCATTACTCTCTAGTATCTATTATTATAGTTTACTTTTGTTGTTTTTCTACTTTGGTTCCACATTTCATTTATTCTTTGGCTGAACCGTCCAGCTGTGTGGTTGACACGTTATCACGATCACAAATTCACAGTAAACCATGATTGATAATAATACCACAGAATAGATTAAATAAATAATATTATATCATTTATATCTGTGCAATATTGTATACTTATCAAATAGTTGAAACTGTTGAAAATATTAAAATATTCCACCGTGGTTACTGCCGTACTGGGTTAGATGTTTATTAATAGAGAGCCTATTACCGCAGAACAAATGAAGTTATTTATTTTATTTATTCTGTGCTACTACTATTGAGGCTCTCTGGTTATTGATGACGGGAAGTGGGCAAACGCCAACCCAATGCATTTATATTTTATCTATGACCCAATGTCATGGCGGACGTGCAGTCCATAGATCAGTACTGAAAATTATTTATCTACTGTGATAATATATCCACTTTAGCCAAGGCAATTATTATATAATAATAGATGGCTGATAGCGTATTAAAAAACGAGTATGTTTATCATGATAACAATATCTAAGAATAACAAATAACAACAACAACAACAACATACTTATTTGGTACATTATAATTTATAATTTAAGTTATTATAAACATAAAAACTGTCGCTGTGGCCTGTGGGGTAAAATAATGATTTAGCATAATACATAGTGCGCATAAGATTGAACCTGTATGCCCTTCTTTTGTCTTAGTTTCTCGAACTGCTTATTTGTGACATTAGTAATTTTTATACGTCACAATAGCACTACATATAATCGATGATTGTATTTCCTATAAATACTCTGTACTCGAACATACTCGACGAACATTTAATTATTCCACAATATTGAATGTTCTTTTGTGTGACCGCACTAATAGGTTTCGTGTTGTGTTTATCTAAAGTAAAACATTAATAAAACCTACGAAAATGGTTCTTGTTCAGTCCATTTTTCTAGTTATATTCATTTCTCAATTTTACAATAATGTGGAAAGCATATCGTTCTTCCATTTTACACAGGATCCACCACCAGTCAAGGACATTGCCCTAATGTCCAGATATATTGTTCATCATTCAGGTAATAATTCAAAGTTCCATAATATTTTTTATCAGGAAATTGGTTTTAAAAATACCTAGATATACGAGTACACCTATAAAATATACCTAACCTACCTAGTATTTTATTGAAAATTCATAATAAATTATAACTTTTAATTAAAAGTGTTATTTTTGCTACTGTGTTGAGTTATCTATAATATCTAAGAAAAATAACATGTTTTAAGATCTGTGTTAATTTACATGCAAATGTTTATAACATAATTGCATTTTAACATTCAAATCATTCAATATTTTATATTAATTAAAGTGCCATACAATTAGATGAGAATATTTTAAAGTGCGTTGTATGATTATTTTGTAAAAAAAAAAAATGTTTTTTAAAACCAAACTGTTTTTTTATTTTACAAAAATATGTCATTTATGGTGTAGTTAGAATAGATTTATTATTTTTAAAAGCGTTTGCTAAACTTACCTATTTATTGATATTCAATTTTATTTTGTAAGCGTCTATGTCTTTATTTAGATTGGGCAACATTGTCTTACATGGGAAACCAGTCATTTATGGATGGTATGCCAATGGGTAGGGTGTATTCTGTTAGTGACGGAACAATTAACAATAGTTCCGGTGTTCCCTACTTTATGGCTTCACCAATGGACTTATCATTTCAAGATGTTGTGGTAAATATTATGATTTACTATACACCATGTCAAAAATGATTGATACATATTAAATAGTGAATAGGTTAGTTGGTAGATCTTAGTATGTTACGTGTCATAATAAAAACAAATTATGAACATTGGTATAGTGGTATGGTTATTGAAATTAGTTATTCTTTATTTTTCAGAAAACAAAAAACTGTTCTCTTGTATTGAGTTTGGCACAGTCTGATTATTGCAATAAAAAATCTTATGACCCTGAAGATCCACGATGTGCACAGCTTACATTGACTGGAAAGTTTGTTAAGGTACCTTAGAACATCAAATTTTTTTCTGAAATTTGAATTATTCAATAATAAATACTATTAATATGTTTTGTATTATATTCTCCTTTGAATCATCTTTTTTTATTTTATTGTAGTTGGATAAGACTGATCCGGAATGGAATGTAGCCAAAACAGCTTTATGGACCAGACATCCTGTCATGCGTAAATGGAACATTCGTGTGCCAGGTAAATAATTATTTTTTGCATGTTTTTTAATTGATCTAAATAAACTTTGTTATTTTATTGTTTAAGGTCACAAATGGCAGTTTGCAAAAGTAAATATTGAACATATTACACTCATTGACACATTTGGTGGTCGCAAGTATCCAACTATTGCAGAATATTTCAAAGCAACTCCAACTTTTAAATATTGGCCTAAATCAAGGCACTCGATTATTACAGTTAAAGAAAATGTCATAATCGATGATGAATTTTAAAATTGTACAGGTGCTCATGTTTAAATTATTTTTATGAATATTATATTAAAAATTGCCAATTATAACTTATAGACTGACATGTGGTATAAATGTATCATTCATTATTTCATTGATATGTATACTTGTATCTTTTTGTGTTATATATTTTAAATAAATTTATTTAGGTAACATCTTTATTATTAACATAATTTTATAGAACTGGTAGGTGATATAATACTTCCTAAGACATAGTAAATATTTATTTTTCTTATTCAATCAAATAAAATAAGGTGTATATTATGAATATAATGTTTGTATTTAGCCAATAGGTATCTTGTTTGTAAACCATACATTTATTGTAAACCGTTTATTGTTATAAGACAATTACAGGTATTTAAAACTTGAAAAAAAAATTATGTTAAAAAAAATAGAATAGGTACCTAAGTAAAAATTGTACATGTTTTATTAATATACTTTTGATAAAATATTTAAGTCATCTTAAGCATGTTGGGAAAAAACACTTAAAAAAATGTTATTTAAATTAAGAAATTGACCAAGATACTAACATTACCTAGTTTAAATTGTTGACAAGTATGATTTATTTTAAACAAAGTAAGTATTTGAAGATCAAGAATAGAGAATTCTGAGCACATTTCTTAATTTTTGGAAAAAACTAAAGAAAATCATAGAAGCAAGTTTCCATTTTTTGAAAATAATAGGGGTCTTTGTCATTTACGCAAACAGTTCATAGAAAATGAGGAATATTTTTTAATCAACAAATTAGCCACTTAGTAAGAAAACATTTTATAGGTTGGTATAGTAACTACTCTTCTATGGACTATGGACATTTAGGATAATATGCGTGTAAAGAATTACTCATTACAACTATTTTTTTTGTATGGAAGAGGTTGGCTTGAAGACTTGAAAGGTTAGGAGCTTACTGCTAAGTCAATAAACAACATAAAAAACAATGATTTAAAATTAAATTACGATGCATTACCAAACATCCAAACCTAATAAAACACTTATACTTTTATGTAACAGAAGATATTCATTATTATTTATTATTAGAAGTAGTAGGTACCTATTCAATTTGCATAGATAAAATTGTTTTATTATATAAAGATATTTCATGGATTAGTCCATCATTTTTTTTCTTTATTTCTTGCTACAATGTCTAGTATGTCTTTACTCTTTAGGATTCAAATTTTAAATTAATGTCCCGATGCACTGATTACATTGTTTGTCTATTTATGTGTTCCTATTAAGTTATTGTAAATAAATAATTATGAATAGCAATTTAGCTCCTAATTCGATGCACTTAAAATTTTTTTCTAAATCTAGTCACTCAATGCTTGAGTTATAACCTAGACATTTTATTAAGTTTTGAACCAGAATAATAAGCATTATTTTGTATATTTTGGTAATTTTAAATTTTAAGGCTGTTATTTTTAGAGCACATTTAGTTCTCGGATCCAAAATTTGAATTTGAAAATTTTATTTTAAGGGTTTTATTTTTACATGATTTTTTATATACCTACATTGAACACACAATAACTATGTACAGGTAAATAATTATAGAGCCTAAACCTATATATTACAAAAATAATAACACATAGGTAATTGTTTTCCAGATTAAAGAGTTTCCAGGTTAAAAATGATGAACTGCAGTGATAATAGTTAGCCATTGTGCATTAAATTTTTAAAATCTTAAAAATATTTCATAATCAAGTTTTAAGGAGTATTTAATTTCAGTTATCTAAAACAAAAAATGCTCTGGTGTTGGGATAATTCACTTATAGGAATATTACTATTATCTCCCATGGGCCATGGCCGATAATAACGCCACTGGAGGTATAGGTATAGCCGTAAAATAGGTTAGATTTATTATTTCGATTTAGTTTCGATCTAATTTTCTTGTGAAACGAATTTTGCGCTTGGAAAGCAATGTTTTAGAACTTACATAGGAAAAATACAATTTGCATTTAAATTCGCACCTAAGTTGATAACATCAAATACCTATACATAACTATACGGTTATGCCTAGTCGACTAAACTATTTTACAGCTTTTTGGTGTAAAATTATGGTGACGCTACAATATATAGGTAATATTAGAAACCTACTTTTACCATGCAAGCAACCTATAAGAAAATAATTTTTTTATACTGTATATTAGTGTAGGTTAAAGGTTTTAGTGCAAGTACAATTTACAATTGTATAGGTAATTTAATCTTTTAATCCTATTGTATTTCTTTAATGTTTAATAAATTTAATTTGGTCTATATAGGTAGGTATACCTATTATAGACAATAATGTGTTTTATCTTTTTAAGGCCATTTTTATTCTGGGAACTAGATCTTAATCCGGCCGATCCTGAAGATAATAAATTATAATAATAAATAATAATTGTTATGTTATTTTAAATATAAGTACTTGTAGATAGTCACTTATAAAGTTATAACATAAAGATCAACTTTTTCACAAAGAAAAATAATTCAAATAGGTACTAAAACTTACGAACACTTTTGAAATATTACTTGCCCACTTTGCTATAATAAATAATATAAATCGTATAAGGTAGGTAAGTATAAAAAAAAAATTTAAAAAGTCGAATAATTCTATTAAACTAAGAGATGTTTAATTATTAAGGTCGGCGGTTCCAAGTAGAAACCTAATATTATTGAATAGGTAGGTTGTTAAATTAGGATTTGCACACAACTCAACAAGTAAAAAATTAATAAAAAAAGATATTGCATCACTTAAAATACACAGAAATAAATTGTCGGAAACTATGCATTATAGTCAAATATAATAGATGGCCGTTTGACTAATTCAATAATACGAACTACTATTATATAGCTACTGCTGACAAAAATGTTTACGTTTTTTGACGACTTCAATAGGTACCTACATACCTACAGAAATTATTATGTTTTATTTAAACGTATCAGCATTTCCATTAAGGCTACATCACAACTAATTTCGCAGACCATTTTATTTCAATTTATATCTATTGTACATTTTATTGAAGTTATGAAATGAAAAAAGAATGTAACAAAAGTAAAATTACCGACCCATCTCTATCAGTTTAAAAATGTTTTAATACTAATAGGTACTTATGCAGATTAAACTTGTTGTATGTTTTTAATCGAATATCCACGTATTACATCCAATTACTCGTCCGAATATTTTTTTTATAACTCTGAATTAAACCTGTGCGCTGGTAGGAGTTATTTTTAAGTGATATGTCCTTACAAATTCTATAATCTGCACTTGGTGTGAAAGTGAGTATAGGTACCTACCCACGTGACTTGAACTGAATGTTCTTGTGCTGCCATTCTCGCCACATCGTATTCTCTTAAATGTAATATTTATAATTTTCCTATTTAAATGGACTAATAATAATAAAACATATTTATGCATTTAGTTAATGTAAAATAAGTCAAAATAAACTACTTGACTTGAGTTCAAATTGTAACATTAAGAGTACCTAAGTCCTAGGTACTCCACAGTATTGTCTCCGTCTACAAGTGCGGTAACAATAACATATCACATTTTACACTCCTCAGATCACTTTTAGCTCCTTTAGTTAAAAATTAGATTTAATCGACCTATCCTGAAAATTGATGGCAAGAGTTTTATCGGTGTTTGTACGTATGTTGGTTTTTATGATAGACCACTTTTTAAATGAGTTATGAGCATTTTTAATTTACGTTATATAATATACGAAAAACTTGCTAAAAAAATCGAATATAGGTAATGTTCTTACCATCAAGTTTCATATTAGGTCGACTCACTCTTAACCAACGGAACTAAACGTGATCTGTTGAGAATAAATTTGCTATGTTACATGTACTTGTAAGACGGAGACAACACATGCGGCTGTAGTGTCCTCTTAATTTTTTTTTAAAAATTAGATTTACAAATTGGCTATTTGTAAATTTTCTCAAAAAAAAAAAAAATTTAAAAAATTAATAATTTTAGATTCTGCAAGCGGAGGCGATGAATGTATTGATTTTACAATGATGTGCGTGTTTCTGTTTTATGTCTGTCATCAGTCATCACCTTTTGGGACAATACAAATGCTTCGATTTTCTTCAACTGCCCCTTTTCTGGTAGGAAACTAGGAAAGTGAATTTAGTTGGTAGATACTCTGGAAATTAAAAGAAAAAAATCCTAAAAGTTTTCAAATACATCAGAAAAACAAACAAAAAATAAAGAAAAAACTGAGATTTCTACTAAAAATCAGTTTTAAAAAAAATTAATTTTGTTTTATAGTGCTCTAAAACTTAAAAAAAAAAAATAACCGTAGATGCATAAAATTCTACCTGAATTATTGATAAAAAAATGTTTGCTCTTTCAAAAAACTTGAAAATGTAATACGGCATTCCTTATAAGTTGTTTTTAGTGGATATTAAAAAAAAAATTGGGCATAAATGCATAATAGTTTTTTTATGAGCGTCTGAGATCGTATTGCATACGAATAACAATTCTGAACGAAAATGGTCGCCAGCCTTTATAAAAAAATATTTTTTATGATATTATTAATTATTAGGTTCTATTAAAGTAGTTAATTTCAATTCAAGGAATTTAGTATGTTTAATTAATTTTGTACGAAAACATTAAATTTAAAAATGTCATTATGCGTATAGAATGTCCAAATTCAAACTTAAATTTCTATAAAAAAAAAAAAACGGTGTTTGTATATTTTTCTGAATATTTTGTTATATTATGAACTACTTAGGTATAAGAAACCTAGTATATGACATTTTCAAATCTTACACTTAAAAAGAAAATTGTTTATTCATTTCTAACTACAAAATAATTTCCAAATCATCACGATTTTGATTAATTTGGTTGCTATTCTAATTTTAAACGCTTATAAAATGATTATGAACCTGTTGTATTCAATTTTCAAGGTTTTTGACTGAGCTAACATTTATTCATCGACAATAATTTTTAAAAAAAATCAAAAATTTCTCATGCCTATAAATAGCTCAAAATGGGTCAACGCATTTTTAAAATGTTTTCATGTACATAGCACGGTAATAGGTATAAACATTTAGTGAAAATTTCAAATATTTATGGTTATTTGTTTTTGAGTTAAACCAGATTTGTTCCCGTTTTTACTTAATTTTTGTTTTGTTTTCCTAACGCTTTTGGAAACTTATAGGAATTTTTTACTTTTGATCTTCCAAAATACCAACTAGATTCAATTTCCTACCAGATAAAACCGCTCCCCTCAGAATCTAACATTTTGTTGAGTATAGAAAATTATAATTTAAGTACCTAATTATAGAATGTTTCAAGTTTTTAGGATTACCTATTGCTTTTTGAGTTACAATACAAAACTAAAATCGTTTGATGATAAACCGTTATTACTTATTTTACACTTGAATATATAATTTGTCAACATCAAAACTTCAAACGCGTATGAAAGATATTTGTGAAATTACGCTACATTTTTTTTATGATTCTTGTAATAAAAACTTTGGCTGTATGACATAAGCGCCAAAGGTGCAAAAATGCCATATCATTTGTGCCAACATTTGTAGGACATAAACATTCCAATCTGATATTATATACCTGTTACATCCAACATACGACATCAACGCCAAATATATGAAAAATAAATATTATTTGCGCCAATATTAATATTTTACTTAAGTATTTCAAAATATTTAAAATTGTCAATAATCGATAAAATATAATATATAACGTTACAAATAAATGAAAATAAATACAATCAAAAAAATTGATTGATTTTTCAACCTAATTTTTTCACACATTCTAAATTACTTACTTCACCATCCCGGTAATTTTTTTCCATTGCATAATTGAGGATTTTGTAAAATTCATTTTTGAGCTTACACAAATACTTACTAAGTACCTACTAACAATATATTATATAACAAAAAACTGTGCACACACTACCATAATCAGATCATACATTTGTCCATTAAGATTATACTTTTGGAGTTTTTAACGATATAGTTCTAAATTTAATATCTGCCATCTGGAATAAAGCATACAGGAACGATTAATCTATTAGGCAACTGTGGCACACAGGTTTTGGGGGCTTTTGAACTATACGGTTTTTTTTTGTCATCTCATTTCGGCTCTTAACTATGTCTTCTACCGAAACACTTGTATGGAACCTTCTATTAAATGTTCATCCCTAATGACCCTAATTAGGTATGAATATTAAACATTGTATTATTGTTTATCATAATACTTTTACCACGACATACTGCTCTAAGGTCTGAAAATTTAATACTAGATTCCTCATAAGTTGATCTCATAGAAATCAAAAATATCAAAAATATAAATGCACAGATTTATTTAAGACATTTAAATTTCAGATTCGCTTTATTTGGTTGTAAATTGTAAATTGTAATACAAAAATATTACGCTAAAAGGCTTGACGTTTTTTGTTACTATTTATATTTTATATTATTATTTACTTTACACAAATACATTTTCAAAATATTTGATTAATTTTAAGTTATTTAAACCACGAACCACTTCACACCGTTCACATATCGTACAGGCATTCACTTGTGGGCTAACAAGTATAACAATAAATAGTGATATTTTGCGTAATATACGATTTACAGTTTTCGTCTCATAAGCTCAACTTTGTGGGTGTTTGAGGGTGCTTTATCATTAACACTCCGCCACCTCCTATTCGCTGTCATAATACACCAAAACCAATGTGAGAAAAGAGCGATTTTTATGGTTTTCGGCAAAAAATTAGTTCAACTTACCCTATAGAAAAACCTACTACCTAATAGAAAAATAAATTACTTCCAGCAATCAAACTGTATGATAAAATGTTCTTAAAAATATTAACAACAGACGGTCTTTCTTCAGAATCGTTTATTTGTATGCAATAATTTATATCTGAATTCAAATTTAACACATCCATTACAGTCGCCAATATTCAATAGTGAGGTACACTTGACATTTACAATATTTTATTTAAAACTATTATTATTTGTGACAAAATAATGAATAATGAGTGAATAGTTGAGGTACAATATTCAACAGCAAACGGATTGACATTTTAAACAGTAAAATAAAAACATTAAATCAAATAAAAATTTTTTAAAAACATCCAACAAACATTTCAATATAATAACGGATAAAAAAATTAATTAACGAAATCATAACATTATTACGAAATTAGTACAGCTTCAATTTCGTCATGATTGTTGAAAGAATCAAAATCAAAATTTTATTTGTGTATTAAATTGTTGATAAAAAATGAATGCATTATTTAGATGTTAGATCGTGGGTGTGTATTATTATCTGTAGGTACGCAACAATTATCTTTTGGACTTTTTGAGCTATAGAAGCGGTATTAAAATAAGAACCATATTATTATTTATTTGTGCTCATCAATTCATACAACATTGAATAAATGGTTCAAATTATTACCAATTGAAAGTACATTCATCATTTTTAGAAGAATAATTTTCTGATGTTAGATGTCCAGTGGTCCAGTGATCCCGTGGTCCAGTATCCATGATGCAATATAACCATTTTATTATTGGGCGCATTGTGAATATCTATGGTAGTATGAAATTATATATCATATAAACAATAATTTAATTTCTTATTTTTTTTCTATTTTTTACTTTTTTCGTTACATTAATGATGTTCTTTCAAAAACTTATTTAAAAACGAAATCATTAGACTTCAAGTAAGTTCACTATCTGTGTTAAGTCTTAACTCTACAGAGATATCGGACTTTTTTATTTAAAAAAAAAAGTGTTGCTAGTCACCAGAGAAAAAATCAGTAAAATAAAAAAAATCTACATAATTATGGTAAAGCAAATGACTTTCGAACAAATGGCTCACTCAGTCTGCTAAATATAATATAACACTTGGATCGAGTAAAGTGAAACAAGGAGACAAATACCCAATACTCAGTCTGTTGATACCTGTTCACCTTTATTATTCAATTGATTTTTTTTTAACTTCACATTTTTGTTTAAAACAATCATATTAAATTAAAATATTTTATGAATATAAAATACTGAACAATTAATGAAAAACTAATATTTAAAAAAAAAAAGCATAATAAGATGTGGTAGTTTATTAATTCTCAGAATCTCAATAAGACGTGTAGATAAATTACAAAAACTTGTATATTATTAATTAATATATTACAAAAAAGAACATGTATGTATATATATATTATATGTAATTCAATCAAACATAAAATAATTCTCATAGAGAAATGTACAGTAAATTGTTTATAAAACTGTACTTAAATTAGCATTAATAATTTAACTAATAATTGATATAATTTAAAACCATATGAAATGTAACATAATAAATATAATTACGATAAATAATTATTAAAATTGCAGTTGTAGACTACCTACAATCACAATTCATAGAAAGTTGTAGGTAACAGACCCTAATGGAATTCACAATGGATTTAGATTTAATACATTGCATTTTTGTATTAATTAACATTTGTAATGTATAAAAACATTCAAAAATAAAATTAAGATGAAAATAACAATAGTGAGTTAAAGGAAAGGGTCAAATCAAATATAAACAAATATTTAAAATCTTTTAAAATCTATAAACTTTGTTCACAATTTAAACAAAACAATTTTTAAGATATAAAAAATAAAATTTTTTCATATTTATATCAAATGTGTTATAATAATACATAAATTATGGTAATATCTATTATATTAATATACAATAAAAATATTTTTTTTTTATTTGATCTTAAATTATAATTATAAATGATCAGTTCATAAGTAATAAAGATAAAATTTAAAACCCATTCTAGTGAAATACTTAGTACTATTATTAAAAGAATAGTTTATGTCTAAAATAGTGTATTTGAAAGTAATAAGTCGGTATAATTCAACACAATTAAGTTGTAATTTACTTTATTTTAAACACCGATCAAAAATATAAAACTCGATAAAAATGCTTTGAATTTACATTTGTATAGATTTAAATGAAAATATATTTGTTAACTTAAACTTATCTTACCTTGAAAGTTGAAAGCATTGGATAATATTATTGAACATTTTTCTTTACAGTAAACATGCATCATTTTGGAAAATATTTGTATTTTATGCTATTTTTTATGAAATGTTAATTATTAATTATTATCTTTTATATTTTATTCTATACAACACGATATTTTGTAAAACGGTGTCCTCTTTTAATATTTCTGATTTTTGAATGAGAATCAAAAAAAAAACAAAGTATTTGAATTATTCTCAGACACGTTTTTGAGGTTTACTATAGGTATGAAAACAGTACATTTGTATATTGTACATAATATTATATGAATAAATCGTTTAAACATATTAAAAATATTTTTGTTAACTATAAAATAACAAATATTTTATAAAACAAATGCATAAATAGAAGTAAGACATTTAATATATAATGGAAAGAGACTCAAACGTATTGATCAATATCGGTTATAATGGGCAATATTGTGTGATATCTTGAGATCCATTATAACCAATTTCCAAACCACAAGTTAATAAATACATAAATACTTATGTCTTAATCACATTTAGTTTAGTTGTATAATAACTCATGAACACAATGCAAAATACATTAACATTATCACATGTTTAATATTATAATATGAACATTTAAATATACCTTATTTGTAACTAACCTCGAGATAAAATAATATTCAACGTGCTCAAATATATCAGTGTCGTGTCCAAGTATGATCTAATACACAAATGTTTTAGAAATGTTTGATTTTAAAGGAAGATTAAAAGTAAACCACTGTTACTCCATAGAGATACTTGTGTACACAATAAAATAGCGAGCAATGTCATTTTTGAAACCGGCCATAATTGTTAGTTTAATAAACCTTAATGAAGTGTTTTGTTATTTAATATAATAGATGTGTTCACGTAAGTAAAATAAACATCCCGTTTAAGCACACCGAGGGACTTGATAAGGATGTAGTATATTATTATTACCTACCTAAATTCACACGTCCAATAATAAATTTACCCTCTCTTTCTTTGTGACTGGTATTTAAATAAATACAGTGTGCTTATAGATTGACTTGGCTGAAACACCTAGCATGGTAAAAATCATTTAAATGTTGATCGACGACAAGCAACATTCACCATTAGGTTAGTTATAAATTGCATGCACTTCATGACTTAGAATTTTTATCGAAGTAAATTTTTGAAGTTGTTTTATGTTTTTATAGCTAATGTTTGACTTGTAGCTGCAGGTTGCTATGGCTCGCTGGTTTTTGGCTGCGTGCCTTTTAGTGACATCCATCGCAGTACAGGGTTTGATAGTACCTAGGGGTTATCGTTTAGACTTACATCCGTATCCAGGTGACGGAGTATTCAAAGGCAAAGTCCGCATCGACATCATCAATACAGGAAATCAGTCAGTCGATTCTGTTACACTAGACGTACACTCAACTCTCAATGTGGTCGATCGTGAGGTTAAAGTCACTCGTGTTGCGAATTTGGACTCGTCAGAAGAAGATGAAGTTTCGATGGAAGAAACGTATGTATAGCGTAAATGATTTTAAAAAATAAAAATTATAGAAAAATACTTTTGTTTTATTTTTGGAAACCACAACTGAAATTTATATAAATATTTTATAGTTCATTAACAGTCACAAAATTAGTAAAACGAAAGGATATACATAAGTTTCAAATTACAACTAAACAGAGTCTTAAGAAAGATGTTACATATCAAGTAGAAATTTTATTCGACGGGACTTTAGGAAGTGATTCGTCTAGTCCATTTTATCAATCAACGTATTCTAATTCAAAACATTCACAGTTGAAGAAGTTAGTCTTTAAATTTTATGAATTACAACATAATTATATTATTTTTTAAACATATTTTTAGATGGTATGTAGCTATGAATTTATTGAAAGGAGGAGGAGCGCATTATGTATTTCCTTGTTTCGAAAAACCTAATTTAAAAACTTGGATAGAGCTATCAGTTGCTCATAAGGGAGACTTTCATGTTTTGACAACTATGCCATTGGTTGATACAACAAATGTGTATGTATATTATTCTTATGTACGTGGTTACAATAAACTGTTCAAAATTGAATTAAATTGTTTTTATAATTTACAGGACTTCTGAAGGCGTATGGGTTCGAGATCATTTTTCTAGATCACCGCCAATGTCTGTTAATTCTTTAGCCATGTTCCAGTCTGATTTTAAGCATCCGCCATTAGGTGGTAAGTTGGATTACAAAAATAGTCACATTGTAGAAATAATAATAATAAATGCAGTTATATTATAAATAATAACACAATATTTCATACTCAGAGAATAATGGAGCTAAAGTTGGTGTGTATGGTAAAGAAGATATTTTAAGATCGTTGAATACGGCACAAAAAATGCTTCCAGCAGTTCTAGTCAATCTAGAACTTTACTTGTCAAGACCATATCCTCTACCAGAACTAAATTTGGTGGCACTTCCCGGCTATACTGATGATAAACCTATCGATGCTTGGGGGTTACAAATGTTTAGAGAAGTAGACCTTTCTAAGAAACGTGATGATTTTTGGATTGCTCATCTTCTTGCCAAATATACATCATTACAATGGACCGATCATCTTACAACGCCACTGTTTCCGACTTCATTAACCTTGGCTTTGTCAAAATTTTTAGCTGATAAGGTGGCATGGCAGGTAAAACTATTAAACCGAGCTTAGTATATGAGCACTTACGAGTATAGGATAATTAATAATTGTGTTTTTAATTTTAGTTAGAGAAACCGGTGTTCAATTCATACGTTAGTGACATGTATGGGATGTATTTAGAATACGACAAACCTGGTTTTACAGAAATAAAATCACAAATGGAAGCTCTAAATGCAACAAAAAGTAACAATTCTCAAATGTATCTAATCAGTACAAAATAACTAACGATTTGTGTTTTTAGTTCGTTTTGTATTGGGAATGCTCGAACACATTTTTGGCCCTCACTCATTCCGACAAACAATCCAATATTTTATGTCTAGCAAGTACGTTTACGCTTAACATAATATTATAATAAAAAATGTATTAAGTAATATTAGTTTTAATGATCGTTCAACATTACTCGCATCCCTTCTTAAAATCTTAATTTATAAAAGGTTACATATCTCAACCCTTCCAGAAAATCTCCGTTTTAGGTTAAAGATATTATAGTGTCTTGACTTTTTTTAGTGTTGCATGCAATTATGTAATTTTGTAAATCAACACTGAAGTGTCACTAATGGGTGGATCTTTAATTATGCATATTAAACATGTTAAAATCAAATCATTGGTAAAATACTATTATTGCGCATCTCATGTATAAATGGTGTGTATCTTAATTTTTATAGTCCATGCGTATTTAATTATTTATTGTGTAATAGCTATGTCCATAAATGTTTAATTCTTTTTCTATGCCTCAGTCCATTTTTTTCTAATAGAAACTGTTTTTGTTTACCTCATATAATAGTACTAAATAATATTATAGCATTAGGTACATATTTTATTTTTTAAGTTGATAATAAAAGCATTTTTTTAAAGAGAATACCATGCTTACTCTGAAACTGATTTTTGGAACAAATTATCTGATGGAGCATATCATGCTGGTGTATTGATCAGAGTATGTTGTAATTTAAGTTGTATAAATTAAATTTGTACCTACTTCAAGTTGGATAATTTTTATAATTTAATATTTTAGAATAGAACTCCAGTTTCAATTGAACAAATTGTAAAACCGTGGTTACAAGCTGATAGATTACCTGTGGTTACATTTAGGAGAAATTACATAAACACAACAGTTCAAGTTATGCAGGTAATGTTTTTCAGTTAATTTAATAATAGTAATAAACATCGTATCGAAAGTCATTACAATGTAATATAATACACATGCGTGTCAACTAGGAACCATTTGTATTAAATGATGACGAGGATGACGTGTCATCCCCCGCAAAGAACACTAAAAATTACTTATGGTGGATTCCCAATATTGTTGTATCACAAAATAATTTGACAGTACCAGTTAGAAATATAAGTTGGTTGAAACCCATAGCAAGTCAAGAGGTAGAAATGAAACAGTATAATTTCACAAATAATCAATTCGTACTCTTCAATCCAGGAAGCTTAGGTAGGTCATCGTTATGATTTTGCAATCTATGAATATATTTAAATGGTTTTACTTACTGGTCCTAACCATTGGTTTGGTCAAGTTTTATTTAAATGATAATTGATATATTTGCAATTATATTCCAGGACCATTTATTGTTAACTATGACCTAAAGAATTGGGAACTGATAGCCCAACATTCGAAACGTTTCCCAGTAAGCATTCGTCAACAGTTGTTGCACGATTCGTTAACACTTGCTTTATCTGGTCGATTGTGTTATGTGTACGCATTTAACGTCAGCAAACTTATTGAGCAAGAGCCAGAACCTGCTGTTTGGAAAACGTATTTCGGATTGGCTACGAGATTGCGCACTAAGTTCCAAGGAACGCCGGTGGCTCCTAAATATGATGTCAGTTTTCGATGATCTATTTATTATAGGTACATACCTACATTTAAAATATGTAATGTGATTTTGACTTGAAACAGATATACTTGAAGAAAATGTTGAAATCTGTGAATGCTGCGCTAGAGCAACCGGAAAGAGGAGAATCCAGTTGGAAAGCAAATTTCCGTGCAGAAAATAAGCGTTTGCTATGCGAAACAGGACATCCGACTTGTTTGACAGAAGCCCGGGATGTCCAATCTAGAACGAATACGTCAAATCCCGACGAGGATAAATTGTAAGTTGTAATTTTTCTACTAAATTTGACTTCAGTAATTTTCTCTGGTGAAAGTCATATACCTACTAGGTGGTTTCCTTATTTTATTTTTTTTTTGGGATTGAGGGAGGGGGGAGGAGGTTCTATCTAACATCACTTTATATGTTTTGGATTTTAACAGGCACATTTTATTGTGGATCTTAAATACATCACATTCTCATGACATCAAACAGTAGAAATTGTATTAATTTTTGCCAAGATTAAAATAATAATTCAACAGGAATTTTATTTAATATCAGTTACTATTATTGTACATGTATATTATTTTTTCACTAAAAGCTCAAGTTATACAAATAAAAATAAATATAATGAAAATATTTTTAAAATTAAAGAATTTGACAATCAAACTGTTAGGGGTTAGGTTTACATATAAAAATATACGGAATTATTAGAAAATGAATAAGCTACAAAATTAAAATCCCTGTGTATTAAACTTTGAAAAAATTGGGGAAGTAATATATAGTCTGCTATTATAAATATTATTTGCGATGTCTAGCAACTACTAAGTATATCTATTAATAATTAGCACCTATATAAACCTATAATTTAGGACTAAACTGAATAAACAAAAAATTAAACAACAAGGTTTTATTAGTACATTAATCTTAAAAACTAGGAAACAACTAGATGTGGATGATTACGTAATTACTAATCATGTTTATGACTTAATCATATTTTTTTGTCTGTAACATTATTATTAATAACCATAGATTCTTGGATAATTACCTGTGTATACTTCTCGGATACGGAACACTGGACGAGTGGGAGTTTGGATTACATAGGATTATGTATTATCCAAAAAATAAGTCTCAAACCGAAAGATTATTTATATTCAGATCATTAGCTAGCTGCCCCAAAAATGAAACGAAATTTGTCAGGTAACAAATGTTAAACCAATATAAACTAAACATTATTTAAATTGGATTTATATATAATTTATTAATATGTATACCTATGTAAAAAGAATGTTGAATTTGACGTTGATGAGTGGAGATCATAAGTTTAGCGAGGAGGATATGTTAACTATGTTGACTGTTATGAGTACAGTATCATTGGGACACGAAACGATGTTCAAATTCATGATGAAAAACTTCGAATATCTAAGCACCAAGTAATTACCTACTATAATAATTATGATACCTGTATGAAAATAATGGTATTATTCGAAAACCAATTATCATAATAATAATATTGTGGTTTTTAGATTGGAAAAGACTGTATGGGAATATTTTGTTAAAACGTCATTCAACAATTTTAGAACAGAAGAAGGACTAGAGAAGGTTTGTAGCAATTATCAAAGTATAATTTTGTAAATAAAATATAATATCATAAATGATGTGTTTGTTTTATAGGCCACTGATTTTTATCAAAGGAACAAACGTCATTTTGTTTCTGTGGATGATATTATAAAAAATGCATTAGAAAAAGTTAAGATTCAAGTTGATTGGGTAAGGAAACATCTTACACCCTTGGACGGGTGGCTCACGAATGCTCTACAAGAGCCTTGGAGACCACACGAGTTCCAATTCAGAGATGTGCCATCATTTGTCGTTGGATAAATTAATATTTATAACATTAAAAACTACATAATATTAGGATTTTAATTAAGTTAATTCTTTCCAATTTTAAGACATTTTATGATTTGTATAATAATAAATGATTTTCTACATTAATTTTATAACACAATATGTCACAAATATTTTATTGAATTACCACTTAAACGAGGCATTTTCATTTATAATAGCAGCAGCTTCCAAACTATTGATAAATTCAATGTATGATGACTTCTTAGAAATGTGTACTGTTAGTTTGCCACAATGGTTCTGTAAAAAGAAAATAATTTTTGAAAATAATATAAAAATATGGTAAAATTAAACAAACTAAATGTATTATTTATATGTACATATTTGGAAACATACTTTTTCAAAATTAATACAGGAGTCCAAAATATCCGAAGTAGATGGCCTAGCGATGATCGTATTGGCTTCAAGTTGAGTATTATTAGGAATGAAATCTCTTAATGCACTTAATTGGTTCATAAGCACATCTATCGAACTATTTATTTTTTCCTAGAAAAATGTTATGTAAATAAAATAAGCTCGTGACTTGGTTCCTTAGAAAAACCAGTTTTAACTTATGTTTAATAAATACAATAGTTGTTAAGTTAATAATGATTAATATATATTATATATAATAGGTATATATAATTGAACAAATTACAATCTTTGTACAGTATTTTTATGTCATCAGAGAAAACAGTTTAAAAAAAAAATGAAAGTACAAAATATGATTAAAATGTTTTTACATAATATTTATATCACAATAAGTTTTATATGATAACAAACATTTATTTCAAATAAATAAATAAATGTTATCAATTGTTCTTAATTTTATTTTGATGGTTGTGGATATATATTTGACAACACACATTATTTTACAAAGACTTTGGAGTTTGTTACTAGTGATTTTAACTGTAGAGACATAATTTACCTTTTCCTCTGAATTTCCGCTCAATTGTTCAAAATCGACTTTATCTACAAGTTGTAAACGTCTTTTATTATCAGACGGGCAGCCATCCAGTAACAAAAGGATAACCGTTTCACCAAATCCTTCCATTATCTTTGCGAGTTCAACCGCAATATTTCCACCCCATGTTTCGCCGACGATCGTGAACGGTCCTTCCGATTGAATTTGTTTCATGGGCTACAAATAAGTACTGCTGTAGATTTGTACTTGTTTTAAGATTAATTGTATGATAGTTACCCATAGTAAACCTAGTGCTGCATTTTCGACAGAGTTAATGTACGAAGGAAATTTAGCACAAAATACTGGATGCATAATTTGATTGATTAAAGGTTGTATCCGCGAAATTCCTAATCCAGGAATAATGAATACCGGCAATAGACTATTATTACCAGTGCTTGGAAGACTTTTAGATGTACATTGTTCAAATCGTGGATATTCTGGTAAATCTGTATTAAGGTCAAGTAACTCTTTGATGGTTTTAGGTAAATATTCTGAGATTGAATCAAAGTTTTCTAAGAAAATGAAAAAATGTATATATATTATGAATAATCATATTATTAAAATGTATTTATGATCAACCATATAGATTTAGTATTTTAGATCGTAAACTAACCATGTTCAGATATTAAGGGATCACTAAAAACAACTGAAACGGGTTTAGAATCATTTACAGACTCTATCAATTTATTTATGTACTTTAATATAATGTCTGGTTTTCGAACGGATTTATCACACTGCACGTTAATGCAATTAGAATTTGCGTTGCTCCTCGACTCGCAGACTTCGATTGCATCACTCTGTATGCAAATGAAATGTTTTAAGTTTGGTAAAACATTTCTACAAGCTTTGTCAATGTTCTTCAATTTTGTGGCGCTCTAAATAATTATAATAAAATAAAAACATATTTTTGTATACATTTATATAATGTTATACTATGTAACTTAACATACCATTTCTATACAAAATAATGCCTCAATTTTTGAATACGATATGAATTCTCGTAACAATGTTTCCCCTTTTTGTGTAGTATTGAATCTTTCAGCCGAAGTCATAATAAACGAAACATCGGAGTACTTTTGAATTAGTGAATATATAGTTCTTTGACTCCTCCTCATAACTGAATTGGTACCATTAATGATAAATATCAATTTTTTCGCGTCTTGTTGAAGAAGCCAGTTAACAGTTTTAATCCACAAATTCGTCGCTGAGCCAATAATTATGTATGCCATTTCTTCTTTAACAAATTTATGATCTGAATTATTTGTTTCAATTACTTTTTCTGAAGTATGGACACTAAATAAGACGTATAAAAAAATAACAATAAGTTCATAAAATCTATATCGAAAAGAATTTAAATCACAATCAAATTGTATATCGTACTTATTAGTAGGTGTTTTATTAGTTTTTGACACGTCTTCATATAGTTTACAAACTACTTTATTCTTGATACCATTTTCAACAAGCTGCTTGAGATGGTTTTTGGTTTCGACAGGAGAATTAACTATATTTAATAAGTCTTGTACGCCATATAATGAAATATTTTTTAAAAACATATACATGCCTGTGCAAAATAAATAAATAAAAATGTAGGTAGGTCGCTGATTGTATTTCTATTTTATCTACCATTCTTACCAATTTTTGTATGGACATTCACATCTTGTGAGCCAATGTGTATAAATGAGCCAAACGATTTTACACATCGAAGAGAAGCCAACAGGAATTCAGTTGGTATAGCATTGATAACGATGTCACATCCTTTTCCCTTTGTTAAACTCATTAGTTGTATTTCAAACTTGCTATTATTGAGATCTAGTATATTGCCGCTACTCAACTATTAATTGTTGCTAGAATTGAACATTTTTAATTTATCTAAGTTTTAATGTTAAGACGCTAAAACTATTTTTGAAGATTCTATTAACCCTTACCTTTGGAAACAAACTTTTTATAAAGTCAGATTGGTCAATATTATATGTCGTTACGTAGATCTTACAATTAAATTCGAGGGCAACTCTTATAAATGCTTGTCCATCATGTGAGCACCCATTATGTATAAGTACTGAATCTCCAAATTTAACACGTGCTTTGCTTACCATACAATAGTAAGCCTGTAAATTTTTTTAAATATAATTAAAAAGTTATAAAAAATAAATTAAAACAATAATTACCATTGAGTAAGCTAATGGACATTTTACTGATTCTTCCAGGGTCATTTCAGAATTTACATACCACTTCAGAATATTATCAATTTCGAATCGCTTATTTTTAGATTTATATTTTAAAATACCCATCACACTTTTTCCTTCATTGTCTATACCCGAATATTGAGTACATACTTCATCTTCCTTTATTAACAATACCATTATGAAATATAATATAATATACATCAATACATTTATTGAAATATTAATGAGTATTTATTACCATTAAATTTGTTTTAAAAGATCCTATATACTTGATGGATAATTCACTAAAATCAAATAAAAGTTAGGAAAAAGAGTGGTAAGCCTCTAGTTCATTATACAAACCTTTCACGATTAACATATTTATGCAGATCATCAGCATTTAACTCTGTAGAGATTTTATCCAAACAAGGAAGTATGTTATAACTTCCCCAGCTGTTATTTTTTAATATGTTTTGCCTTAACCCTTTAAATATTTGTTCCCTATAGAAGGTTTTGGTCAAATCGAACAATTGTACACCGTCGTAAAGTAAGACATATCTAAAAATTTATGTAGTGGTAAATTGTTAATCAGTTTTCTATTAAAAATATGAATGTTTACCTAAAACCAATCATAGATTTGATATTTTCAATTTTTTGCACCACTTGCAATGAATTTTCTGAGTCATTTTTAATCAAAACTATTGGTGAAACGTTACTAGATAACGATTTAAGTCCTCGTTCTATGTCGTCAGCCCATGAACTATTTTTAGTGCTCACCTCTAAAATTTTGTTCGGCAATTTCACTAATCGTGTTATTAGACGATAAATAGAACCATTATGCTCATATTGAATAATTGTGGTATATGTATCATCAACAGTCGAATTCTTTATCAAAACAAAGACTTTTCCTGCGCAATTTTTTATATCTTTATTTAATTTCTCGTTTAAATGTTCAGTTACCAAAAGTAGTACATGATTTGATACTAAATCTGTTATTTGAAAATTTGAATATTCTTCAACATCTGCCTAATATACAAACGATGCAATGAATATCTTAGATGAGTATATAAATATAAATTAGTTACGACCTTTAAAAATGGCTGTATTTCAAAAACCCTTTTAAATGATTCTACAAATATAGCATCATTAATTTTTAATTTGGTTTTTAACTTTGATGACGAATGTACAGTATTTTTGACAAGTTGCATACAAATGCTTAAAAACTGCATAAAATTCTAAAAAATAAACAATAACAATAATAAACAAATTATTTTTATCATTTAAATTTAAAATAATAGTTTATAAAAATTACTTGAATTTTGGGATTAGGTTGTTCAACAAATTGAACTTTTTGAACATTCAAATTTATTGGCAGTGGTTCAATTGTTGGAAAAGTGGATGTCTTTAAAGTTTCAATTTCTATCCCGGGCCCTCTAATAACATTAGTTCGAGTATCAAATGTAATATAAACCATCGATCCGTGATTAATATTTTTGATTATTTCACTATCGATAACTAAACTTCTAAACCAAGATGGAAGCAAAGGTAAATCATGATGTGATTGAAGATCAGCAAACATTTTTAATTGCATCATTGAGTTGAGATTGATGTTAAGATCGTTTTTCCAAAATATATTTGCCAGGAAACCTAAAAACTTATAAATAATGTAGTAATACAAGTATTTTGGTAGTTTGTAAGGTACCTATAGTATATTTTATAAAATACAATACCTTTATCGTGAATAAGAATTTTTTGAATGGTACAATAAGGAGTTGAGAAATTGATATTATTTTCAGAAAATACTCTATATATTTCGTTATCTGATATCCATTCATTTTCAATATTAACTTCATAATCTGTTGGTGGTTCTGGGCTAATAAGATGGTTACTATCATCGATGTAAACCAATCCAGTTAGTAAAATATGTTGAGATTCAATTACTTCGAAAGAACCAGTACCTGGTTGAATTTGTGTATAGAAGCCATTGGACTCTAAAATAATATTCAATATTATAGTAAATATAGAATTTTTAATTCAAAAGATCATATATAAGGAGCACAGCATGTTTAAACTATTAATATTTAGATTTTTCATACGAAAAGTATATTTTAGTTTTTTCAATATGTGAGAAGTAATTGAACATAAGTGAGTGTAAACTGTTATAGCATTTTTCATGACAAAATGCAGATTTCCGGAATTACAATAATAATGAAAATAAACAACAAGAATTTGTAGGAAAAATCGTTTAATTTTTTTTCATTAACGTCCAATTATAGTGTACCCCCAATCGTGGTCCAGATAAAATGCGTGGTATACCGTTAATTAGTTACAGTTAGTTTGAACTAATGGAAAATAGTGAACACTGGTTTTGTGCTGGAACTTTTACTAGGGGTCCATCAGCATTTTCCAAATTATACAATATTCATGAAATATGTAAATATGTTATTCAAATGTAATCTCTTCCGTTTATGCTTCACTGCTTGAGAAAAGGAGGAAACTTAGAAAACATTTTTTCGAGCGGTTATATTGATTAATTTAAATGCATATTAACCTAAATAGTATAACGATGGATTACGAAAAAGCAGTAACGAATTATTTTAATAATTGACCCTAAACCTATTATTGTTATTTTAAGTACTGACACTTAACCTAATATTTTTTATTTTAATTATTGACAAGTTTATTTATGAAAAATCTTATATCCAATTGTATTATTTATTGCACATAAATGATAAACAGAGTGTATCTTATGACATTATCAATTGTAGTTTAATAGCAACTGTCGTACACTATAAAGTGTCCACTATCTATTTCCGCACTATGAATTGCCCACTATCCATTGACATGGATCCAAATTTCATACTCGAGCTTCTAAATGAATGCGAAGAACGATTTTTGAACTATAGCTAAATAATAAAAATTGGTTGAGGATAAATTGTTATTATACTTTTGATCACCTATCCAACAAAATTTTAATTAAAATCCCCCACATATAAAATTGTTATGATTGCAACAATCTTTTTTTTTCTAAATTTCTATTACTTACATAAACACATGAATAATCTTGTATTAAGTCTTTACTCATGGCTTAAATATATAATGTCGTCCAAATTTGAACTTAAAATAACTATTAAAAAAAACTGTGTCTATATTTTTTAGATTTATATACTACATATAATATATACTATTAGAGAATACTTTAAGAGCATAGAAATACTGTTTACAATATTTTAAAATAATATAAAGAATATCCTAGAATAGAACTTAATTTACAAAAGTCGAAAACGTAATTTAATTGCGTTAGGTGGTCGATTTGATATTTAAAATAGACAGCTATGGTAATAAATAATAACTTTGTTTAGTATAATATAAAGGTAATTTTTACCTTCTGCGGTTGAAATTAGAGGTGTATGAACAAAAACATTTTCAAATATTGTTTGGTATGATTTATTTAAGGTAGCTGATTGTTTATTTTCTAGTGATTTCAACACTTCTGTCTAGAACAATAAAATTAATTTATTAAATGGTACCGCTGAAAATAAACTATATATTATTACAAACATACAATGAAAAATGATAGAGGCACCACAACTGCATCGTTTACTTTATGTCCTAAAAGATGTCTCGATGTCTTATCGCGTAAACAAAGTTGTACATAGTCTGATTTTGACTGAAAATCAAAATGTATATGAACATAGTAAAAATATGGCTTATTGTGTATAATTAACTCTTACATCACCATAATGAGTGTTAATTGGCCAAGTTTCATCGTGATTCCAAGTTACAAGAGGTGCTAAGCTCGGAGTTCCTCTTGAAACGGGATACTCTGGTGGAGGGTAGATCGTATCCAGATTAATTTGAAGGCCACTTGAATAAAGTTCACCAAGTGTTGTTAGAAAATGTTTTAGTGGACTTTTACTCCCTCGTTTTGCTACAGAGACAATTTTACACGAACTATCTAAGGATGATTTTAATATTCCTTGAAATAGACCGTGAGGAGCTATTTCTATAACTATAACATTTTTAGGTATTTTTCGACATGCTTCAGAAAAATAAACAGTATTCTTAAAATTATTTGCATGATATTTTCCAGAGCTCCGTTGTGCTAATTCACTATTCCAATTTTCTTCAGGAATGGAAGTTGATATCCATCTAGAAGATCGTTTCTTTGGATCTGGTACCGCCTGATAATAATTTAATTCATTATTTATTAATAAATATATTCAATGTTATTCCACCAAGTATAAATTTACTTTTTCAATAAATTTCTGAACAAATTCAGATTGTCTTCTGACCATTCTTGAATGATACGCAATACCATTTGAATCCACAGTTCTAACAAAAACGTTTCGCTTTTTCAAAGTTTCTAAGTAATCTTCTAATTCATCAGCAGGACCACTTAAAGTAACATTATCTTCAGAATTATGGCACCCTATGTCAATACTGGATGGCAAATCTGGTATATTTTGATAATTTAAGCCTAGAAAAATCATATTAATAAAATATATTCTTACCATGTATTATTTTAAAAAATCACACTTACCTACCGATGCCATGAGCCCTTTTTCTGGCTTTAAGAATTCGGCTACTTTGCCTCTAGCATATGCTGCCATTAAAGTTTGGTATTTATCGAAACATCCATCAGCGTAAGCGCATCCATTTTCACCCAAAGAATGACCAAACATGAAGTCGGGGCGAATACCAAGTGTTGCTAATAGATCTACGAATGCGATCTAAAGAAAAACCATTTGCAAACAATAATTATTAATTTATAATTTTTATAAACAGATATATCAACAATGATATACATAAAAGTATTATTTTTTATAATATTACATCCTAACAGTATCTGGAATATTTGATCTATTTAGGTACGAGGAAAAACACATATTTTGTCTAGATTAAGAAATGATAAAATAAAACCACTGCAAAGCTTTGTCACGTAAAGCTAATTATTTTAACTTTTGTATTAGTGTACTATGATCAATAGTCTCTAAGTTTTGAAAACGTATTACAAGATCTCTTATAAGTTTGTCTACCTTTATCAAAAAAAAAAAATGAATAAAAGTTAAATTGAATTTTTATGAACGTATGAATTTCAAATTTTTACAACAGTTGATATTCACTTGATTTTTCATGGAGCAATTGTCTTATTTAGTTGTTCAAAATCAAATAACCATAGATACTTGAAATGTGCGATATATGTTTATTTTATCACTTTATATACTTTATAAAATGTTCAAAATATTTGAATCATTTTGAGCTGTTTAATGACATTTTCAAATTTTTAATTTTTTTTAGTTTTTTTTATATTAAAATTTCAATAAAATGTCATTTGTTGGGTTTAAAAGCTTGATAATTTCATGCAAGGCGTCTCAAACATTGTTACAATATTAGTAAAATACATAGACAAGATATTATTTTTTTATAAGGATTTAAAATTTGAATTTTAACATAATTTATGAAATCGAAAATTTACTAATTATTTTGTAGTTAAACATTTTTTAAATGTTCAATTCTTATAGCTATAGATTGAAAATTTAAAACAAGGTCCCAATTGAGTGTTACATTTTGTAATCAAAAAATCTAAAAAATATATTAACGCAGTTTTATTTAATTGTTACTTTAAGTTCAAATTTGAATTAAATTACATATTAAAACCTAGTATAACGATTCTAGTTATTTTGTTGTAATTCAAAAATATTATTCGCTGATACTTGATACTTTTAGAGTAGGTGTATTATTATATATTATATACTTCCTATGATATTTTCAATTGCAATTTTTCGCAATGTAACTGAATTTAACTTACTGTAATTTTAACTGGCTTATAGTAAAATAATCTACTTTAATCACAATAATATCATAAAATATATACCTACTTAGTATTATTGTAGACTGATAGATCGTCTTTACTAAGAATCGTTTTTAACGATTTTTTAATGATATTTTTATTATGTTACTTAATCACTGACTTTAAATTTAACACAATATGTCATGTATTCCAGTGAATATTTTTAGACATCTAATGTACAGCAGAGCGTCTCCCATTTACCCGGATTTTTATAATTGTTGGTTCTTTAATTCAGCTTAACAAGAGTCAAGATATATAAAAACATTAAGTGTATAGGTAATGCTAATATAAACATTAAAAAATGATAAAATGTCATGTACCTACTTAATTACGGTTATTTTGTTTTAGATTTACATTAAAAAACAATATCGATTTTGTTGAAATGTTAATTTTTTTCCTTATCTCGTTGCTTTTGATAAATACTGGGGATTGCTTGACTCCTAAAGTACCAACTAGATTTACTTCCCTACCAGAAAATATATGCGGAAGTAAAAAAGTAAGTAAGTTGTACAATTTGTAAAATCAATACTTTCATAATACCTCTCAGAAATTAAAAAAAGTTTACCAGAAAGTCACATTAATTTCTCATAAAGATTTAAACTTTTAACAAAATTCATCGAATTTACGTACATTTTCATTATTTTGTAGTGTAGAGGACGCGTGATGTATTGTTTCCGTTCTACAAATGTAAAACGCAGTAAAAACTGTTTCGTGAGGGGAAAGAATTGAGAAGGCTACAGTTATAACTAAAAAACCAAATTTTCACCATGAATAAAAGAGAATTTTAAATGTGTCTTATGGTTTTTTTTTCGATAAGACCAATATACTAAAAGTTATTTAAGTTAGAAAAACGTTAGAAAATATTATCTTCTATATTGTGTAAGCTTTTGGTGTCTCTACTATATCTATTGACTTAGTGGTTTTATTTTAAGTTCAAATTTGGACAAATTCAGACATTTTAAAAAAGAATAATAATTTCAGTTATTTTGTCGCAATTTAAAAATATTATTTGGGGTTACCTACTTGAAACTTTTGAAGAATATTATTATATTTTGTACCCACAGTGGAATTTTTCTAATGCAATGTTTTTGGAAAAAATAAATTCAACCTACTTTACCTATCACTAATAATATTGATTATAAATACTAGTCTTTATTAAATAACAAAACGCATTGTAAAATGACTACTATTTGAAATTTTAATAATTGATAGGTTTTTCAAATAAAAATTAGAGCTGCAAACATAGGTATAATGTAAAAAGATTGTTTTTTTTTCAATTAAAAATGTTAAAGCAATAGATAATTCAAAAGATAAGTTGAGATAGTTAGTATTTACTTATTTATAATTTTCTTTAAATATATTATGAAGCTGAAAAGGATTTAAATAAAAAATTTTTATCCTTTTAAGTTTAAATTAAATATAAAGTTTATTAGTGAATTTATCATAGCGACTCACGATCTCCAAAAATATAACCCTAACATGCAATTTGAAATTACTTCTAGTTCAAAATTCAAGAGCTTTAAAATGTAAATATAGAGACTTCTCTGATATTATATATTTTTGTAGTATAATATAGCCGGTTTGACGGTGTCGTCTGGACGTATTTTTAATGTGACCATGAGTATAGAAAATAAATATGGTATAAAACAATATTTTAAGACAGAATCGGCGATCCTTTAAATTTAAAAATTTAAAAATGCATGTTGTTATAAACTGCTATTAAGATAGTTAGATAAGTAATACATTTTTTATTACATTTTTTTATATTGGGGATTTATTATAATTATAATTTAAAAAAAAAATTAATTTAAATTAATAAATAAATCTATCTAAATAAATTTAATAGATTTTAATACATATTTTGAACTTTTTAGTACATATTTCTGTACGTACATAGTTTTGTTGTGTAAATGCATACTTCATAAATAATAATAAATAATAAGTATTAATTTGTAATGGCACATTCTCAATTTTTTCATGTGGCACAATATATAGGTATTGGCCACCTTTGCTTTAAACTATCAAATGTTTTTATTTGTGTTAAAAAATTATCTATAAATTCCAATAACGTTTGAGTAGTGGTGATGGACTCTCTCTTCTCCCCTACGTCTAGTATACAAATGTTAACATATTTACAGGTTTGTCCAATTATTATATTATTGTGTATACAGATGGTAATTATTAACGTCTTTCAAAACACAATAAAAATAATAAATAAAAATCATCAATATGGGATACAATTTTGTGTATCCTGCAAATGTCGCCCCTATTCAGTATAACATTTAATTTCACTCACGTGCATAGTAGCTATTGCTAAAAATGAAATAACTGGTTTTTGTTTAAGAACTTCGGGATCTGGATTTGTTAATATATCAAAAATATCGTAACCAATAGGACGAATATATTTATCACATTGTTTAACACTATCAGCAAAGCATGGTATTTCCATTAGATCTGACGCCATTCCAGGCCACTGTGATCCCATACCAGCAAAAACAAACCATACAGGACGATTGAATTCACCTATTTCCTAAAAAACAAATACAATATTAATACAATGTATAACATTAAACAATCTTTCTGAATGTGTAATGCACTTGCTTGTACTCCAAATGTTGGTGAAACTTCTTCATTGAGTATTGCATAACCTCTATGAAAATGGCCAGTTGTATTTTCACTGAAGGCATTTTGAATAAGTCCTAAATATTCGTCATCTCTAGGCAAAGATTTGACTCTTTCTATTGCTTCAGAAATGCCTTTTTCTGTCCTCGATGACAAAATAACTAATCTTTGACTAGGTCCTAGTCGAGGGTACATCTTAGTTTTGGGATTCTGCTTAAGTAAAACATGACCAATTGAAGATGGCATTCCCAAAGTTGTTGTTGCAACAATTGTCCCTTCTAACTTAGTCGGTTCCGTGACCACCTGTACAAAATTGTTTAGAAGTGTACGCAGTAGAAAATATATGTTATATTATATTAGACAATTTTTACCTTCATTTTTTCTTTCTTTAAAGCTTCAATTTTAGTATTTGGTGATACATAGTTGATATTAGGTGGAATAACACCAGAGTCTAACGCTATTAATGCTTTCACAATTGCTATCAAACTTGATGCACCTTCGGTGTGTCCTATGTTACTTTTTATTGATCCAATTAGTAAAGGAGAGATCCTTTGATTTTCACAGAAAATTTCTGATGATACATTAAGTTCTTTTTCTTCATAATACTAAAAATAATTTTATTTTAACATAATGATTTTACTAATTTTATTTTAAAAAAAATAATCTATTACTTTGCAAGCAGATCCATCGGATTCTAAATAAGAAACATTTGATGGTGATACTTTACAATCTTCATAGAACGATTTGAAAAATTCTCGGAATGAATCTTCAGATGGTCGTATAAAGTTAATTGCTTTTTCCATGCAAAGTCTAGCATCACAGTGCAAAATAGTACCGTAAGAACGCAATGCATCAGTAGATCTTTGGAGAAGAAGTACAACAACACCTTCGCTTCGACCGTATCCACTAGCTGTAAATACAATTTTTACATTTAACAAAAATACAATTTTATAATCATAATTGCATACCATTTTCGTCGAATGACCGGCAAATTCCATCAGTACTAAGTTTATTTAATCCTATCCAATGTTTTGCCATATCTGGATGCCAAATAATATTGGTTACGCCAACCAATGCTGCTTTAATCCTACCTTTAGCTACATCCGCAGCAGCTTGTTTTAAAATTTCTATACCCCCAATCCAAGATGAATCAATTGTATAACTTGGTCCTTGTAAATTAAATATGTTAGAAACTCTATTTGCCAAAAGAGCTCTGACATGTGCAAGAAGCCAAAATGGTGTAGTTAATTTCTCATCACATCCAATCGCTTCACTATCACTGACACATGATGCCGTGTAAACAGAAGTTTTTGATCCGTAGAAATGTTTCGGATTCAGTCCTCATCAGGGGATTAGATAAACCAAAAAGGATTAATACCTTATGAAAATTAATTTTATATTCATTTTGAACTTTAAATACCTGCATCAATTATTGCTTCGTAAACTCTTTCCAATAAACATCTTGTTAAAGGATCCAATGCTTTTACGACTCTTGAATTCATTCCCATAAACGTATCATCCAGTTTTTGATGCACGCTTATTTTTCCAGTGGCAGCTGGAACTCCTGGCCATTCATCTGAAATGATATAATTTTAAGTTGAAATAAATATGATCAATTAATTTATACATACTTATTTTATATTAATTATTAACTAATACGAATTATGATACAGCATGATTATCTTAGTTTAAATTATTCTTTGTTTTACAAACAAAAATACTGTCGTATAGGGATAATAGTTAGTTATAGAATTCCATTAAAATTAATAAGAGAACAACTTGGATACTGTTTCGCAGTGAATAACATAATATTATAAACGCAAATATAGTATTATATGATAAAAGAATATAAATACTAAATAGTTAATAGTTTTACATATTTAGGACGCGATATCACAAGTTATGGAAGAAGTGTGACGGATATAAAAAGTAGGATAGCCCAAGCAGCTTTCAATAAAAAGAAAAACTTCTTCACCTTAATGGCAGTAAGTTTGGTGCGGAGTAAGGTAATGTACAATGTATAGAGCAATAATTTTAAAAATTCTGAAGATCAAGGAACCCAAAATTAAAGCCTTTAAAAAGTTGTGCTGGAGTTAATAGAATTTCATAATCACAGAGAATATGGAAAGAAAACATCATTCGGTAATCAGTAAATAATATAATATTTATAAAACAAATTTTCTTAATAATTTTGATCTTTTAGATCAAATTAAATGTTTTAGTTGTACCTAATATTTTTGCTTCAAAATTTCCAGTCCTTTTTCCTTATGTTAAATGATAACATATAGTATATACGTTTATGCATGTTATATAATATTATAATGTAATAATGTAATGTTATATTTATTTAAATTTATTAAAACTCATGAACTCATCGGCATACAAGTGGTTTGCTTACTTAGATAGTTGGATGAGTTTCCAGAAACTATTCTTTAATGTTGCAATTAATTGTATAGTAATTATTATAAACTATAAAATAACACAGTTATCATATAGAACACATATGTATTATAGTAATAAATATGTTTGACTAAAATCAAATAAAAGGAATTACGATGATAATATTAAAAAAATAATAGTATTATTAGCCTGTTATTATTTTATACAAAATGCTTCTGTATTCATTTCATATTATTATTTTTTTAAATATATATATATATAAGGAATCGCCAGTATCAAAAATAAATAATTATTTTATTCACTTTCTGGTTTATTATTTTAATACTGCTTAAATGACTATTAGTAAATAATTAAGATGCTTTAGAGTTGAACCCACCTTTATTCCATCTGCAATCATTTTCGGTTACCATATTCACTTTATTGTTTAAATTTATTCTCAGTTCATCCATGTTTTCCGACATGGGAAATTTGCCACCCACGCCGGATATGACGACTTCGAAAATATCTTCTTTGTCCTCCATTGTACGAACCCGAATAGTAAATTATACAAATTGTGAAAAATATCTTTGTATTGTATGTTACTAAACGAAACCGAATGCACTTTACCTACATAAGCTGAAACAACCGTCGTGCACCGAAGACCGAATAAAAAAATACTACGACTAGGTACACTATAGATTCGTATAATTAGGTAAGGCGTATCTGATTATGGATACAGTCGAATAAATTCATTACAATTGTTAGATTTTGACACTCAGCGTACGACTTTGTAAGTAGACTTTAATTTCAAACCTATACACGATAACCAATTGTTTCTACATTATGTATTCCTGCGTTTAAAAGGTCAGGGACAAATGATAATTAGATCGTACGACATAATGTGCTACTCTTTGTGAGAAAAAAAGTCATAAATAAATAGAAGCGTTCAATGTGTTATATTATTTGATACATAATTAATTTCTCTTTTAATTAAAACACAATTCATTTTATAATATTATTACATAAGGTGGGTCTACGATATGATATACAATTTTAATATACCTAATAATAATAATAATTGCACCCAACAAATGCAGTCAATCCAAATCACGAGCTAAAAATAAGTGTAACCATTAAAAAAATACATTTTGTACTGCGCATGCGCGCACCGTAAGTGAAATTTTCACAAAATATGTATTTCATTACCTCCTAGGTTCCCTCCAAAAAATGTATTTCAATAAAAATTCATCCGGCGGGAATATTTAGTGTTACCTTAAATCGTGATCACACTGTATATATGCAGGGTGATCCAAAATTCACGTTACAGTCATTTTATCACATACATGTTCAAAATAGTTAAAAATATATATCACAAAAGATTTTTGATTTAGAAACATATATTACGATTTCATAATTGTATAATTGTTTACAATATTTTAGGTTGGTTTTGGGCTGTCAACTTTAGAAATTCTAATGGAAACCTATTATTTTTTTAAATAGCTCTCGAACTAGGGTTTTGCATTAATTAATCTTGTCCATGCAGTAAAATTTAATTAAAAAATGTCTTTACATTATTTTTCCAAAAAAGGTATAGGTTCTCATTTGTATTTCTTAAGTTGACCCCTCGAAAATATTGTAAACAATTATAAAATTATGAAATCATAATGGATGTTTCTAAATCAAAAAAATTTTGTACTATATATTTTTCACTATTTTGAATATTTATTTGATAAAATAAATAAAAAAATACATAAATAACATACATTTTTAATCACACCGTATGGCCGTATATATATACTAAATGTATTAATAAGTATATACAAGGATTTATATATATATATATATAAAATATAAGCTGTATAGATTATAGACGTATATATATGAAATGTGTATTAGTAATTCAAAATACTAGGGCGTTTTATGGCTTAAAAGTATCAGTGGCGTACATTCAAATTTGATCTGGGGGGGGTTTAAAAAAAATAACCAACACTAAAACTTTCCCTTTAAAAATACCCATTTTCTTAACAATCAAATACATTACACGTATAAATATTAATAGGCAAAACAGCAAAACAAATACAAAGGTTTACATAACTCATGGCAGTAAAATATTATTTAATATGCACATAGTAAATACAGATAATTATATATATATATTATATTATTAATTATTTATAACAAAAATTCTAATCTCCTTTTTTTATTNATGTATAATTATTCATCAATTGAGAGCGGCTGGGCCGATTTGGGCTTAATTTTTTCTTTAATTGTTCGTAATTGCCAGGAGAAGGTTTTTACGAACACATTTTCGGAAAAACCCTTTTTTTTTAATTTTGTTTTAAAAATTGTTTTGATTTAATTTTTGAGTTCCGTAACTTTTTTTCGAATTGAAAAAACTATAGAAAGCTTTAGCTTATAAAATTGTCCATTTGACATAATGAATCGTTGAAATGGGGCCCTCAGCCAACACAAAAAAAATGGATCAAAATGTAGAAATATATCGTGTATTCAATATTAGGTATTAATATTATGTATCACTATATAAAGTGAAGTTTAAATTTTGTAAAGTGATAATTTTCGTATTGTTTTTATTCCGTTCGATTTTATTTTAAAGTCGTAAATACCCTCTCTTTAAATAGAACGCAATAGTCGATAATAGAGATAAAATTTAGGTTTTATCTATATGTAATATGATTATTCGATTATTACGACTTCATTTTCCAATTTCCGTTGTTGGCGTTACCAGAAAAACTGCGTGAGTACAATTTTATTTTATTTTACTAATCTAACAAGACACAATCCTGGATGGCTTAGATTCACAACTGGACCCGATGGGTCCGACCCGGGGAGTTGCTCAAACAGAGATTTTAAGATTTACGAAGAAAATATTTGTTTACATACGGTTGCTACTGGTTATAGGAAAAATATAAATATATTTAGTAGAAATGGTTATTTTTGTTTGTTTATTGGTTGCCTGCAGTGGTTCATCGGGCAGATCAGGTATAAGCATGCATACAATTGAATTTTCGCACATTGCCTACTAAGGTGGCTGAGTTGTAGTTGAGTGTGGCTTATAGTCCGCTATCAAAATAAATATAAAACATAATATTATTTCAATAATACACAGCAGGTAGGCATTATATACTGTTCGCATTATCACCATCGAGTCTCATATAGAGTTGGCATTTTCAACGGGCAACAAAGTGCACGGGATCAGCTAGTTATACATAACTATTGTAGAGTTATGTTAATTTTATTTACCATCTTAACTTTAATCTTATCGAGTTCAATATTTTTTTCGTTAACTTTAACTGAAGGCAATTTGATTGAATTAACTTAACTTGTAACAGATAATTATTTTCACTAACTTGCCCAACCTTATTAAAAATGGAATTTTATTTTGGATTCATTGATGGGTTTTCTGCCCTCAATTCTGGTGGAATAAGCATTTATCTTTAATGTTATTGTTAAAAATATCAGTCAACAAATATCCTACAAAATCTTTGGGAAAAATACTTATAAGTTCAGTGAATGCTTCATATTTTATTTCATGACATGCAAGGAAAAGCGAAAACTTCAACCACTTTCCAATTTCCTCATCTGAATCCATAATATACATATGCTTCTCTCAAACTCTCTGAAACTTGTTTTTCTATTTTATTAGGAGTGTCAACCTACCTATAATTGAGACTATTATTGAGTCTTAAACTATTTTTTTTCTGAATTTTTAAAATTATTCACGGTGCCATTTTTGCCAGAAGAGCATTGGTACTGAGTTGATCACATTTACGAACACCAATAAATCTATGTCCATAGCCATTGATAACAACTACCTAGCTTATTATTTCCCTCTGTCACAATAATTTGAATCTCTGAATTATTCATTTTAATTTATAAACTCACACTGAGTATAATTTACAATTCAACAAACAAATACGCGATCGCAATGTACATATTAGATACAGGTAATTAATGAATCCGTTTAAGTTGTAAGTACACTCATAGACCATTCAGATAAGCTAAAAATTGGGGTAAAATCAAAGTTGAGTTTATAATAAGTCTAATATGTAATATTAATATCAGCCATTTTTATGTCCAAAATTATTTTTTAAATATGATCGGCCACGTCGCAAATGAATTTTGTGCTGATTCAAGTGTATGAAATGGTACCTATACGTGGAATCATGACTCGGAAAAAAAATCCACAAAAAAAACCCGAATTTAAATATAAGTATGAACACATGTAGACAAAAATACATAATATATTGTGTTATAAGTTATAATTCATAATTATAAATTGTTTTACATTGAGTCATTAGGTAGTTAATGGTTTATAGAACCTACAGTAAAAAAACATCAGTCTTAGCGTTGATTATATATAAATATATAATATACATTTATACAAAAATTACACAAATATGAAAATAATAATATAATAAGTCAATACAAAACAGGTGGTAGTACCTATAGGCTATAATATTAGTTTGTTGCTCAAGTTTAATACAAGGGGAATGGATACACGCCAAATGGACCTACTATTTTTTTTTATTGATCTCAGTAACATCGGTTACTAAGTTATTAGTTATTATTATTTATGATTATTATCTGTTATCTATATTATGTACTTGTACTATCATCGTATCATGCTTTTTAGAATTATAATCAACGAAATATTTTCAAAATATAAAATAGTATGATTGTATGGCACTCGAATGTACTTTATTTCCGCAGGCTTTTTTCCATGGTGTGTTTATTTTTCTGGGCTTTCTTTCCACCTACCCGTAGATTCTTGTAATGCTGAATCTTGAATCGCCGGTCAATGCCATGTTGCCTTCTCCACAGCCCACAGGAACACTACTATAAATCATTATCGGTCCCAGGGCCAAATTCACAATTTTATTGTGAGGAGTGATGACCATAAAAAATCTTCCTTCGATTTGCACTCTCTAAGATATTTACTTTTGACCTATAATTACCTTCTATAGAATTGTAAATTGTTTTACTTATAGCCAACAAAAAAAGTGGTAAACCTTCTCTGAAATGTTGGTGTAAAACTTTGTTAACTTTAGTTCTAAAAAATAGACAATAAAAACCAACAATACAAATTAATTTGTTCTTCTAAAATGATATGTATTATATATAGCCATTAAAATAACAGCGGATTGTTTCAGGCATAAAATGTACTTATAAAATAATCATTTAAAAAAAAAACATTTTAAAAAGGCTTGCAAGCTGGTGTATACAATCACCTATACCCCCACCCACGGTAAATACGCCACTGATTAGCAGGCACTTAAACACATCTGTGGTATAGACATATAGTGCAGCCCATAATGCATGTATATGTGTATAAGGTAATTTAAGCAGTAGGTACTATAATATTATTCAGTACAGTCACCGAGTTTACAATATTATATTTTTGTTTTTTACCATCATCGCGTTTCGAGTGAGGGTATTACTTATACAACGGACCCCCTTATAGTTTTAGTTTTAATATATGTGTGTGTGTGTGTGTGCAATAGGCCGATCGTATATCTACGAGGAGCATTTTACGAGCGTATATTATAATACTAATGAATTAGCAAACACGCAACCGTAGGTATACGTTTTACGGGCAGGGAAGTGCGCCCTTTTTAAAGTGCCCTCTCGCTGCTCCGTTGTCGTTATTATCATCGTTGTTATTATTATTACAACGGCTATTATTACGTGTCGTGATTAATTGCACCCGCGACCAACACACCGGTGTGAATAAACACGTTGCGCATCACCTGCGGTCCACGAGTTGACTATTAATATATTAATATTATTTATTATTATATTACATAAATAAATTACTTAGAACTGTGCAGTATACTCATTAGAACGGTGCGGCGAGTTTTCACCACTGTCGACTCTAGCAGACTAAATTGTAATAATTGTTACGCTATAGTCTATGAGTAGGTACCTAAGGCATAGTCGGTGTAGATAGGAATATTAATAGTTCAATATGAATATCACAAGTAGCCGGTAGGGTGTTAAGTATATCGATCAAAGTTTATCAAAGTAGGTATATCAAAGTTCGCCAAAACGTGAACGCGAAGTGATTAAAAAAAGTTGTGCATATGTATTTTTAATATTTTTAAATGTATATAATAATAAATTAATAACTAATGAAAACCTTGTATATAATTTTTTTGTAATATGCCTATATATGAATATAAATATATCAAAATTATTTAAAGTATTTTGAAAAATGTATACTATATAGAAAATCGTAATATAAAAATTTAGTGAAAATTTGAGTAGATATTTACGGTTATTTGTTTTTAAATTACAACACAATAAAAATCATTCAGAGTTCGTGGCAAATAAGAAAATAGGTAATAAAAATGTTATTACAACATGCCCATCACCAATATTAGCCCTTTAAAGTACCAACTAGATAAAAAAAATCACCCCCAAAGTTGAAAATCAGAGCATCTTTTATCATACTATAAAGTGGTAACATCCCTAAAAAAAGAAAATCAAAAAACTCACATTATCGTTCCATTCAGAATCTTAAATAGATCATATTGCAAATATAAAAAAAATATAAATATAAATACAAATATAAATCATATTGATAAATCAAAAGTTGATACTCCAAAGTTGAAAAAACAAAATGAAACGATGAAATGGAATGCATTTTAAATTTTTCCGAAATAAAAATTCGAAAAAATGTAATAATATGCATAGTGCACAATTACGATTTTTGTAGATGGTAGGTAGAGGCTATCTAACGATTGAGATCGTTATACCTTTTCACCGATTAATATTGAGAACACTTAAAATTAAGTATTAACATAGAATTTACAATGATAAAAAAAAACAATACGATTGAGAACGAATTTACGTGCAACGTTGCCATTTATTTGTTTGTAATTATAAGTTTGACATAAATTTGGAATAATAACCCATGGTTATACCTTATATTTATAAACTTATAAAAATGTGTATAAAATATATAACTTATAAAAAATATAAATATGTACTATGTATATTATGTATAAAAAAATGTTATTAATATCTAATGACTAATAAGCTAATTAGTTAAAAAAACTAAATTAACTAAATTAACTAATTTATCAGTTTTTCACACTATTTTCCAAATATATATCAATTATATTTATTATGAAATATTTTTTTATTCTGTTTTATCGTTTCAATATTATTTCTGATATAGTTTCAATTAGAATTGTAATAAGCGTCATTCACCCTATCTGGTATCTAAGTTACTTATATTTTATAATATCCAGTAATAATTCGATGATTGTCCGAAGAATATCAACAAATTATAGTCCGGTAACAATTATTACCTATCACTGACATAGTTGTGACAGGAAATGAAAATTGTGTAATTTTTTTTTCGATTAATTGTTGATTATAATATTGGTATGGCTATCCAAGCCTCTAAGGGACATAAGAAAAATTTAAAAAATAAGCTGTGGGTCTCGTGTTTGACATGGCTGTTATAAACTATTCTTTAATAAACAATAATAATATCATTGATAAATAATGATAATACTTTGATACTAAATAGCGTTTCCAATTGACGACAATCGATATGTATTATGCTATTATTTATAAATAGCTGTTGATGATTAATATGTCAACATTTTTGTATCAAACATTTAAAGGCCGAAATTTTTATTACATATATAAAAACACTTCGGTATGTATAAATGTACAGTACAACAAAATTAAAAAAAAATCAAAAATCAATATTCCGAATAAGCATAACAGTAATATAAATAATCACCATTTATAAAATAAATGTTGTTCGTGAGATGAATATTAGACGTTCAGCCGTTTATGCCAGTGGTTTTCAACATTTTTAGTTTCACTTAACGCTTGGCCACTAGTATTCAAAATTTTGTAGTTTTAACATAAATATATTAAGCAATTTAAATTGAACATTTTAGAAGGAAAATACAGTAAGCAGAAAAAATGATCATCAAACACTTTATCTGAGTTGCGAGGTTCAATAAACACTTAAATTGACAAATAAAAAAAATTATTGAATTGAAAAATAAAAATGAACATAATATAAAGTATTATATTATTATATTTATTATTATGTTGTTCTGTTGTTACGTCGGTGGCTATGACACGACATTTGTCGTGAGATTTGTTACTGTGGAAATAATACAATTTGAATTGAAAAATTAATAAATTGCTTATTTTTTTTCTAGACAGGGAAAACCAGCAAAAACAGCCAAAAAGTTAATAATTTTTATTCGGTTATTTTCTCCGATCATAGCAGTTGTATATAATATGTGAATTTACAACATTAATCAAAATAAAAATGTGTTTTTGAAGTAAAAATGAAATAGGTCGTTGAGGTAAAAATGAATACCGTGTTCAATATTGTCCTGTATTTTGGTAATCTATGCAAGACCTTCAAACTAGTTCTAGAGTCTAAACTCATGAGTCATGACGCAGCTATGATTCTATGAATATTCTCCAATTTAAGTTTTTGGTAGGTACTTAACTAATCAATCTGACCTAATACATTCGGACATTGTACTCCTTGGTGTACGAATTATTTAAACTATGCAGTAAGCTCAGATTTTAGCATACTCTTTTTTATTCATCTAGCTATATAGGAACGCTGAAAAAAATATACGCACAGAAAACATCTTCCCTCTATGCCCGAAGGAGATTCCGCACAAACATGAAACAACTTGCAAATTACATAGAATAATAAACTATGTATATAGACGAAAGACTAGCAGTTTTTTGACAAATATTGTAATTCATATCGTTCATATTATGATGACAATAAAAATAATGTGCTGACAAATATTAACATGGTTTTTCTTTCGCACTTATTATAATTATTTAAATGATTATTATAATATCAGTAGAACCGAACTGAGTGGCACAGGGAAATTTGCCCGTCTCCCTTCGCGAGAGTTTTTTTTAGCATAACTAATATTTCATTTTATCTTTGGGATTTTATGGGTTTTAAAGTGAGGTATGTAATCTTCCTTTTCCCCAATCCCAAAAATATTTCACAGGTATTTCACTTAACCGGTGGAAGAAATATCTCCGGTGGCTCGATTGCATCAAATAAAATCAGGAGTCGAGTGTCTCACACTTAATTTTTTCCTCCTATAAATATTTCATAAATTGATGCGATAGTGATAATATATGGTAATTTATTAATTTTGATGTCATTGTCCGACTTCCACACAGTCATACGGTAGATAGAATATCAATATTATTTTCATTATATAGATATATATACGACATTACCACTGTCCACTGTTGTAATTGAAGTAAGTATATGCAGTGGGCAGGGGCGTGCTTACGGGGGGGGGGGGGGGAAATTAGGGTGTCATATCCCTCCCCTTGGCTTATTTGTGTTGTATAAAATATATAATAAAGCAATGAATGTATAAATAACGTGAACTCGGAATAGTAAAAACTCATATACCCCCTTTCAAAAAATCTGAGTACTCCACTGGCAGTGAAACAATTTAGGAGATGATTTTGGGAGCTATATACCTGTCCTGTCTATTTATGGTTTAAATTTATTACAAGAAAATTATTTTTTTTTTTTTTTTATATCTGATTTATGGCTCGTAAGAAAAATTCAAAAACCCTATGTTTTCTGCATTACTATTTATTACGTATTATATGTACATAGTCGGGGGGGGGGGGAGTTATGGAGAAATTGCCCTGGGCCAGCAAATGTTTAAATATGTATATGTTTAATAGGGGCGCTAATGAAAATTAGCACAGTACTGTCACACTGACAAGTGACAATACTTAAAGCGAACAATTGAACAGTGAAATTTACTAAGGAATTCAAACAAAAAATAACTCAACCAAGTAATTATAATTTCCATTTTTATTTAAAAAAAAACTACTGGAGTTAATGATCACAAAAACTAGTCAGATTCGATAAAATGTAATCTTATTTTAGATGTACTGCTGTTTAGTTTCCTATTATTAACACAATTATTAATAATTTGAATTTTAAAGTTCAGATTTTCAAAAGAAATCTTGATATGGCTATTGTACATTTGTACTAAAATTTAGTAGTATCTATACTATTGGACATTTTATAAATCATGATAATAATAAACCCTTCATTAACTATTGTAACGTAATATGTATATCACATAATATAATAAGTATGGGTATAATATATGTACAAGAAATGTTGTTTTGGTTAAGTTTTTATTTACTTTCTTATATGTATCTAATCATAATTTTTCCTTTTTTTGAAATTTAATTTTAGAATGTTACAGACATAAGTTTAGATTGCCTAATAAGAAAAATTCTCTGGACATAACATAATTTCAGCACACCCAATATTTGTTGAGTGGGTGTAATATGTACCAAGGCATAAGAATCGTTCTAAAATATACACCACACGTATAGACAAGAATAATATTATGGTAAGTAAAGGTGGTCCGACATTCAGCTTCCGAAGGGGAAAGCGTACAACCTCACACTCTCTTGAATCGTACCATCGGGGATCGCCAAATCAAACTACCCTCCGCGTGGAATCGGGTCCGAGCGCGCGCACGCAGTCACGGGGGCGGAGCGCGACGGTTTTGCTCGGCACGCCCTTTTACGGAGGTGCTGATGGGGTGCGGGTAGACGGGAGAGAGAGAGAGTCGGAGCGGCTAACAAACGTGGTGGACAAAAGACCGCTCGACCGTCCCGTGGAAAACAAACGTGTCGTAAACACCTGTTTTTACCTGTTCGCCGTCCCTATATAATATAACGCGCACGAAAACGCTCGTCCACCTACACCTCACCCACAGCGAGTTCTTTAAAACGCCTGTTAAGTGCCAACAACAGCCCCATGTGGGGGGAGGGTGGCGCAAACACCTTTCCACCGAAACATCATTACTCGCGCCGACGCCGAGCCCTTTAAACCGTCGAGTTCAAGTCCGCCGAACGTTATAATATATATATATAGTATAATACCTAGGTAGGTATATAGAGTAATATAATATAACCGTGGTACTTTAGATTGCAGCTTACCACCCACGCGTTTTGGTTTATACATAAATATAAACTAATAAATAATCATATAAAATGTTATGTATATATACAGAGCGATTGCATGTCCATCGTCTATATTTTTAAGTGGCTGACTGTAATATAATAGTGGATGGGACTATCAACTTGATGTGGGTCTGTACTATCTGTTTGTAGACGTATATAGTAATAATAAAACCATACAATGATTGTGGTCGTCGTATACATATAATACTAAATATATATATTGCTTAATATTATGTACATATAGTTATGTTCCATCAATGTTTTTGAAAGTATACTAAGGAGTAAGTTACTGATTGCTTCAACGTGGACATTTTATTTGGCTGGTGCTTAGGTTAATAGGAGGTGGATAAGTTTCAAAAATAACCAATTAAATAAAAATGTTTTCAAAAAAAAAAAATACAGAACCTCTTGGTTTAACGAATTCTTTATCGTATAGACAGTGTACATGCGCAGTGTATCCTATAGTCTATGGAAACGCAGTTGAATTCGATATTTATGTACAGCATTTGCGAAATAATAACTGCAGGATGATTAAAATATTTTTTACAAATTTAGTAAATGATAGAATAGGCGAATGTAAACTCTGCAGTCTGCCAAGGTAAAAAAGGAGATAAAAGTTCGATTTTCAATTCGGCCCTGGTAATTTTGGACAATAAAAAGATGCATAGTCGTCAGGGGACAAACTCTAGTTGCCTTCCTGTTAAAGATTATTTTTTAGATTAATTTTGTTCACAGGTTATTAAAGCTCAGGAATATGAAACGCAAGTTGCCTGCTGATTAGTGTTCTATCGTTTTAATAGAAGTACACAACCTCATATTAAGCATTTTTACCGTGCATTTGTGACACTAAAGTATTAAATTAATTATTTTCAACAATGAGGTTTTTAACGTTATATAGGTATTATCGAATTCAAAAAAATAATAGATTTGGTAAAGTACCTGTGTCAGTCAAATAGTGGTAAGTTAAACTATTTTGTGTAATTATTTGATTTGACGAATACCTACGAATATACTATGCCTGGCGCTACCTAACTTTATTAAACCTGGACGGAATTTATCCACAATTACGTATTTAGGACGTAAGCAATGTTCTTCACGATTTAACTTGCTGGTAACAAAAATTGTATGCATTCTAATCGTGTTTTAACTATAAAGTTGAACTTATACTTGTAAAAGTCAATTACAGGAAAACCCAATCTGAAAAAAAAATGCTAAGTATAAATTAATGAATACTAGCATATAGAACGAACATTGGCTACTGTTTAAAATTAAAAATAATTTGTAATGACAACTATTGAAACATAAAATATTAATATAGACAAATTGAATACTTACCTACATATATTTAAGAACTTTCATTGCCTTAATATCTAATGAAATAAAAACTAAATCATAAAGTTTTAACTTGAAATAATTTTACATGATTCAAATGACAAGGTTTAATATTAAAAAATATTTTTAAAGACCAATAACTCAAATAAATAAGTTACTATTCTTAAATAATACATATTTGTCTGTTTGTTCAACCTTGTAGATTGTGAACTGTGACTTTATAAAACCTGTGTCAAACACAATTAAAAGGAAAAATACATTTTCTTTGACTTTATAAGTATTGTTTCATAATATTTTGATTAACGGGTAATTTTCAATAAAAACAATCAGTTTATGGATACATTTTTAAGTACCTGAAATAAATTACTATTATATAATATTTATCTCTCTGATTTCGCATTTATGCCAATGTTACATAGGTAGGTATATAATATTATGAAAGATTTAGGTTCAATTTATGTAAGCTAATAGTTTTTGAGGTACATGCGGACTGTTTGTTTAGAATAATTAAATAATAATTATATATTTAAAAGATTATAGTTTGGACATTTATTAAAAACACTATAGATATATTTTATAGTTTATACTTTAAAGTATAAATATATATTATATTATAATTTTTATTTTATTTACTTCAAAACTTTTTCAAAAGACATCAAAATGTAAAAGAAATATCTATACAATACGTCACTTTCCCTTTATTTACCAAAAGAAATATAAAACACAAATACTATTCTTGAATTTTTTTAAGAATAATAGTAAGTTTTGATTACAAATCTAGACCAAATTTGAGGTACCATTTTTTTCAAAACAAATATATGATGTTTTAAATATTGAATTCATTTGATGTATAAAATATTGGTTATTTATAATTTACCACGATAAAAATCAAACAGATTTGTAATAGCTAGATAAATATTTGACCTTTTTCATTACAACCGTTGCATATTACTATGTATTTATGTATATAAATTCAATTTTTAATTTACAATTATAACTCACGGGTTATAATTATGTACTATATTTAGTACATGTACCTTTGATGAATGGTGATATGTTTTTAATTTGTTATAACTTTCATAGAGCTTAATTTTTTTTTAATTTTTTTGTTGTGATATTTTGACAACGATTTTTCTTTTACATACTACTTCTTTAAAAATATAATATCATCGCATAACACGTTAGTAATTTTATAAGCACTATTAATTCTATTATATTGTTTAATTGAAGTTTTTTTTAAATTATTTAACTTTATCGCCGTGCGCCTGAAACTAATATATTTTACCAAAAAACTTTAATCTCAATATTCTCAAATAAATAGGACCATAAATACTTAAACATTTTTATTCATACCATCTCGATCACTCTGTATACTATTTTATATATGTGTACGCAGGTCGTCGATTGTTGTTGTGTGAATACCATCTCCGGGAAATAGGTGTTTTGAGAACATTTTCTGTATTAAACGTTCTCTTCAGCTCAGATTTTGTGTGTATGAGTGTGTTCGGGGGTAAATGGATTGTATAATAGGGTGGAATGGGTGGCTAAGGAGATGGAGAAGGAGGAGAAGCGGGACAACAAAAGAGACGAAGAGCTTTTTGGTCGTGTATAACTGATTATTGGGCCTTAATGGAAACGGCCATTTTTCGAAAACGGTCTAAAACCGTTGCCCAGGAGACCGCATCGTGTCTGGAAGACGTTGAGAACTTTTACAAGGCGTATAAAAGGACCTGTGCGAGTAGGCACATCGGCGGGGGGTGGACCTGGTTGGCGTGGGTGGGGCAGGGATGCGTCGGCCGAGAGGAAACGCGCAAAGGGTAGGTGGGAAAAATGGCCAAAATGGATAAACGAGGGATAAACTTTAAAACCGTTCAGTTTAACGTGATTCACTCGCACCACGCATTTTCACGTTTCATTCCGCTCGTACCTCTTCGTTGGCCCCGGTCCGCGTCAGTATAATTTCTTCATTTTTTATCACCTGAAAAAGATATAAGTATATTATTATCATTATTACATAACTCTAACGTAACTATGTGTTGTTAAAATGCTACAATACATACGTAGATGGATAAAACGAAACATATAACGAGTGTTATTTTTTTACCGTTGATCATCGTCTCATAATTTCACTGTGGGTAAGTTCACACGATAAATAAATACATTTTTTTTTTTAATATACACCAGTATGTTGAGATAAATATTATGTATCGATGGTTAGTATAAATGTAATCAATATTTCAATATTTTGATTCATAAAATTACTTAAATAATGAATTTGAAATACTTAAGGGTATCAGATGTAAAATTAACATTCAAATAGATTTTCATATTCTATTTTATCACAGTTTTTATTTTTATAAATTGGTTATACATATTTTATGACTAAATTACTTCCATAAGGAAATTAAAATATTTATAAGCTTATAAAATACATATGTTTTTTAATATATTCTCTTAATTTCAACTTTGGTTCAGCTGGTAACTTAGGGATACCGTTTGTAGATGTCATACAGGATGTACTAATTTTGCAGATTCATACACCCTTAGTTTCTTGCACTTCCTTAGCACACGACATTTATTTTGCACCAGTATTTGCCAATAACTTTGTTGTATACTATCGTCAAATTATTATATTATTGTATCATGAATTTATTCATAGCTAAATTATTAATTTTCAAGACTATTATTTTTTCTTCGACATTTTATATATAACCTATTTTAGTATAACATATTAAGGTAATTAACAAAAGCAATATGCTTTCGAAACGTTAAGATTAATTATTACTCCTTGATTACTTAGACCCACGAAGAAGAAAAAATGACATGCTTTATATTTGGATACTTATAAAATTAATTGAAATAGCACTCTTGAGGTATATATTGTGTATTACTTGTCTAATACTCCATATTACATACCAAAAAATGTATCGACTTGGAAGACGATATAGTTACTAGTTAGGGGTGCCTGGGGTAGTGGAAATAGGTAGTATTGGTCATCGAAGGCTACAATTGGCATGATTTCTTTCATGAATTTATGTACAAGATAATTTCGATATTTTTAGTGCTGTAGGAAATTTATTGCAGTTAGAATTAAATCATTACCTTCGATATAACCAATACTCGGTCAATAATATTGTCAGTATCAAATATTGAATGTGCATGGGCCACTTTAGACATTTTTATAATATAATATATTATGTAGGTGGGTATCTAAATCTAAATCTAACATCAAAAATGTTTAACACAATACCAGTCACAATTTTTTCTAGTGAAAGGATATTTTAAAAATTAAGCATGGCAAAAAATAAACCACGATATACTAAGGGCCGAGACGATTAGAATTGTTACTATTAATATTTACTTAATAAGAACTATCAAATAATATATATAATATATATATATATCTAATAATTACTATAAGTAATTTAGATTAAAATCAAAAAATAGATCAATTAAAAAATGTACCTATTTCTATAAAACGTCGTGTGTCATAAATTATATATTTATATTATACATTTGTGACACATTATATACTAATATGTGTAATTGTTATCAATTATATAAGTACTGTTATTACATATAACATCATAAAATGATGAAATTTATTTTTGGGCCGCAATTTGTAACGAGCACCCCTCGGCCCAAAAAGCTGTTCACTGTGTGCGGCACAGTACGAAAATATAAAAACCAACTCTATCAGTGACCGTATTTATTTAGTAATAGTAAAAGCGCCACAGCCTTTGAGATATGGACACGTCCTCAGACTCGGACAGCGCACTGTCGCCTGGCGCTTACGATCAAGTGACGTTCAACGCGGCGGCCTCGATGACCGGTTACGACGACCCGGAGATCATCAAATCTCCGTCCAGACACTCAGAGTCCTCGGCCAGTGGCAGCGATGTCGCGGAACCACGAGGGGCCTTGGCCCATCATCACAAGTTCTCCATAGATCGCATCCTGGGCCGGTTCAGCGGTGGTGACGCTGCGGCCGCGACGGCCATCGACTCCTGCCCAGAGACATCGGACCCCGGCAATCGTCATCGAAACGAGTTGGCGTTGCGCGGCGTGGGTGAGTGCAACTGCTGAGGCCATGAGACACGCTGCTAAATATACTTACCTAAGTGTCCTGAGTTAGCGGCGTGGTGACTGTATTCTACTCGCGAGTCGTATATAGGGTCCATGCAGATGAACTATTAGAATACAGATCAACAAAATAATGTCAACTTTTCAAATTATGTAATGCACACCTATTCCTAGGTTACCTGGGTAGTAGGTATACCCCCCTAAAAAAAAACCGAACGCGTGTGTTGCATTTCTCGTAACATGTCCATCGGTAATAATTAAAATCTTGTAAAATTAGAACTGTTTTTCACGTCTATAGCTCAGTTTCTTTTTCTCCAGCTCGCACATTTCTAACTTTTTCTTCGTTTTTCTACTTATACTGAATAAAAGTATAATTTAATTAATATGCTTACACATTTAATTTGTGGTCAATCTTATACTTGATTATTTTTTCCGTGTACCTCGTACCAGTGACTATAAATACTAGGTAGAATTTCTAATCAATGTCCGTACCTACCTATATACATCGCTGATTTCATTGAGAACTGTGTTTGTTTTTTATAAAATAAACACAGCGGGTTCTCTTATTTCATGTAATTATTATTTATCGCTTACCAATGTATTTTGATTAATATAAATTAATAAGGAAATGAAAAAAAATAAAAATAAAATAGTTATGATACAACACCGATTTTGAAATATTTAAAAGTGACTCCATATAATTGTTCAATACAAATATAACAACAACATGTTTGGTGTTTGATAATTAATGTTATATTATGTTATATTCATAATCAACATTTTTTTTGTATTGTGTTAAATATAATTTTTTGCATTTTGGATTCGTGCATAATATTAACGACCGCCGTTCGCTTATTTCGTATTCCGAAGATATTCACTAGTGTTTTGACAGGATACCGTGGATTTAGGTTAAAAAACCATTCTTTACAGATTTAATTTATGAAATGATAGAAAAGTGTCTTTGTTTTCATTTTCTAGCTGTTTTTGTATCTATTACTTTTGTCGTTGAAGTTTTGTCTCGTTTTCTATATTCATCACTATTATTGTTACTTATACGTAGGCTGTCTGAGTTTTTCATGTTTTTAGTGTTTAATTTTTTTTCTTATTTTATTAAATAATCAAAAGTAAATATGAATTTATTTACCCTTTCGTTGTAGACTTTGTATAGAAGTAGTAGTTTATTTAATTTATCTTAAATATTTTTATACATTTTTAGGCAACAAAAATATCCGTTTTCCAGTATGTTGTCGTCCTTTATTAATATTTTAATTTTAACATAGATAATGTTCTATGGTTTTGTAATTGGTTTGTTATTTGTGTTTCAGATTAGGTTAGTTAATTTAGATTATAATAATTGGAATTTATTGTACCTAGTTATTTATTTCTAAGGTAGGTAGGTAATTGATATCGTTGGATCCAAAAACACTTAAAAGACACTTAAAATAAAATACAGGAAAAAACTATAGACTTTTAGTAAGTCCGTATACTTTTTTTAAGGTTTTTATATCTATAAGCTACTCTCTGTTTAGGTTAATTACTTAAAAATGTATATATTTTTAAATGTAATACATATTATTTATTATTTATATTTTTACTTAAATAAAAAAATATAAAAGAAATTGCTGTCAGCTAAGTAGGTACTCATCACAATCATTTTTGTACATGTTACAATAACAATTTCATATTCTTTTAAACATAAGTCAGTTTTTCATTTTGGGTGGCAACTGCCATGAATATTACAATTTTAAACAAAATGTAATGCTTCCACCGAGTTTTTTGATAAACTAGATAAATATTTTTGACATTCATAATACACCAGGATTAAAATTAGTTTGTGGCCTTATAAGTACTTTCTCCTTAACCCACACTATAAGCGTGTGTTATTTTGCTATACATTGAACTGATAAAGTGTGTGGTTTTTATACATCAACCTTTTTAGAATCGAAATCATATGTGTGAGGTTTTTGGATGCAGCTAGTTGATATGAATACCTAGTCAATAGTGTTAATATTTTAATAGTTAAACTGTTAAAAGATAGCTACGACCTGTCGAGTAATCTGTGTAATATCTAAATCACAACACGTTATTTTACAATGTGAATTATACTCATGATTTGACTAGAAACCAGAAATCTGTAATAGATATAGCTAGTATAGTACCTCTATTTTGGTTTATTTTATATTGTTGCATTAGTTTATATCGGCTAATATATTAATATAAGCGATAATGAATTCGGTACATAATTGCTAATTATTAAAACATTAGGTATTGTCGTATTGAACTGTTGAACTTTGAAAAAAAAATATATGAATGCATAAAAAAAATTAATATTATATTTTAATTTCACACAGATGGCATCGCGGAACTTAACGGTCATAATTTTCCTTACTCGTCGCTGCTGTACGGCGGGTGGTTTGCAGCTGCGGCTGCTGCAGCGGTAGCTAACAAGACACCACCGTCCCATTTATTCGGTCTTCAGGGTAAGTATATTCACTATTCAGGGTTTGTATAAAACTACAAAATCTGAAATGTATTTTGTTTTGGAATTTTTCAATTCGTTTAAGTTTATCTGCATAAACACTCTACCTAGAAAAAAATCGGAGACACTCTGCATCCATGTAGATCGTCGAGAAACATTATAGTCTACCAGAACACAGTACTGTGTTAAGGGGCGGTCAAAGGGCTCGTTAACATTTATTATATTTTTTGCTTCATCATTTTGTTTTTGTCGTACTCTTAAACTAGAAAATATTTAGATGAATATTTTAAAATATAAATTAATTTTGGAGACAGTTTAATAGTAGCCCATGAAGCCGAAGATAAAAATTAACTTAAAATGAATCACAAATTATGTCGGTAGTAGATACTTGTCAAATTATTTTTTATGATAAAACAACATGATTTCGTTTTACAAAATATATTGTTAGTATAATAGTGAGCACGGGATAGTCATGGTAGGCACTTGACTACTTTGCACGCTCTCCCCCCCCCCCCACACTTCAATATTTAAGAGGATCGTGATAATCAATCATTTTGTTTTAATTTATAAAATACTTTCTTATTATGGTAAATAATAAATATACATAGTTAAATGAGGCTACCCAATCAAAATTAATCTCTAGAACTTAGGCGTGAATAAGAATATATAAACGTAGGCATGTGTGTAATTATATTATTTGTAACTACTCAGCCAGAAATGTCAGCGCACGCCTATGATTGTTAGCATAGTGTGATTCAAAAAAATAAGGTATCAACTAGTAATTAAGTAACTAAACTCCTCTTAATGACAAATTATTTTTTTTAAATAAGTAGGACCAGAATTCATATGCTGTAATCCCAAAGGACAGAATATGTGAATATAAATTGTTCTAGATAAAGAACAAAATATTATGCATAATAGTACCTATATTATAAGAGATATTAATGTAAGAAAATTTAGGATTAAAAATGGCATGATTGATTTTTCTTCTGTGGACACCTGATATTAATTCAAATTTGTCTATAGAGCTTCATGTGAATCTTTTGACGTCACAATTATATAGATGTGACATATTTCTCGATAAACCAACGTATACCTATGAACATTGTACACGCTGGTATTCAATTTGTATAGGCGGTGAAGTAAAAAAATGTTGTATTTTTTTTTTTTCGAACACTCAAGAGTGGATGATTAATATTAAAAGATTCTTTGAATTCTTCGAGGTAATGCGATGCGCCTTCGACGCCTTACTATGGCGGTAATATTATAATGTAATAATGTCGTGTGATCGTATGTAGATATATACACACAAGCATATTGGTTATATTGAGTACATATATAGATTTAATATGATAAAATGTAAAGGACGACGTACAGTGTACGAACGCGGCTATAATGTTGAACAAGTCATCGACATTGACCCAAAGTCAAATGAAAATTTGCATCACAGACCCGAATCGATAGTAATTTGCATTCTGCGGTTTTTTTTTCAATTTTATAATTTATCATTTGTTTGTATATGATTAATACGACACCGGGTCGACTATTTAAGTTGACCCCCCACATCCTTGGTGGATACCACGCGACGAGGGTTGTAAATTATAACAGTAATGATATACTGCGTATGTAAAATCGTTTTCACCAATATTCCCTGCAGACTATAATAGCTAGAGTTAAGTACTTACCTATAAACCAGCAGCTATAAAACGTACACGCTACTCACACCTGAAATTATGCTAATGTACGTATTGTCAGCGGTGTACAATCGGAATTAATGTTATACGTAATTTAAACAGCCGGCTCGAACACTTTTATATCGACACGAAACTGTATATAAGTATCAACGTCCGACATACGTATTGTATAAAATATGCAATCAAAAAGTACCCATATTCATTTGAACTCAAATATTTATCATATGTAAATATTACTTATTACGCAACTATCAAATCCATCTTCTTCTTCTTCTTCTCTGGCTCTCTAAAAGTTTGCCACCATGTTTCCTCATCCTGAACAGTTGTCCTACAGTCTTCAATGCCCAACAACGTCATTAAATCCATCAAATCCGTCTTTTGCCACAGCGGTGAGTCAGCCCTGATCCAAGATTCACCGGAGACCACCCTAGACGAGTCTTGTGGTGGTTGTTTTCTTTTCGTTCGTCATTCAATCCCCAGAATAATAAGTGGCGTGTCACACATAATTCTGGATAGGTCAGGGTGTGCTCTGTGTGTATAATTCATTTCATTTTAATCTTTCATGTTTAGCGTTTTATTGTACCCACGTGCACCTGTATTACAGTGTATGCACAGCCATTTAACAGAGAGACTATTGTGTAGCCCCCTTCTACCTACTACTGAGACCATCGTGAAAAGACCGTTACTTTGAGAGAGATCAGTAAAGCTTATGCATATATTTTACAGGGTCAGTCCCGCTCTAGGCTGGAATATTTGTCCTAGGTACTAGTAAGTAGTAGGTACTCATTTTAGGACCCCGTGCTCCAAATCACGATTCTTTAAAAATAAGAAATAAGTGCCTATATCAATATAGTAATATTTAAAATAATGTATAGAGTAGATAATCGCTAGTGTTAGCGTTAAAGTTAGAGTGTTTATGATTTATAAGACAAAAAGTATTATACAGGCGCATTGAGCATGAAATTTTATAAAAGTAATAAAACAAATAATAGTGTTATGCCGTTATGGTCAACAACATTGGTGACCGGTCAAAATATCTCCAGTATTGATGCAAAATAAACTTTTTTTTTATTGATCAAAAAAGACATCGGCAACAAAGGCCATTAGTCATATACGTTACATTGATTACATTTTTGAATCTTAAATATAGTATTTTTGAATTCGATTGTACAATTCATATTTTCTTAAAAAAGTCAAGATTTTAAATGTGGTGTCTGCATTTGGTCCGAGGGTTGTGACTAAGGTGGTTGGGATGTTCAGCTGATGGAGTTCCTCTGTGTATTGACGACATTCTGTGAAGATATGGCGGATTGTTAGTTCAGTACCACAGGTTGTGCAAATAAGTTTTTCGTCCTTTGACATGAGGTAACCGTGGGTTAATCGTGTATGCCCGATGCGAAGTCTGTTCATCAAAATAAACTTGTTACCAACTCAATATAATTTTTTTTTATATTTAATACCAAAAAAACTTATAAATTACTTACACGACATTGTTGAAGTCATATTATAGCCCTATATGACTACATACCTATTATATTTTATGCATTGGTTTTGTGCTTTCCCACAAGATGACATGTGGCTGCGAACTCTCACTATTATCATTTGATGTAGAAGTATCGTATTATGGTCCAAATTCGACCTTTAATTATGTGATCCATTCTGTCTTAATTGCCAAAAAATTTGGAAGAAAATGTTTAGTTATACACTTTTAAGTGATGATTTCTTATTATAACAGTGTTTGGTACTATGCCGCTTTAATAATATAATGTTAATAAATAATTATTTACTATCACTAAAATATCCTTATAAGTCGCAGAATATGAATTTAAAGTTATTAATTTTACCACACTAAGATGGTAGGTTAGAATATGTAGGATAGTACGTATATAAATTAACTATATGCGGTATAATGAAGAATGATATACATATTAAAACGAAATCATTGGAAGTTTTGGTCAATTAATGTACTTACCTAATGAAAAATAAAAAGCCCCACCCCCGAGAAAATATTTTGTTCGGAGCCATGCACAAACTACGGCCGGCCATGAATATACGCCGACATAGTGACATATGCTGTAGGTTTACACCGGGTTGAGATCAATAGCTGCAGAACAACTGTTCTCAACATGTTTCGATTTGAAATTCCTGGGTTGGCTTGGTACCTGGGCTACCTATAAATCGGAAGGAGTTTTAAAAAAAAAACTGGGTGAACAATAATAATTATTCGAGTCACAGCGAAATAATTAAATAATCACCGCGAGTTACATATCAAAACAGTATAAGCATTGGTAGGTACCTACTACATAAGCATTATAACTGACATTATATCTGCACGTCATTGATGATTGATTTTTATTTTTAATAGTAAAATAATTGAAAATAAACACTTGTCAGACAAAAATTGTGATTTGGTTGCTTTATTTTAACTTTGGGCTCAAAAAACGTCTGTCAATCAAAATAAATAAGTTCAATAGATGTAATTGTTATTGAATTAGACATCTATAATTTCTGTAAAATCGAAATATTGTAATGTCAAGAATAAAAGACTGACTACAACAAAACCATATTCATTATTATATACCTATGCGTGGTTATCCGATATATATTTACCCAACAAAATATTATAAGCTATCAATTTGAATAAGATTGATTTTTGATAATCATATCAGCTATAGCATAATAATTGACAATTGTATTTAAATTTATGTCTGTAATTCGCCAAAATAATATTACATTTTTCATATAAAATATATGTTTTGGCTTAGTGAGGCGCGATCGTACCTACTCTCAATCTGCGGAAACGCTCTGAGTGTACCTACTGGCCGACGTTACTAACTTCCGGATGGGTGACCACCCGGGTTTTTAGCAACACATCCTTGTCACGTATACAAAAACACGTGTTACTATCAAACACCATCATAAAAACCTACTAAACCTTTACAAAAACTCATTACCGTACCACCCCACGTCCAATGGCCTGTTGCCTAGGGTTCCCTTAATAAAAAAAATATAGATCTATGTATGTTGTTCATGTATTATTATTTATTTTTTATATCGTTCTATTACATACAAAGTTTTGTACATTTTATCATTTACATAATATAAATGATATGGTAACCGAAAAATAAATAAATAACTATTATTATTACGGATATTACAAATACACAAACAAATAGTTGAAAATCTATATTATTTTTAAAAAAATGTTGTAAATATTTTTAATTACATAATACTGGTAGGTATTAAATTTCAAGATGCTAAAGTTGCTTTTCCTTTTGTCGTGGGGGTGAAAAAGCGGCCCGTGGGCCGGCAAGGGCTGAAGGGATATTGGTGAGTGATACGAGCAAGCGGCAGAGCCCCCTTATAATACCTATTTCTTGCCATTAAATGTATTATTATAATAATATACCTAACAACTAATTCATATTAATTTAGAACCGGCTTTGTAGCTACGGTGAGCGTAGGTAGTCCTAAACGTCCAATAATCATATTGTGTGCTCATGGGCCATGACCCTAATTATTGTTTGACGAATCCACCGGATGTAATAAAAGAACTAATAAAACCCTATACAATTCGCATGGGTCGCTTTAAATTGCATCTCATTTTTAATTTTTATGTAAATTGTGGCCCGGCTATATTTTATACATATGTAAATTGCGGACCGGGTATATTTTGTGCTTATGTAAATTGAGTCTCAAATATTTTTTATTCATACATAAATATTACGTCTAGCCGTCTAGGGATATCTTTTCAAAATCGATATTTCCCTTCCCATTTTCAAACTCAGGACTAGCAATATAATTGTATTAATGCCTAATAGTATGGTTTAAGGTATTGGCTTTACTGCAGGCAGTTAATGTTGTTTATGATTTGAATATATGCACTGAGTATTAAAAATTAGTTATTAGTAATTTTTATTGTTTCTTCTAGGTGCATAAATAATTTGAATTTTTTTTTCCACGATGTTTTTACCTTTTGTAACAAATCAAGACTCAAATTGATCGATGTATCACTGTATTGCATGTTTTGGGGTTAAATATTCCAGGACACAATTTACATACTCCGATAGTCCAATTCGAATTTATGTCAGGGAAACAAGGAATATATTTATTTTTAAAGTAAAATTATCCATAACGCTCATGAATTACCGCAAAATATACGTATGATTGATTTTTAGACTAGAAGTTGTGTAGGTAGTAGGTACCTTTAAACTTTTAAAGAAATATAGTAATATTTATAAAAATTTTCAAATAATATACTATACACTATATATAGTATATACCAATAATAACTACCTATAATTAGTTTTTTTTTCAAGCTTTTATCTTTTATTATTACTGGATTAGCCGAATTTATCAGATGTAAGTCGTTTAATGTACATGTTATTATAAAAACAAACGGAGTCCCACCGTTTCGTGATGATATTTACCTTGAAAAATTAGTTGTGAATAACGCGATGGATTTAAACAGTTCAAATGATAACTTTACTGAGCAATATTTTTCGGAGTAAAATATTTTTTAGTTATTAGTCTCCGCACAAATACGATCCTAATATAATCTTCGGGTAACATAGAAAATCTACTTACCAGATTAATAATATTGAACTATATTTATTTATAGTTAATGTTAGAACAAATTTACATGTCGTTATCGAATTTTTAGACAAAAATATAAACTGTGCCGTTGAGATAATTTTTTTCATATTTTTGTTTTTATAAACGAGTTATAAATAATTATAATACATAGTAATGTACATTTTAATAATATTTAAATAATTCTTTATTTTTAAACATGCATATAACTCATTTGAAAAAATATGAAAACAACTCTATTCCAAAAATGAGATATTATGTAAATTTGATCTAATATAAACCATAGTTAATAAACTGCAGTATAAATGTATAATTACCCGGTAGGTACTTATATTTTTTAATTGTTATGTCCGACGTTTGTAAGAAAGATACAACATGTGTGGAAAAATTAGCAAACACATTATCGCGGTCCTCTTAATGTAAACACGTCTGAATATTATATGTAGGTACCTACCTATATGTATACTTATATTTTACAGCTCCAAAAACTGTGGGAAGAAGATCTAGGAAGCCAGGATTGGATCGAAAACCCAGGCAAGCGTATAGTGCAAAACAGCTAGAAAGATTGGAAGCAGAGTTTAAAGTGAGTAAATATGTTTGTAACACAACATATTTTAGTCCTCCTAGAATATTGTCTTATCGAACCGCCGTGCTCAAACTAGACCGCACTTTAAATTTGTGTGCACTGGACACTTATAATATATAAATTAATTTTTAAAATATATTCAAGCACCCAATTCAACTATATGAACTAAGTATTTGAACAATATATTGTTTGATTTTTTAGGAATTAATATTTTACTACAACTAAGGGAATATATACTTCAATTACCTATAAACAATAAAGTATATAAACCATATATTATGTACTTAGTTATATTAACTGTTCAGTTGTAATACTAGTGCATCTAACTAATTAGTTTCCCCCTATAGGGGCATAGAAAGGTAAAACGCAATACAAAGGACCTACCTACCAATAGTTTATCGATTCAAATATAGTAACAACTTTATATTTTACGTACATTTCAAAATATATCATGAATAAAACTCACAATTCCTATAAACAAGACAAATGTATCTGCAGTTTTTAATAATAATTATGAATAATTGTTTTAAGTTCTTCACTTTACTGTAGGAAAAAAACCAATAATAATTAAAAGGTTGTGTTAAGTTATGGTTTCAAAAGGATCAATTATAAACACCATATATGATCAACGGAGTTATTGTATATATTATTATACTTTACAAATACTTTTCATTTTTCAATAATACAATTTAATGAATAGAAAAATATATTTAATTGATTATACTTTTCCTGAATGCAATCGGTTGATAAAAAAAAACAAGTCATAATCCTTTTAAATTCAAAGTCTTTAACAAAAGAACGTTATTTTAAATTGTTACATATTAATCATCTATTTAAATTTTAAAGCACTTATAATTTATTAAACCTTAGTTAATAATTACGTTATAGGATGACATGTTGGAATAATTAATGATTTTAATATCTTGCATAAATATGATGTTAGTTAACTAAACACATATTCTAAGAAGTGTTTTTATAAAACTGTTATCCGTTCGTAATACAATATTATTATTTATTACTCAAATGCACGACAGCGGTAATTTCAGGGACAAAGTAGGCAATATATTATACACGTGTGAAGCGTTTTTGTAGTTTTAGACACTTCTTTTTCCATACTCTATTTTTCAGTTTTCAGTGTTGAAAATAAGAAATCATGTTTAATAGCTTAAAACATTTAAATGCACAATGCTTAGGAGTTGAAGAAATCGAAAAATAATGTTTAAATGTCATAACGCCTATGATAAAATTGGTTGTGACTATAAGTACCAACTAATGAAATGCATTGACATAACTTGTGCGTCCTATAAGCGCAACTAGGGATTGGCAACTATAATAACTATTATATACATATAGTGTAGGTATACTTGGGAAGATAAATATTTATTTTTTTATATCGCATTATTTTAAGTGAATGTAAATGAGAAAAACCACGGTCTTAGATTAGAAAAACTATGGTCTCCAGACACTAGAGTAGGTAACCAATAAATTGTACAATCGATATGGAGGTACCAAAAATCATTTACCTATCTAATGTTATTTACAATGGGTAATGACTTTCTGTCGTTCTCTGTCACGATTTACGACGAATTGGACGTACCTAATTTTTATTGAAAAATTATGATCGTCAAAACGTCGATCAAACTGGCGTCGCTAATAAATAAAGATGAACATAAAAATATGAAATATTTTTTTTAAATATTTATCGATCGATTATTTGTTTTAACGAGAATAATTGAAAAATCAGCATTCAATAACATTGTATAGGTAGGTCGTATAAAATATTTACACAAAAATCCACGGCCTTTAAATCGTACGACGATGATACATATTATCATAATAAAATACGGTCTCGGCCTCGGCCTCTGTATTTGCAGACGGACAAGTACTTGAGCGTGAGCAAGCGCATGGAGCTGTCCAAGGCGCTGAACCTGACCGAAGTGCAGATAAAGACGTGGTTCCAGAACAGGCGGACCAAGTGGAAGAAGCAGCTGGCGTCCAAGCTGAAGATCGCGCATCGGCACGGTTACTTCCAACCGGTGCAGCACTACGCGTCGCTGTTCGCGCCGCACTGTTACTTCCCAGCGGCGGCGGCTGCGGCTGCGTCTGCTGCGAGCTCCTCCCCGTCCGGTGCCGCGGGTGGCGTTCAAAACTTCGGTTGCGGTTTACCGCCGCCGGCGGCCTCGGCGGGGCGCGAGACAGCGGAACACGAGGCGGTCGCCGTTGAACGTCAAGTCGTCGCCGCCAAAACGGAACGGCAACACCACCAGCACCAGCACCGTCACCAGAGATAAAAAAATTTATTGCATTTGTCACATTTCCATATTGCCGTCGTACCGCGGCGCACCTGTTGTCTACCTATATATTTTGTTGTTGTTGTACCGTCGTATACCTAGCTGCTAGGCATACCTACTATTACCTACCAAATGTATTTTGGATTTGTGTTACACGCGTACAACAACAGGCGATAATAAACAATATACGATAATATAAACAACATTACAAAAAACTGAGTTTGTCATTATGCAGGTCGGGTACTCGGGTTCGCTCAAGTGTATATCGCCATATGCCTATATGCCTATATCGTCTATCAGTGGCGTAGCTAGGAGGGTTTTGGGGGGGGTTTAGGTCCTCCACGTTGACATTTTTGCCCCTAATAATAAATTACCAAAGTAATTAAGTAGATAGGTACTCAAAATACGTGAGTCCAAATGAGTAAACACTTCAACACTTATTACTGCTCGTTAAGACTTTAAAAAAGTAAAGTTGTCGCACACAGGATTCGGTATATTCTAGACGGCGCTGATGGAAAAATAGTTGAGTACCTATTAAATTTAATTCTCATAGCGTGTATACACTTCTATAGAATGATTTCACTGAAAATACTTTGCCAGTCAACTTGTTTAGCGAAACCTCTTAATGGCGGTCGGCATTATGAAAACTGTGCCAACATTTTCTTTTTCCTAAGTCGATATGTAAACTATGGCAAACAAAATTTAACATAGGTACCAAATAGTCTACTTAGTACCTAACTACTTACTTACTAAAATAAATTGGGGCAGTTTGTATAATGTATCTTATCCGTTTTGTCGCAGATTGTACTATATAATATGTTAATTTTTTCTTTGCATATCGACTTTTTGAAAGTGGGTAATTTGTCAGCAGTTTAACATCTCCCCATTGTCAGTCACCGAAATGTTGTTCGGGATTCAAAGGACTTAAGAATGTTTATAGAAGTATACTAAACTGTATTCAAGAAATTAATTTTAATAACCACCGTCAATCCGATTAAATATTATTCAAACTTTTTGAACACACACCCCATTTTATGAGAACCAATCATATTAAACCTTAATTTATAGTTGACACACATTGTTAATTATTAATTAACATTCATTGAAACATTTTAAACTATATATTTAAATTAAAATCATACAATTTTGGTAAGTGTTTCAAACACATTAAGGGATGTATATTGTCCATCCTTGATTTATATTAAACTATTATTTGCAATTATACAATTTCTATACATCAACCAAAACAGATACGAAAGATTTTAAAAAAAATTGTTTCAACTGTGATAAGTAGTATATTATGAGGGATCTGTGTATAAATCAGAATAATACCAGGATCTGTATTCTGCAATATAATCTTACAAGACACTTTAAAAAACCGGTTTTAGAGGAAATAATTTTCTGATGAAATATTACTAAATACTAGACTCGTCCATTTCTAAAAAAATACCCTAAATCTTTGATACATTCAGTGTTGTGTATAGATTGTAAACTTCTAGTTTAAAATATTCTTATACTACTTTCTCGGGTTGAAATCTTCTATTAGCTCTTTATTGCTCATACCAAAAATGATAATTAAAGGTCCTATAAATGATCCTACTAATGATATTATCCTCGATTTTAAAATAATTTAATACAATACATTGCGTTATACATTACTATATATTTTAAGTGAGTATAATAAGTGATCAGCGTATTAAAATAATTTTGTTGCAACACAACAGCAACATTAATACAAAATAATCAGTTTATAAAAATAGTATGGCAAAATTTGGTGTAGTAAGATTGTTTACAATTAAAGGCATTTCATGCAATTAAAAGTGAAATAGTATCAGTGTAAAAATACATAATAACCTTAATAAAATAACTATAAATGTTTAGCAATACAAAATCAAAATATGGTTATACTATTTGTTTTAATTAGTCTTTCTAGGTACTACTTAATTTTGTATAAACAACTCAATAGTAAAAAATATATCATTTTTTTAAAACAATACGCACAAAAAAAATTGTGCAATTTAACAAGATAAAATTTCTTTTTATATAATAAATTTGTTTAACTCAATTATATTAATTAATACAATTTTATGTTTAAAAATTCAAATCAATACAATTGTCACACACATGCACTAATAACTAAACGCATATGAAAAGGCCAGCATAAGACCGCAACATAAATATATATACAAATTGTTTGAACAATTAATGAGGAGAAAAAAAACAATACATTATATAAATATAGTATATAATTAAATACTTAAAAAATAAGAGTCTAGGACCAAGGTCTAGGCACAAACTCGTAATTATTTAGCCTTTTTGTGTACAACCCAACCGCCAGTGTACGTACGCGCAAAGTGACCAGTTCTGCGTAAGCGGCCTGCAAAAGGTAAAAATAAACAATTAAATATATAGACAAAATAAATTATATGTTCCTAGATAATAATCCAACCATCACCAAGGGTTTACGTTTTAATTTAAATAGCAGCAACATTGAGCAGCAGCAACTCTACAGTATACATGAATTTAAAAAGCATTATATTATATATGATTATTATTGAAATACATAAAAAATTTATAAATCAAAGCATTTAAGGACTTACCAATAACGACGTACAACAAAAGTATAAGATTATTTGGGTGACTAAGGTATTTGGATTTGCGAGGAAATAGAAAATAAAGGTATCATTTAATCTAAAGCCAATTGTACCATTACTAGATTTTATAAAATCAAAATATTATTTCATTCTTATTGGATTTACTCTTTAGTTGTAAATATCAGTATATTTAAAAAGTTCATCTTTATATTCATGACACTTTTTAAAAACGGGCTTTTAAATATTAAACGTTACAAATATTTAAATCAGAATATTTTTCTAGTTTCAATCTTTTAAGAAATTGAATGGCTTTACAAAATACATTTAATTCATATTATACACACACACAAACACACACACACACATATATGTATAAATGCAATCATGCATGCTGTACATGTATATGTATATAATATGACCAATCAACATTTAAGTATAAGTTCAATGATTTATTCTTAAATTGTCAATCACGAATTAGTTGAATAATAATCTGTCAACTATCACAACCACAAAATATGTTTTCTTTCAAATTTAATAAGTACTGCTGGGGTGTGCATTATAAGGGTGTTTTGTACTATTAAAATGTTCTTTGTACACAATGAGTTAAAAAAAAAAAATATTTAGATAATGTTCTGAAGGAGGATACAAAATGAAATCGTGTTTCGTGAAAATATAAAGGCATGCAATGTTAAATAACAGTATAAACCTACTTTTGAGTTAATAATACACTTTATAAGCTATTAAAATGCTTTGAGAAATGATATAAAAATGTTGTGATAATAGTTATTGATTTGAAAAATAACTCAATAGTTTGGAATTTTACCAATTTTTTTTTTATAAAATAAACGCCAACAATGAGTATAAAAAATTGTTTGCCATTAAAGCAATATAAAAGCGTTTCATAAGCACAAGCAAAGTAATATATAAGAAGTATCTTATTTTTTTTCTAATATTATTAATGTAAATATACCTAAATAGTGTACGTAGCCAAAATATGTAATTTATGCGGAGTTTGCGCCCACACGGCTCTGGCGTACTGCAAAAGAGAAAAACACCAAAAACCAAATTCAGATTATGGTTTACACAAACATTTTGCAGTATTACCAATCACCAAAGGTTCAGTGGTTCTTGGTAACACGCGATCTGAATGAAAACACAATGCTTTCCTTCAGTCAACATGCTAAAATTCATGTGAATAAATTAAAAAACAAAACAATGTTAAATAAACACCATGCGTGTTATTTATAATTGTATTACTAGGTAATATTATTAGTTTCAAACACTTTAGTTACTAATCCTTAACAGTTGTAGCTTAAAATTAATAATATGTAAATTAAGTGAATCACATATACTTAAATATGGATATTATTTATACAAAAAAGCATAAGAAATTATTTATTGTTATTGTACCTATTAATTACACTATATTCAATACTATTATTAATTTTAAAACGTAATTATTACAATTAAGTCAATTCATATACAACCCTTTCCTTTGAGGAGTTAAATAATTAAAAAATTGCACTTTGGTTTATGTCTCTTCGTATCAAACATTCTGAGAATAATTGAAAGATAAGAATTTATTGACATTTTCAGTCTGTATAACTTTAGTTCAATAGTAATAAGCTAATATATGTAAATATATAAACACAGGGTCGGAGTATTGGATTATTGTCCAAGTCACCCTGGCTTAAATGGAAAGTGTGTCAATTAATACTAGTTCTAATAATAAGAGGATGTTAATACACTATTTATTATCTCTTGCTAAACCAGGAGCAACAAATCAAATGTATGTTCGGCAGAACCAATTCTATGTTTTTATTTTCAGTATTAGAATGAATTTACCTATTAACAAAATTTAAGTTAAAAGCACTATTTGTGTTCTTATGTTGGTATTTTCACAATATTTAAATTTCAAAGCAAGTTACAAGTATGGGATTATGTAAGGATTAAACATTTTTTAAATTTGAATATTGCAAAAAATATAACCTAATAACACAGATGAAGTTCTCAAATTTAAGTTTGATAATAGACTAATAAAATCACTATAACACTTAACCTTATAACGCAAAGTTGGTTCTACCAAACATAAATTGGCCACGTTGTTTATGGGTTAAAGAGAAAAACAAATGGTGCACAGACATTCTCTTAAGTAGTTAAGTATTATTCAAGTTATTTTGATTACATTTTAGTGTGAAAAACTTATCTTTGGAATATTAGAATGTAAAAATTTAAATGGCGTATCATCCAGCTCTTTTTGAAATTTAAACTTAAATTACCATTTTTAAGGCAATCTAATTAATTAATAAGAAAATAATATGATTAAATTAACATCATATTATGATGATTACATTTATAAAAATGTACATAAATTATTGATGTTAACAACACTAAAAAAAATTTAGAACTAGTTAAATTTAAATTTAATGTATTACAAAATATTTTAAGGTTAATGTGTTATATCTCACTCTAAAACACGATTTCATTACAAATTAAAATACATCTAAACATTAAGAGCTGGTAATTTCATGCTATTCCTTTTAAGTAGTAAAATTAATCAACAACAACAAAATGTCAAGACCTCAATAATGTAATCCGCCGATCATTTATTTGATCAAGTTCTTGCGGTGCTTCTGGGGTGTTTTTCTAAAGAACCTAAATTTCATTTTCAACGGCGTGTCTTTTCTTACTGAAGGTGGAAAATAAACAAAAATAAAAATCATTAAACTAACGTCATTGATTGAGATAAGGATGAACAAATTGTAAGGAATATTAAAGAATGTTATAATTTAAAAAATGATTTATTATGTTTTGGCATTCAATTTGAATATTGATTAATGAAGATTAATGAAAATGAGCAAACATCATTTTTGTGGTTAAAATTCAATATAAATTCAAATGGATAGGAACTACATTTCCTAAAAAGGTAATATTTTAATTTTAACTACCAAACATATATACTTAAGAAATATCATCACTCAGTAGGTATGCAAAAGATATGATAAATAAATATTTCAATCAATTACACATTTGATTTTGTATGAAAAAAAATATTTAAAAAGAGAATGGATGGTTAAGATTCAGGTCAGCTGAATTTCAAACAAAAAATATGTACATGATTAAAACACACTGTACGACAATGGAAACATACAAATATTATTCAGTCGATACAATTTCAAAACTCGATTGATTATTGTGTCTAGTTTCAGCCAATTTGAATTTAGCTTGAACGCCAAGGCGGCAATCTGATGATTGGCAATATTTGATAAATGGTTGTAAACGAAATCACAATAAAACAAAAAAAAAATTTTGAATGACCTTTTTGAACACTAATAGATACCATGCATTTACACATATTTTAACTTTTAATGTTTCATGTAAAGAAGAAAAAGAAAAACCAAACATAGATTAACAAAGGAATAAGGGAACTTGATAAAACATGATCGAACATCATACCTGGAACTAAGATGTCAACAACACATAAGCCTCTACATGACTTAATACTTATGCCAAAAATTGAATGATTGAGGCACTATTAACTATTAATTTCTAATAGTTATTATTCTTATACATAGTTTTAACATTATAAATTGTTAATTAAAAAGTCCAGAAAATAGCATTATTAACCAATAAAATAGAAATAGAGATTTTATATGAATAATGAAGATTAAAAAAAAAAAACAATTATTATTATTCAACTAACAATAACGAAAAATAGAAAATGTAAAATATACAAATAGTCTTTTGTTATAGTACAAGACCAAACTGATATAATAATTGATATTTAACAAAAAAAATTGGAAGGGGCCTAATAATGACAAAGCTGGTACTATTAACTGTTTGCTCTATTTCCACTATTTCTATATTGTTTTTTTAAGTTTGTTTTTTCATAGAGAAAATGACAAGATCTAGTTAGTTAAAAGTTACAAAACCAATATATTATCATTTATTGATTAATAATCATGGCTGGACATTTTTAAGTTTAAATAACCATGATCCCTAAATATCAAAATGATCTTAAAAAGATGTTATTGAATTATTTTTAAATAATATTAAACAGTTTTTATTATTTGAAGTTAAGAATTTTTAGGTTAACTTACTCCTGTCAATATTGCGTTGTAAATGTGATGCAATGCGATGGCGAGCATCATTGTACTCCAAATGCAAACCAAGTCTAAGAATGGTTGGATTTTGTTCAATCAATTTGGTAAGTTCCATTTCTATCTTATTTCCCAATACTTGGGATCTCTGAAAATAGAATAATTAATTTAAAAATGTATCTATAATTATTATTTGAAAATGTACCTGGTTGGTGGCACGGAATTCTTCCAAAGATCTCTGTTTCAATAAAGACTTGACTAAATGAATTATTCCTATAGGGCTAATGAAATTTGTTTCCACACTAAAACAATCATAAAATGGTGTGCAAAATTTACATTTATTCTTTTAATGTAAATATCATGACAACATAACTATATTTAGTAAAAACAGAAAAAAAGTTATTGTATTAATAGTAATCTTACTTGCAAACGCGTAATGTGCAATTTTTTTCTAATGCTTCAGCTAGCTTGTCTGCTAACCGATCAGTAAGTCCAACATTTACCAAACTTAATGTTTCTAAATGAGTATTTTCCACTAAAGCATTGAATAGATTCTCAAACTTTTCATCAGAAATATTCTAGAATAACCAATAATATTATATTACTTTACAATTACTAGACATTTTGTAACTTAACTAACCATACTAATGATATACAGTGAACTCAAATTAATTGGAGACAAAAAAAATGTATGCACAAATTGAAATGCAGGGGTATAAACATTTCTTCAGTTTTCAAAAATTTAACTTATAGACATTTAGTTATCGATGTTTCACTGTATATACGTACATATTCAAATAAATAAATCAATAAATAATATACTTACTTTAATGTTGTTCCAATTGAGATCAAGTAGTTTAGGATCATCATCACGTACTCGTTTAATACTGTCTTCTGGATCTGTTTGATTGGGTGGCTCTGGGGGATAAACCTTAGGCTGTGTTGCCTTAGTAACACCATCCCATCCTAAGCCAACTGGCTGACCTTTATTCAATAGTGAAGCATGGTATTGATCTTGGTTCATCATTGAATGGAATCCTAGTATAGCTAAAATAATAACTTAATTTAATAAACCAATTTTAATTACATAGTATACTTAAATATGTATTTATTGAGTATGTATGTTACAACTTGTAAGTTATAAGACATATAAAATAAGGTCATTTAATTGGTCTGCCATTGAATAAACTAAATGAATCAATTGATATTCATAGAGATAAATTACAGAAATTTTATATAAATACCAGCCAAATCTATGATTTCTTCTTGTGATGCGGTATTCAATGCATCACCATATTCATCATCAAGATCAATGGCAATTTTATCTTCATGTTCAGTGTTACCATTGGTTTCAGGTGCCACCCACTGTAACAAAATTAGTGCAGAATAATCATAATTTAAGATTTAAAAATAGTCTAAAGCTACGAACATATTTACTAAGGTCATCATAGCATGAAACTAAGTTAATTTTGTTTATACTTTATATTACACAACAATTTCACAATACTTTCAAATAAACAAAAATACCGATAAAAATCTGAAGGATAAATGGGCAATTTTTTTAGGAAAATTGCCAAAACTTAACTAAATTCATAACCAACTTTAACACATTTTACTGTAATTATTTAGAAATTAGTTTAAACATATACTTTAAAAATTAAATTTATAAATGATATTATAATAATGACATTTTCACTCTTAAAATAATATTCACAGTTAAGACCTTGATATTATTATGTTATATAAACTTTCTCTAAAATTGAAACAAGGAATAATAAAAATATATATTACCATTTTAAGCTACCTATTTGACTATCTAATTGATTGATTTTATATTGAACTCAAAAACGTACAAACCGTATTTGTACCTAATACTTAGAGTTGGAGCTCAGACATATACAAATACATTTGCACATTTTTTCTACATGATTTGTGACATATTAATAATATATTTTTTATTTCATGACATTGTAATTCAAAATAATTTTCTTTTAAGTTATAGTGTATATTATTGACAGTTACCTATGTGTTACTTAATATGTAATTTTTTATAAAAATGTAGTGGCATATTTTAGAGGACCATAACAAAACCTAAATTATTGTTAACATTTGGCACCAAATGTCAAAATTATTGTCCAATACCAACCAAAGTTGAAAAAAAAAATTCAGGATAAGTGTCAAAAAGAATGTATTGTACCTAGATTCCTAATTTTTAATTTTTACTGCTTATAATATCAGTTAATAAAATAAATTTGGTAAATAAGTATCTAATATGTAATTTAAAAAAAAAGAAAGATTCAAAATATAAATACCTCAATTTTAACTACTAATATAATAATATGTAAAATGTAATAGGTGCATGTAATTAGGTACTATGTAAGGTATTCCTCTAAAAATTACCTCTTAATTTTAAATAATTTTAAAAAAAATGAAGTATTTAAATTAATTACATACCTAAGTTATTTTATTTTTACTAAATAAAAATGTATTTAACCCAATATAAATATATTCTAGTGCACTGAGATCTTACCTTTTTCCCTCGCACAGTTCCAGCAACATATGGTTTAATTTCTGGTAGATCAGGCGTTTCTAGAGCCTGTTTGTTAATATGTTCAATCAGTTTTTTTCTGTTTAATGGTCCGGTAGCTTCTTTGTTACATTCATAACTACAACGCTCTGATGGTGGTAACAAGTTGTCCTAAAAAAGAGGAAAATAGGTGCTGTTAATTTTTTTAAGTTTAGTACCTAGGTACCTAAGTATAAGCACAAGTTATTGCTGATGATAATATGATATATATTTCCAGCACCAGATAGACAAGGTATTGGCATACTAAGCCTTAGGATTTTAACCGGCCATAAAAAAAGTTATCATCCTATTTTTCAACAAAGCATTATATTTATTATATATTATTGTTCATATTTCAACGTTCAGAGTTTGGTGTATTTAAATATACATTTTTGGTCATGTATTACTAAGCAGGCTCAAATTGTACCAGCCCACTGAATTTTACTCAGTAAATCACCAGGCATGTCTGGGCCTGTAAGTTTCTCATATGAGGTAATTTAATAGTGGAAAGTTTCTTTAGGAGCAAGCAACGCACCAAAATTAAAAAAATATATTAATCTAAAAGGCGTACATTTGAAAGTTTTTTTTTTCATAAGCCTTTATAAAAAATTTAGCTCAACAATTAAAGTGTCTTTCAACTAAACAAAATAATATAAACAATGTCTACAATAATAACAATTCATATGAATAAATAAATAAGGTTTAATGACAAAGCCAGCCTCCTGGATAAAATAAATAATAATAGTATCTACTTGTTCATAATTGGAATTTAAAATAGAGGAGAGGTTGAAGGGGACGCTTAAGGAATTAAGAGAAGAAACTAAATGAGTACGTCTTATAGAGAGTGAAGCACAATCGAAAAGGATATGCGATTAATCGTAGAGGCATTCATCCAAGTGAAGAGTGCAAAGGTGGGAATCATTTAAATTTTACTTATAGGCATGAGAGGGTAAAGATAATGTCTAATACGTAAATGATTGAACCGTATGATCTGGATTGAGATACATTTGAAAGTTAAATTTTGAAACACTATATATACATTTTGATGTCTATTTGCTAATATAATTAGATGTATAGCATTTAAAATAGAAGAAGCAATCATCTTATTCATATAAATGTCACTAATGGTAACTAGCCACAGGTGTTATACTATAAGATTGTGATTAAACATTGGGGCACTATGACATCTACCTATGCGACAAATAACTCAATGTGCCTAATACGGAAACTTAAGTAGGTACTTACATCTGGATCGACTTCTTTGGCCAAAATGCTAATTTCTTCGGGTGACAATTGAGAGAGAAGTTGGTCGACGTCGAGCTCGTCGTACTCGCTCAGGTTCTTGCCGTACAGCTTGGCCGGGGCGGTGGTCATCGTAGTGGTCTTTTTCGACGACGTCTGTGGAGAACAACAGAAAAGGGCCAATTATTATTGGAACTGGAACAAAATGCACAAGAGAGGCCCTAAAACGGGGCGGAAAAAAACCGGGCGTGGGTCGTTTGTGAGTACAGTCTTGTGACTAATAACGAGCGGTTCACGTTAAACGAACGGGTCGCGTCTTGTGACTGAGGAACCGAAAAACGATAATGGGAAAGCCGTTTGAAACAAGCGGGGTCCACACCCTGCGACAAAAAAATCAATACGCAGCGACCCCAACGGATTTAACGGCCTCCGACGAAAATCCTACGGCGTTTGAAATAGGCGATCGGTCATCGGATCTGGTGACAGACGTTGTACACGTACCGATTTGTTGGACCCGGCGGCGAAATCGAATATATTATAATTATTTGCGATTGCCGTTTCGTTCTCGGCCGGTGACGACTGACGAGCGGCACGACTGGCTGGCGGTTGTAGCAGCGTTGCGTTCGCCAGGACGAGCTGACTGCTGGAAGGCGACTGGAGGACTGGTGAGTGGAGGAGAAACGTCGGTCGCCACCAGTCACCACCGACGGTGGTGGGAAATTGTTATCAAGTGACATCATTTGTCGGTACGGCGGCGGTGTGGTGGAAAGGCTGATTGGCAGTGGTGGAGGGGACGCGCGCGCACAATTTACATCAAACCGGTGGAGATCGCAACCGCGTACGCGTAATACCATGCCTGTTATTATTGTTATTATACCATGACTATTTAGTATTTACACTAAGCTACATGCATAGCCATAATTAAGTCATTAATACATAGTACCTAATATTAGTATATCAGTGCCATGTGAGTACCTATAAACAATATAAACTCGTGTACAGAAATACAAAATGCGATACAGCGGTAATTCAGTGCTGACTGTTAAATGTACACCTCTTTCGAATAATTGAAAAACGTTTTACCCAACACCTCGATTATCATCCTGTCGTACGAGTCAAATTCAAACGACAAAGCCTTGGTGGATATTATAATATTATGATTTACCTCGTGATTTACGAACGCAAGATGATCGCGTTTTATAATATCAACGTTATTCGCCCGGTGGTCCTTTTTCTCTGCGTTACCGACTAACCGACTTACCGTGGTCAGTGGTCACCGGCTCGGCGAAAAATATTACAATGTCGTGTTTAGGTTTTGCGGCTTCCCCCTTCTACCACTCCCCCTCACGTCAATCTTCCCGTCGTCGTACCTACCGTCATCGTCTTTCGTTCCGCAGGTCGGTCGCACGCGCGCCTCCAACGCGTCCGGTGCGCGTAGGTATATTATAATATGACGACGACGACGACGACGACGACGAGGAATAAGTACTTACGTAATAACATGGCATTATTATGTATGGCTATAACAGGTAAGTATTACAGTCGGTATGGTCTAGCCACTAGTCACTACGGTCTACGGCACTACCTTTCATTGGCGTTCACAGCCATTGGATAACATTGTAACGGGCCATATAGCATTATAGCGGTATGCCGGTTGCCGGTATTGGTACATTATACGTCACACGTCAATACGTCATACATAGCTACATTGGTACGATTATGATTTTGTGCCATTGTCCGTTTACCAACTCCGAAATATCGTTAATCTCTTGTGCATATTCTGGCTTGTTTTTAATTAAATTGTTATATCGACGGGTTGGTGGTGACTCGTCGTTATATACTTAAGTACAAAAATATTTTTAAACAGAAACCTGTATACGGTATACATAATATTTGAAAATTGAACTTTACGAGCGTTAATTTTTAAACTGAAAGTTAGTGTACAGCTTGCACTTTTGGATTCACTTAGTGGCTAATCTCTTCCGGTTATATCGTTTAATATTCTGAAGGGAGAATTATTTGCAACAATAATAAGGTACACGGGCGATGAGCCTGTGAAATTACATTACCAAAAAAATCGAACCATGCTCAAGTTCGAAATGATCAAGAGTGATGCACAAACAATTTACTTGCAGCCACAACGATAACACGTATATAAAAAATAGATATAGGTTTGATAGACGTAATTATTAAGTGTAAAATGGTGTCGGCCGCTAGAGAACCATTTAATACACGCATGACGTATCCATATCTATCTAATTCGCGGTCTACGATTAGTTCGTGTTACGGTCGTGACTTCATATTTAGAATTTTGGCCACCATAGCACCACCCCTATTTTAGTGATTTAATGTTCACGGTCCAGTGTTAAAAATATACAGAACTATAAAAGCCTTTGTAAGAACCTTTGTATTTTATTTAAATTTTAGGCACCTAATACCTACATATTATAATAAATAATAATTATGACAAACATTTACATGATGCTTTGCTTCTATTTTTATAGTTTGGTTTCACGAACTATCGATGTCTGAAATATAATGTTATTTTGCTTTTTATGCATTTTTAGGGAACATTTTAGAATTGTTTTAAATATATACAGGCATTTTATGGGTACTATCTAAATCCAAGATCAATTCTCTCATTAGTTATTGATAGGTAACTCATACGTCCCAAAGAGTAATATCGCAGAATAGTTACATATTATTATAGACGAGAAACAAATTAATAATTATGATTAAATACTTTATTCACTACAGGCTATGGTAATCTAAGCGAACCTGTTGCAGCTCAAGTACAAAGTACATTCTACATTTCCACACTCTGGTCAAACAATTCATTTTTAAGTTAATTTATAATTAATAGATAATACGGAAGTACGAAACCTTAAAAATGATATTAGCATATTTAAGTGCAAAACTGTGAAGAAATAATAACGAATAATTATAAAAATATAAAAAATAATACATATATATTCACAGATCCCCTTGTAAACTCTATCCAGAAGCAATAGTTATTGAATTATGTATAAAAGATATAACAGTTATATAATATACCTACAATCTTATTTTGATCGTATAAAATGTGAATTTTCTTTCGAAGTTTATTAGAAGCAGTGTTAAGGCTTAACGACAATAAGCAAAAATCAAAGAAAAAACTATTATTCATATACTGATTTGCATAACATTTTTTTAGTTTTTAGTTCAAAATCCTATCATTTTATAAAATATGTATAAACATGAAGTCGCACGTATTATTATAGCTGTAGCCCCGCATTTACTTGTAGGCGTTCAAGGTTTCAATCGTATATTTTTTCAAAAGTCAAACCTTCTTTTCGTGTAAAGTAATATGTATATTAATTATTAGTATACTAAACTAATACAGTGTAATGTTTTGGGTTTAGTCCAAGAGCAAAAGTTTGTCTACCATTATTTAATTTTAAACGTTTTTCTTCGCATCAAATATTTAATATATATAGTATATACCTACCTTAATTGGTGGTTACAATAAATATTTCACTATAGTAAATACCTTAAAACTATTCGAATAAATTTATAGTATCGAAAATGTGTTATATATGTAGTAGTGGATACCTAATTAGTCATATACCAGTCACAGAAGAGGCTAAAGTCTATACAGTTATTCATAACAATAGATTTTGTTTTGTGTAATATATGTATAAGATGACATTACATATTATTATAATCATAATAATAAACGTATATGTATAAGTAGGTCTAATACACATTTTAATTAGTAATTGGGCAATTTTAAAAATCAATATTTGTTTTTTCTTCTTTTATTTTCAGTTTTTACTATAAGACAAATAATTTCTGTCTAATACATACAAGAAAAATAAATTGTTGTAAAATAATAACCACAGTATAGAAAATATAAAAAGTTCTGTACATGCAGAAATATAGCAAATAATAAAACAAAATAACTTAGGTACCAATACCTAAACGGTATACCTAGTTATGATCTATCACCTATACATTCAAGGTAAAATATAATCTACATAAATAATAACTATTTTAAGACGTCATAACATTATTTATATAATTTAATATAATATTATGAACCAACTACCAAGTACTATACAAATTCGATACATTTATTATTTTTAACGGTTAAGCACGTATTTACTTTTTTGTATGTTAACGTCAAACTAATACTTAGTATTTGGTAAGGAAATTCAGTATGTTTGTTCAAAATTGGTCACATAAATTATCTTATATCTCAGCCTTATATTAAATTCAACTTGTTTTTTTATCAAGTTTATTGTATTATATTTTACTGGTTTGCAATTATTGTAAAAATGTACCTACTGAGAGTCGAGAGGTGTATAAAAAGTAAAAACGATTTATGAAAGCGTCGTCAAAACATTGGTACTATTATTATTATTATTATTCCAAAACAGAAAAAAAGTTAAACAAATAAACATATACCACATTATACACGACACGAAATCTAACCTACATATAATTGAGTATGTTTGTCATTATTTATTAAGCGCACTCGACAGTCGACAGTAAAAACAATTTAAGTTCTAGCAATGTGTACACTGGACAAGATACGTGAAATATTTTAAACTAAAATGTGGTAATATTTTAGTTATAATAATATATATCATAAAATATAGCTAATTTAATAAAACTATAAGTACCTACTAATATCATACCTTATATTTATCTATTATTATATACTTAAAATATTTTATCACATAAACACTGGACAGTGAACATTATAAATGTACAAATATTTCGTTTACCTAATTAACCAAAACGTCGCACTTTGAAACATTGAACACTTAAGAACATTTCAAGTTAGTCATGCTTGTAGTTGATTAGGTAGGTATCCGGTAATTGCCTACTAATTTATTATATGTATAATACAAAAAACAGCTTGAATTCTTAAGCTAGATGAATAGTTGTTTTAAGGAGCGTTTACAAAAAATAGTCAAGTGGAAATTATCACATACCATTGATGATTGATCTACTTTCTGATGATATTACCGGATGCTATTTCGTATATTGATGATGTACGAAGGACTCTCAAGGTTACTCCAACAGTAGCGAAAGCGATAATCTACTTTTCTTTTTTATTTACTAAAAACGTCATTATCTTGTTTCTCGTTTATAAGTAAAATTAAAAGAAAGTCAACAAAACATATAGTAATTATCCTCAAATTAAATCAAACTAACCTAACTAACAGAAGTTAAAACTATTAGAAGTAAATATAATTTCATATTGGAATTGTACTAGACTGCAAAGTTAATAGGACAGCTAGTGAATAATAATTAAAACTATATATTTTATTGTCAAAACTAATATTTTAAACCCGTTTTGAAATCTGAATATAATTATTTAATTGGAACAATAATATCTTAGAAAAAAAAATTGTTTGATTACTAAACGTGCCAACCTATTGAGGCTTGAATACAAATTCAACTCATATTAAATATATTTTCCATTGCGTATACCTACTATATTATCAATGAAGTGTGATGATAAAAAAGGTTAGTTATATATATCGATATAGTAATATGGTTAGATACATATTTTTACAAGAATGCTAGTCATTATTTATTCACTATTCAGTACTCAATGCATATACATACACATAAATGTAGTGCGATTAAATATTATCATCTGTCGTGTATCATACACGACTTGTAAGCATAGGTTAGGTTAGGTATTTTACTGAAAATTTAGCATAATAAATTAAAATTTTTAATTTTATAATATAAATATTAAACATTAAAACTAACACATCCTTATTTAATAAGCATCGACACCAAAGTTACCTCGCTAAAGTGTGACACATCGTAACTATATTGTATATCTACTAAAGTACTAAGTACTTTAACATAGTGGCAACGTTTTGTAACAATATAGTTACTGAGTAACTAGTAACTCTATATACGCTTAATGCTTATCAATTAAATACGCTTATATATTAAAAGAGCGCTCAACGTATTTATTTCAGCCAGCGCATCCTTGGTCTTTGATTACACTAATTATAATTTAAAAACCCTAAAACTAAAATACGCCCTCGAACCCTATACAATATTATGAAATTCCATAAAAATCGTCCACAAAACTATGGTGGCGGTTGACATGTTCATTATTTAGATTCGTATACAATTTAGAGCCTTTGAAAAATAATTTTCAACCATCCATAAGTTGCACTTTTTAGCGGCATTATGATGGATAAACCCACCAACATATAATTCAATTTTAAATTATTTAATACGCCATTGCAACCCACGCATCCTTTAAACACACGTTTAATTTTAATGTGGATCTTCCTAAAAGCGAGTGTAGAAGCCACATTGCTATACACTATACGTATTCATTAATATATTCAGATATACTATCATTTACAATATTTAGATCAATAGTTGAATAGTTCCCAACTTAACGGCTCACCATACCTATACTTATTTTTAAACCTTTACCTTTTATATCCTAATTTGTTGAATAATAACTAAAAGACAGAACCAAACTAAATAAATTGTAGTCACGTGGACCACCAATGAGATGAGTTCGGTAGAAGAATTGGAAACTACCGATTTTAATTTATTTACGATATATAGTGCCCCGCAAAAGTGACTGAAGGGCATTTATAGTGTACACCCGTTTGAGATTTGTCCAATGTTCAGGCCCCAACTGCGTACAATCAAAAATCGATTATATGGTAATATAATTGTTTAGGCAGTTTAGGTAAGTAAGTACATAGTATTAAAACCGAAAAACATTCTTTCACGGCTCTCTAACAACTATAAAAAAAATAATAATAATATAGCAGCTGATTTAAGCGTTACTTGACATATAGTATTATGGTAATATTTTATAATATTATGTATATTAGTATTTTGTATTTTTGTTGTACCAGTCGATCATATTTGAACACGTCCAATAATAATATTTGCTCGCTGGTACATCGTATATTTTTATACCTATACGACTATACGGATTATTATTATAAATCCGTGCGCAGGAATGACATTTTGTTTTCGAAAGGAAAAGTTAACCTAACCTAACGACACCTGCGAAAGTGACCCATTCAGCAATAGAACAAGAAAACGACAAACGCCGCCGATCATTATAAGGTAACTCGGAGTGCCAACAAGAATCGTCTCTAACGACGGTGATATTTCGAAATTAGTACCTATATATACATTATATAGGATGAATCGCCAAGCATCCTCCTTCCCCGGTTTAATCCTAAGCGGAGTGATGGACGCATTTTTTCTTTTAATAATTAATTTTTCCCAGTTTTGATTTTCGAAATTTTTAAGTATAGGTACTGAGGTCCATATATCACACTCCTTAAATACTATACAAAATATTTGTAATTCTTTGAAATCCTTCTGTAGCTGTGAGCAAAAAATAAAAATTAAAAAATCAGAATATTTTCATTTTTAAAGGAATAATGGTAATGAGCATACTCGATGAATATTACCCTGTATATTAGTAATTTAGAAACTGGTTTCGGCTTTCATATTATCATATCACTGCGAACAACCATTATAACTATGTTCAAAGTGTACACAAATATTATTATGTCTTCTGCGCTATTCTACATTCTGATTATTATATTGTACAATTTTATATGCGCGCTTAGGTTCCGGAAGCCGTATACGAGCATACCGCCGAACGAGCGAGCGTGCGTACGACGCTCAAATGCTATTTTTATACGGAACGGATGACCTATGAGTGCGCGGTTTATGCGTGTGTGTATGTGTGTGTGTGTATATATAGGTACCTATATATTATAAGTATACGCACACTTTTACTTAAACAGCTCCGGCCTGACCGCACATACCACAGTTCTGGCCGGGGATGTTAAAAATCGTGGTTCTTTTTACCTTCATCTTTGTCTTAAACAGAAAAAAAACTCGGTCTTAAACTACCTACCTATGTAATAGGTACTGTCTACGTATACAATAATGGCTATAATATAATGTAACGACACCTGTTTTTGTTGCTGTTTAAAAAACGAGTTTTTAGAACACTAACCACGTTTTTATCACACGCAACCACCATTGGACAAATAGACGAATATTTTAAAACGCAGATTATTTGGTCACTGTTACGTCGATTAAGTCTGCGTTACATATTAAGTAGCGATTATTTGATAAATATTTAGTGACTATAACATAGTAGGTACATAAGACCAATGTTCGGGCTGAAAGAGCCGAGAGTCTGCAGCTATATGACCGACAGATAATAATGTAACACCTAAAAGACTTGTGTAAACGTTTTTCAAGTTTTTGTTTTGTTTTGACATTAAGTTAATTTATTACCGGATCATATGATATTAGGATGTATACAGCAGTTTTACTATTGTAGTATGCGGACGTGATAAGCGTGTATTCTTTTAGGTGAGCTTATTATAGAACTGTCTGAGACTGTTAGCCTGCGTGTTTCGAGAAATTGTTTCTACTTTTCTTGGTGACTCAAATATATATAAATGAATAAAACCAAAAGTAGTTCTATATAGTACTTAGGCAATGGTGATGTATTGTTTGTAGGGAAGGGGGTATTCATTTATTAGAATTGGCTATTAACTACGTAAAACAAATTCGTAATTATTTGCAATTTTCAATCCTGATACGGGCCTCAAAGCACCTAGGTATCAAATAATAGAAAAAAAATATTTTGAAAACCATAGACTTAAACACCAAAAAATTTATCCGATATCTAAATAATTTAAATTTATTATTCTTGTAATATGCATACTGCATAGCATAGCCACGAATTGCCCAATTTTTTCCCTTCCCTCCTAAAATATTTTCTAAAAATTATTTATGCAATATGCTTAGTACTGTAAGACAGTGTAAGTATTAACTTTTGAATTGGGGGACTTGGCTGAAATCTGGGGGACTAAGGCCCCCCTAACGCTCCCTACTCCTATTTGTGGTAGTGGTAATGCGCAATAATAATAAATATAAGTGTGTATATTTGTAGGTATGAATGTTCATTACATCATATTATGCTTATGTATTATAGGTATAGTCTTAATAATAATAATAATAATAATTTGTGTAAAATTTCAAAGTACCTGTTTACTTTTTTTAGCATCAGATTATTTAAATTTGTGAGTAAAAAGTGATTTTTAACATAAAATTATTGTCATGTTTTTTTTGTAAAAAATGCTACAAACCTTTTTCAAAAACTGTCTTCTTAAAGTACAAACTATATAATATATACCCACTCGGCTATAATTTGTATAATAATTACCTAGAAAAAATAATTATTTCGAGAGGAGTGTAAACATTTTTTTTTATCATTGTCGCCAACCTACTTGAAAAAGTCGTATACCTACGAACTGCATTTGCAATACCTACTACTGTAACCTGTACAGGTACCACTTTCCAATCTGTGTAAGACGAAAAAAACTACGATTTTAAACAGACTTTCAAATTTTGAATACTAATCATTTTAATTTATAAATTATAATGTACTGAAAATGTGTATGACCATTGACCATTGATTATATATTATCATGATAGCTATAATAAGCTACTAGCGAGTAGCGTAGTTCTAACGTCTCTATACCTAAATCATTAAATCATATCACACCAATCGAGATTTCGAGAATGATCGACGGCAAGAGCATTGCGTGTGCATTGACAAACAAGACGGTTGCGTCGAAAGATTTGTCGCAATGGACGCAATGATGTTTAATATATTGTAACGGTAGATGTATTCTTTGTTTACATCGAGTTTTAGATTTTAATGATGCCACAACAAAATAATATGGTAAACAGCGCATGCAGCACTTATTTTAGCTACCGGCAAATAAGGCGTCGAAAATAATTTAATTGCTTGAATTATTATTACACTCCACGTGCGTCGCATATACAGCGGAGGACAATGCGCATATTTTTATACCATTACGACTTCTAATTCTAAATAGTACGCTTTAAACCACCTAATACAAAGAAACCTTAAAACTTAACAACGAATCCCTAAATGATTTCCGACAATATATTTAAAATTGAATTGAGCTACTACTTATTTTGAAGCGAGTAAGTAAATGCTCTGATGATACATTAGTTGAATATGTTTTTAAGTCTATAGACATGTTGAGTGTGTGTATGTTAGAATATATTATGAACACTGTGATGGGGCATCCTACACAATTACATAAATATACAAATAATTATCTTATAAGTGTTATTGATTTTTTGTAATACAAATATAATAATAAACGTAGAACCCAGCTATATAAAATATACATTCATAATATTATTTAATAAAAACTATGTTTAATACCTTAACAGCTTTGAGTGTTACTGTTCAAATGATCTTACAATGAATATTTATTCGTTATTATAATTTATTACAATTTACAATATTACCACCTATTAGTTATTAGTTATTACCTAGTACCTACTAAATAAGTAACTCAATTATTATGCTACTTGTTTTATTTTATTAGGTACATCATGTGGGTGGGGTGTATAGAGTGTAGGTTGTATATACAGATAGTATACAAACGATTTGAATAACAATAAAATATAAAAAGAATAATGAATAACTATAAATTATATACGGTATTATAAAATATCATAAAATATTATTAGCGTTCCTAAATATTTCGATAGTTAAAAAAAGTTGGTTGAAATTAAAATGTATGCCTATACAATATCACTAGTTGTTGTGTACATAGGTATAAATAGAAAATCCATCAACATATTACGAACTTAATTTAATTTCTAGAAAAATCTGAATTATATGATTTAATATAAAAAAAGTGTTAAATCTATGAATGTACCTACTATAAACCAGCGATTCTCAACCTTTTTGAGTTCGCTACCCAATATAATGTCACCAAGATGTCCAACGACCCTTTTATAATGTAAGCATTAAAAAATTGAACTAACTGTTATTATTGTATTTATTTATGTATATATTTTACAAAAAAAAGGTATATTATGTACACTTCAATGAACGTTTTTATCTACTAACGGACTATCCAAAATATATATATATATTATAACACTTACTATTAATTATAAGATTCTAAGTGAAACAATTTTTTTCCCACGTGGATTGACGACCCTAAAATAATTGTTGGCGACCCCCGGTTGAAAATCGCTGCTATAAACTAATGGCCAAATTTCTTATGTATTTATGATCAATGAAAAAAAAAAAATTGAAATTCTATAGCTAAAATAATAATTTTTATTATTGTACTTTTCCATACTTAAACATTTTCTCACGGAACAAGTATAAAACTTTTTGTTGTTTGGATTGTCTGACTTAAAAATAAAATGGTTAAAGGTACCTACATTTTAGTGTATACATATAATAATTAAACACATTATTCAAACTCCCTACATTGACAACGCACTGAGGCCGAAACGAATAACTCTGTCGAAGGTCTTCCTACACTTTTTTTACGCTCATCATTACTATACAACGTAGGTACACGGTACCCTAATGATATTCATGAGCAAATGATAATGGACATAAAGGCGAAAATAAATGTGTTGATTATTTTTTATTATTATTATTATTATTATTATTATTCTCACGCCAGTTGACGAAAAAGAACATTCTCGTTCTATTCACTATTGTTCGTTTCAAGACGTGATGGGTTCCGGAAACCCTATTATTTTTTTCCACGGAGTTGTTTTTTGTATCGTGTAATACAGGGTACACCCGCTGCAGATGTCTTTAGATGGAAATTATTTTTCATGTACGAGAAACGCAACAGACGGTAACCGCGGTAAGTATAGAATATAGCATTATAATAAAGTAAAACGATAATTATTACATCCGTGTTGTACCTATACAGTATACACGCAACTGTATTTTAACCTAGGCTAATGTCATACGATTTTATTTAGGACTCGTTTGCCTTGGATGAAAAAAATGATTCCATTACTATTTGTATATAAACGTATTATTAATTTCAGTATCAAAGGCAAGACCATATAATGTTTAATTGATGATTGATGTACACAGGAATTAGGTACTTTGCTGTAACTTTGAATATCAACGATGTCAATGTTGATTTCCCTCTCACGATCTCATTAAATACGTAGTATATAGAATTATATTGTTACTTAAGTCGTACCGCCACTCGTACTAATGATGATTATCCACCGCAATAATTCATACAGACGCCAGTGACTGTCTGTCTATAGAAAAGTTCAATGCCATATAGGTATAGTTGAATCAAAATAAACTAAGTACATTATCGATGGATATAAATAATAATACATATATATATTATATTAAATACATGATATTTATGTATAATTTCCTTCAGTCAAAAGTATATAAGCACTGGCTTTGGAGATTATCTGTGGATGCTTACACATTATTTCAAAATGCACATTAAAATAAAACCACAAAACGTATTCCAAATATTTCCAATTAGGAAATCGATTCTGATCGTTGTGTGTATTTCATTTACTAATAAATTATAATAGTGCACGCGGTTTCTCATATCATACGAAATCGTGTACCACAGCGGCGACGTATATATAAGCTTATATTAGGTATATAAGTGATATAATATTATAACTTTATATGGGCAGGTATGACACGTGGACATGTGGTTTCATGTGGTTTCAAAAAACCATGTGCTATCATGTGTAAATACAATTCTAATTTATAACTTGTATTTTCGTATATTATGTAAATATATGAGATGATCGCCAATAATTAAGTTTCATGCGTAATTTGTAAATGCGATATTATATTAGTATTATACAGTATAACCATAGTAATGTAAATATAAATGGAAGGTATAGATGAAATTAGTTGTTTTTTTTTTAATTTTCGTAATATTCCAAATGAAGTTTAGGGGAAAAAAATTGGAACATTTGGGAAAAACTTGAAGGATTTTTTCCATAGGGATATTTCTATAAATTATTTTCAGGTTATATATTGTAATGTAGTAATAGTAGAAATTAGTATTCTTGTTCCATATAAAAAGTTAGTTATTACTTATTACTTTTTTCTATTTTTTTAAGTTTTGAACACCATTAGGTAATAATATATTACTAATTATTATATACACTGACAAGAAGATGCTGGAAAACTATTAACGTCAAAACATTTTCTGCAGAGAATAAAACGTAAGTATTTACACTATACACATACAAATGTACAATGTATATCAAGTAATAATGATAAAAAATATTATTGTTAAATAATAATATGGGTCGAATCGTGGCGAGATGATGTCACACACTCGTTGTTGCGTCAACAATTACGATGAGGCGATGATATAAATTATAATATAGGTATGCTGTGTTATGGCATGTTTGCGTCATTTAAATGGCTCGAAAAACGCAGATCGACACGACGACGATTGACGACGATAGTATTATATTATAGGCACAATAAATTATTATTATCTTCAGGAGAAAAAATGTAGGCGGCCTACACAGAATAACAACCCAACAGTATATACGTTTAAAAATACCTCGTTGGTCGTATATATCGCATAACTGGAAAAAGAAATAAAAACAAAAGAGCGACGAGAGTCCGGAGAAAGCGTATACCTTCATGAACAGGAGGCGGCGCGGAGGTTATTCGCGTCTGCCATGAATATTATCATTCCCACAGGATGAAAGTTTCGTTAGCGTAATAATAATAATAATAATAATCTATATAGATGAATAAGACAATGTAATTTATTATATGGAGCAGATGAAAAAAAAACACACAATGTGAATATATTTTAAACACTTATTATTTCCTTGAATAAAATTACCTAATGTTTTGGAAACATTTTTCTTACATAATGTGGAAGTCATTTTTTTAGCTTAATCATTTTGAAGTATTTATTTTTTTGAATGACAGCTGCACACATTTTTAATTTCATATTTCGAAGTAGAATATTTATCTGTGAATTGCAATATATGGGTACCTACCTACATATATAGAATAAAAAAAAAAACTAATCCAAATAACCCAGAAATTATTTATTTTTATCATAAAAAATAAATATGACAAAGCCAGTACCAACAAAAAATAAATTTACTCTTATGGGGACATATATGTGACACTATATAGTGCCACTTAAATTACAGGTACAAAACCGCCGACAAATATGCCAAAATATCGACTTTCAAAACATATACTCAAGAATGTTAGATCAAATTCCTAAATTCCAAAGCCCTATGAACCAACATATGACACAGATGGCACCCATTTTTGAAATGAGCAAGACATCAAACTAAATGCAATTGAGAAATCTAGTATCTGATTTTTTACCGCAGATGGAACAACTCAAAAGTTAAATCAAACTAAGAAATTATTCTAAGCCTTAAGCAAATATGACACTCAGACCAACCTGTGGATATCTTATAGCTAAGGGGCCTTAGGGTGACTGGATGAGCCACCCGTGCAAAACTGTTGTACCAGATTAACAATAAAAGATATTTTGTAATCTTTATGCTCTCATAGTATATTTAAAAAAAAAATCAAAATCAAAAAAAAATGGTAGGTACTATAAATAGTAAATATAAAATGTTAATATAAAAATGTAGTTTTTAAATTCAAATTATATAAAAAATATATTTCTAACAACGTAATAATACTTTTCGATGAAACAAGTGTTGACCTTTAAAAGATTCACCTCGTACATTTAAGTGCACGAAATATGATAATATTATTCATGTATACGAATATTATAATATATACACACGAACAGACCATAACTGCGTGCCTGCATGTTGTAGTATATATATAATTATTATATATATATTTATATGTATACATTTATCTTTTCTCCTATGTATATATCACCTGTGTAATCAGGGGTGGCTCCAGAGACATGGTTTTGGGGGGCCTAAATAATTATTTTCAGAAAACTTTCAATATTATAATAGGTTTTTTTTTAAATTTTGTTTGTAACAGAAGACAATTTCTAGAAATACGGATTTGGGAGATGCTCCCCCTCCCTCTGGAGCCACCTTGTTTCTAATAATATATTGTATGTTGATCGGTATGGAGGCAGTGGTATACATAAAATAGAGCGAGTGGGTCTTAGGCGCCGTGTGGAAGGTAAGTTAAAATTTGGAAGCCCATTTAATTTGTTTTTTTTCCGCGAGCCTAACGACTGCATAGATGTTTTTTCAGATGGTTAACACAGTTATCTGATTATAGACGCTAACATGACACGGTATATTTTCTACTAAACCCTACAACGCATGCATTGATCCACATCTAGATGCATCGTCGCGTCGAGGTTAAATGTACTGTGATATGATCGTTGCATGTATAGTGATTAGTGGCTATCAATTGATTGCGTACCTATCTGTATGATATCATACGATGGCGCGATAAGTCGTGGGTTCAAACATAGACCATATACTTAGTATTAGGATTTTAAAATTTCATGAAATATTTCATTTCAATGAAAAATTAAAAATTAAAATATTGATTGAAATAATTGAAAATAATTGGGTTTAGATTTTGATATTTATTTTTAGACCTATTTTTAAATACACCAGGAGAATTTGACAAAATAAGAAACAAGTAATAGCCCGTGCATATAAGAAATTAATGTTGGGAAATGAACGTCTATATTTATTTAATAATCATATATTCGTACATTGTACCACGTAAACGCGATACTCTCCCCAGTCCCTAACGACGTTCATATGATTATAATTTATAATATTATATAAACAAATAATTTATAATATTTGGTATATTTACATTTTTTTTCATAAAATATTGTCAGGACTATTTTTCAGCACTACAAATAAAATATACAAGCATGAAATAATTAATCAACAATATTTATACTTTACTAAGTTTATTCTTTAACTCTTTTGAAAATGTAAACATTTACCTCTTAGATAAGAGAATTTCGGCCATTTTGTGGGCTTCAAAATCATTTCCAAGTCGGCTATCTAGTATTTTTAAATATCTGTGTAGTTCGCTTACCATAGTTGATATGAATTATAAGTGATAAGTTATTCATTATCAATATTTTCTGTGTATAATCAATATATTATTTTATTTATAATCATCTATAACCGAACACGTTTTAAAGAAGAAAAAATATTTTTCAATATTTCTAGGAGAGTGAAATATTTCAATTCAGAACCCTACTTAGTATACATAGGCTATAGTATACTAGTATTAGCACTTTACCTTAGTATAATATCTATGGGTTCAAATTCCAATCATTTATAATTCGATTCTTGAATTATTGATACATTCTAATATTCTATCCTAGACATTCGTCCCTCTCCTCAATTTTAGCATACGTTCTGCTCTCATAAACGGTCCACTGACGGTGAGGGTAAAATCGTATTCGGTCAAACATATATAATTATATAAACCGATGTTTACTAACAGTTTTTTTTCTGCATCAATTATTAAAAAAAAACGATTGACCTTTTTATTTGATTATACTGGACATATAGATATTTAGGTATACCATATTTATACTTATGTAATTTATATTATAGTTTTATTGTAACACATAATTAAATCAGCCTACAGTCTATAGATTATAGACACTACTATAGTAGGTACCTAACTAAACATTTTCATACTTTAATATTTTTCGTGTAAATAGCTAATACAAACCGGGGATGGGACCACAGTTAGATTGGTTCATGAAAGTAAAGTTCAAGATTTGAAAAGAAACAAGTGTGAGCTGTTGAAGATGCAACAATTATAGTATTGGTATTGGAACAGTTAATATATAGGGTTAAAAAATTCATCCATTTAAATAGAGAGTACGGAATTTTATTTGAACGGTTGACTAATTTAGTTATTTATAAGTTATAACAAATATACACATTTCAAGCTAAAAAAAGTAGTTGTTTTATTTTGTCAAATTTTAAAAACGTTTTAACAAAGTTCTTAAGACCTTCAACTTTGTACTTCCCCGTGTCACACCCTAACACACACAACCTAAAATTGCACGTGCAGTTTACTATTTACAGGTGTCAACAAAAGCGTTGAACCAAAACAGTTACAAATCTCGTTTTTCAACCGTTTATGAAATGAAATGTAAATAAATCAGTCGCGCATAATAATGAGCACACACATGTGCGCGTTTCGACAAAAACTAATTTTATTTTTTATCGCGTCCGGTCGCGGTATAGATGTACAAATTAAACGCGTCCGCTAGCGATCGTGTCGAGGACAACATTAATATTATTATCATTATAGTAAAATACGAGAGGCCTCCTCTGTAATATATAGGCCGTTCCGAAATGAAACCGATTATAATGCACCGACGCGGTGTGGTACTAACCTATTAGGTATACCTATAATAACTATATTATTATTTCGGTGCGGAGGCGATGACATTTCAAATGTTTGCAGTTTTCGACATTATTATTATTAACCATACCAGTTTCCTCGACATCTTTAAATCGACATCTTTAAATCAACAGCCGTTGATTGTTTCTCGAAGATTTGTTTATTTTATTCATAAATATTATCATACTTTTTTACTGTATTATTTGAAACGCCGTCTATAGCTATGTGATTGTGAGCTTTAGCTTTTTATAATAAACGATAAACCAGTACAAGTGCATACTAAGTGCGTGGCGCGTGTCTTCTCTCCTACGATGTGCAGGCGCTCGCGAGTCGTGACCTCTCGGGGTTCTATATAAAGTTTTTCGGGACAACGCCCTCCTCGGCATTCAATTTAATTCACACATTTTAATATTATATACATTTTAATAGAACCTTGTAATTTAATCATCATGTAAGCCGGCAGACGACAAACCCGTGTCTAATGTATAATGAAAAGCAAATACTTTCCACGTCTTGTAGTTTGAAAAATATACAATGGGTATACATAGACACATAGTAATATATACTGTTTACTTAAGCCACCGGCGCACTAAGACTAACTATTGGTTTTGTTGTTTATGTTCGAAACATAAAACTGACGATGGACGGAAAATCTACATGGTCGTACGAAAATCAACTCAAATAATAATCATCATGAATCTAGATCCAAATATTGGGATACGATATTGTACTGACGCACCTCGCACAAAAAAATAATGACAATAAACATAGACAATTATCATACAATTCAAAATTCATGCAATTCTCTCTAGTCTTATGATGAATTCTCAAAAATATATATATCTCGGTATAGTATAAAAATCTTTTTTCAGACGTAATGAATTATGATTGCTTTTAAATCTTATGACACTACCCGTTCGCCTCAATGGCCCACCCAATTCCTGTATCTCACTTTTATAATTTTAAATCATCGAGTACAGATATTTTATGGCCGGCAAAACTATATGTAAACACATGTCTGCTTTTTAGCGTGTTTTGGCAAGGATTGTAAACGAAATATACGTCAAGCATTGCCGGAGTGCGAATTTATGGCTACTATCCAAAGCACTATAATTGGTCAGCATCGATGCAAAAGGACCTTTTTACATGGGTGCGATATTTTCGGCAAAACAATGCACATAAAAACTACAATTTGAACGCGTACATAACAGAGCAGCTGAAATTACTACACGCAGTAGAATAAAAGATTTCTAGCATGACTTTACTGTAAGCTAATGAGACTGAGAAAAAGTTGATCGTTTTCAATTAAACAATCTACCTACTTTCAAAATTATCTCACTGACAATATAGTAACTATATATATATATATACACAAGACTGAAGACACAGCACGCGTATTACATCATGTACACAATTAGGCATCAGAGATAGCCAAATTAAAAACAACTCAAAATCTCAAAAAATAATAAACACGCGTTTTATTAAATTGTTAAGCCAAAATATTTATACTAAATTTAAATAATATTTTATCTAATGATGTCTGTCCACTGGGTACCTAAAAAGTATATAAACTACATATTATTCAGAATTACATGCGAGACGTGTTCTGTATTAATATTTACCATGATGTAAATATTAAATACAAATACATATAGACATTTGAATAAACAGTTAAATCATTATTTTTTAATAATAAGTCAGTTTTTTATTTATCTTATAAAATATGTTTACTTTGGCTTATTAATATATCTACTTTAATACTTTTTAAGTTTTTAAGTGTTAAAAACACATATCTGATATATTTACACTTTTTTTTTTACACATGTGCATGTTTAAAATAATATGGGATATAAATATAGATTATAGGTAAGTTTATATAATTTATGTGGTAGATAGAAAATGACGTTAACATAATTTTCTGGTTATAACAGTTAAATTAATCATAAAAATGCATTTCTTAAAATAGTGATTTTCTATTAAAATTGAAAACCAAGAAGTGACTACAAACGTCTTGTTTTTATTTTAGCCGACCTTATAGCCTATAAATTATAACCCATGTATTTATATAGGCGCTTATTACTTATAGTTTTTCTACTGAATGTTTTTATTTTTTAATAATACATAATATTATTATTTTATATACAGTATAGGCATACGACATACTGCGTCAAACTCAATAGGTATTTAAAACTAAGTTATATTAACTTAATATTACAGTTACGATCTAAGGGAACTAAGACCTTAGACAAATACACTACCACTTAATATTGGGTTTTTATAGTTGCAGATTGCAGCCAATATATTATTATATGTTTATACTCGTATATAATTTATTTAAAGAACCGGTGCACTTTTTTAATAAATCGAAAATGATAAAAAAAATTAAATGCCATTATCGGTACAGTATTGAAATCAAACACCGTTCAGTAAGAGATACGAAGAGATGCGGGAAAAAATACAATTTGGCAGATAGGATCGATGATTCGAATGAAAGGGACATAATAATGGTGCTGTTGTACGGTTTAAGTTTAAACTGCACGTGCCAATCCCGTCATCACACGCTGGGCTAGCGCCCGGAAAAGTTCGAACAACCAGCTCGCGAGTACGAAAAAAATATATTAAATAAAAAGATATTTTTAATTTTTTTTTTGCATCCAACAGGAAAAGAGGTCCAATTAGTTGCTATCTTCCTATATGACTAAGCCGTTGTAGTAAACGACCTGTAAAACCGAACGTTGCATTCGGGAAGTAAAACGTTAAGACGGTGCCAAATCGGAATATAAGGGAGTTCTCTAATAAATTTTTATAAAGATTTTATTTAGTGTCTAGATTAATTATAATAGTTTAAAAATACAATTTATGATATTATGAAATTGTGCACAGGAATCTTAATTCTTAGAAATTTATGAGTTATTATAATATTATAAATATAGTCGTAACTCATAAAACACTTTATTATATTTTATAAAGTTTTGATGTTTTAGTTTTTGAACAATAGTTACGATGTACAATTTTACCTCAGCCAGTGATTTAGTATAGGTATCAAAATTTATAATATTATTGATATCTCATCCACCGGCTATTTATAATTTTATTATTTAAAATTAATGTTTAATTATCTTTAAAGCAATATGTGATAACAAGTGATAACTATTTTGTATAGGAGGATGCGTAATGTAACGACATAAATAAGTCAGACAAATTACGAAACCTTAAAGTTACGTAGTTAAGTATCCACATGGTTATAGTTATAGGTACTGGTCACATTCTGAGTCGACATTGTGCAGACACTTTTGGGAGAAGAAATTCGATAAGTACCTACTAAAAACTTGACAAATATATTGTATAATAACTCACGAACGTACAACAGTATAAAATATTAAATTAAAAAAATAGTCAACAAATTCAATTGATAGGTAGGTAGGTATACCCGCCATACCCGCCGCCTATATTCTCATTTCTAGGTTAGGTTAGGTACTTAAACGGTTCGTTGGCCAATTGTAACGTAGGCCATAGCTGATAAAATAACATATTTTTTGGTTATTGTCTATTAATCACTGTACCTACATCTGTGTCACCTGGTTTCATTCGACCTGATATTCAGTATACCAACGACCAACTAATTCCAGCCAAACATTGTACTAAAATACCAAATATTGTTATTAAGTTATAATTGAATTAGGTACACTAAATAGTAAATTATTGTTTTGTGCTCGATTTCGCTGCATATTAAATTTCCCATGTCCTAAGAATATAGGGTCCTGACTGTTCTCAAACTCTCTTTGGCCCGAGTATAAGATTCACCCATATTAATTTTGGATAACTTGCACTCTGTACTCACAAAATAATAATTCAGACATTTTAATTTTACAAGACGTAGCTTTAAAAAAAAAAAATTGTGCGTTTGCGCTAGTCTTTTAAACAAACCATTGAGCTATTCGATTACTATTAATAAAGACAATGCTTTAATACCATGAATAGACACCACGTTTAACTAAAGGTTGATTATAATTGTTCATTTTATTTAGTGTAACCTCATTAATGTACAACATTTTAAATTTTATGTACACATAAATCACAAATATAATTAATGATTAACTATAATATTGTAGTATTGTACATAATTAAATAGTATCTTAAAATACAACTATTCATCTTGTCATAACCGATGACCTCGTGGTTAAAATATCTTACGTATAAATATCAATTATGCTATGTTATACGGTGTAAGGGTAGATTTCTCATATTGTGTATTTATTTTAAGATTTTCACAAAAAAGTAAATTAATTGTATACATATTTATTTTTTTATCTGTCTTCTGCGTGATAAAGATAAACCCGGTCGGCGAAATTTTGTTCCGCGTCACCATAACAGAACTTTGAACATGCGCCAAAATGTCTGGCAGGTTAAAATTTCTTGTTTTGTAAACTTCTACTTAGTATTTTAACGAATAGCATCTAGTAAGTAGTGGTTATATTTAATAGATATTCGAAGATTCTATACTGGAATCAAAATTGAATTTAGAACATTCTGTGAATCAAATGAATCAAATGAATCAAATTATTTAAACAAATTAAATTAATTAAACACCGAAATTTGGACATTCTAAACTAGGCAATTGTTTTTTTATACGTACCTAATTCAATGTCAGTATGTACCTGCCTAGCTACATAATATACTACATCGTTTATTTTGCACGTTTGTATCTACCTGAATGGGTGAATTAACCTTTAAATTATATTCAATTATTTAAATATAAAATGGTTAGATAATATTATAAGGCTGAGGAAAACGAGTAAAAATAATATACTTTTATTTTGGTGTAGGTATATAAATATATAATGAATATAACGAGGGATTTAAGAGTTATAAACTCATAACACTCATAACAAATAATTAATGTTTATATTTTAATTTATACATTTAGACATTTAGTATGTTTAAAATTCCACTTGTCTCTTCTTCTTCTGTGAAAAATTATTATTTTATCCCAACAATTTAAATTTTTTTATTTTTAAATGTTGGTATAAGAAGTAAATTAAAATAATAAGATATTAGTTTTTATCAAGTATAACGATTACACAACAATGCATATTAATAAATTAAGTCTAAAATAATATTGTTTTAAGATATTAATTAATTTGATACGTGTATCATACTATCATATATTTATGATTTATGAATTATTACAATAATTATATTATAATTTTGGTTGGCAGATTTTTAGAAATATTTTTTTTAACCTTCAATATATTATGTACCGTTGTACATTAGTACTAATGATCATATTTTTTAAACGTCTTCTGAATTCATATAAAAATAGTAAACAATATAATATTTTGTTCGTAGAAACGATTACATTTTCTATTGACCCTATTAATTTTGTTGCAATTTCGACAAGGTCAACACGGACTACATTATCAATGTTCGCGAAATATTTAATTTTGCCGTCTGTGTACGTTGTCTCTATTACATATGTATACTTTATTTTAGTTTGCAAAAATGCGCAGAGTTTATTTTGGAAATTTTTTTAATGAAGTGGGCGCTTGTCGGCAAAATTATTCTACTAAAAATAAAGCCAATAATGACCTTCAAATACATCTCGTGCTGCAATTTTTTTAACAGACTCCTAGCAGACTATATTATGTTGTGAATTTGTAACATGCTGTTGACACAATACGACTATAAGCAATTACTGAGAACAATCGAACATATCGACAACAATTCGTGTAAAATCGATAACCCAAAAACTGTTAAAATGAAATGTTATTTACTCAGAAAGATTACATTAAAGTCTTAGTTAAATCTATTTAATAAAATAAAATATCTATTGTTTTTTTTTTCGTAATCAATTTCAATTGCAATTTTTTTATTAGACGTGAATTTTTATAATATACCTATTTATATTCATAAAATATCTATAGACTGATACAATAACAGCGAATAACAACAACAAAACACACAAAATATTTACTGTATATCACAAGGAGTGGGCGTATAGTCAGCAATGTTATATAGCGCAACGGTTTTATATTAATATTTATCGTAAGAAAACCATCATCACACATACAACATGTTTACATTGATATTTGGGTCGTGTCTATGGGGTTTATTTTTAATCGGCCTCATTCGCTCATAGGGCGCACAAATCGTCAAGTGGAATTCGATTTTACTATACTGTGCTGGACACGCGCTAATAACCAAGAACTTCAACGTCACAATCAACCTAAACAGTTAAATCGATAAAATAAGAACGGGGGCTGCACTAATTTTGTTTTTGTTGGTAGCACGGTGCAAATCTAAATTGTCTATTATCACACATCATACTTCAGAGAATACCTGCCTACTAAGTAAGGTAAGTACACCGGGAGATATTCTATAAAAAATTCTTCTAAAAGTAGAACAGAAAACTAAAACTATGGTTCTTTGGAATCACTTTATATTTTACAATGATATGGCATATTATTGTGTATCATTAATTGCAAGAACGATTATATTAATTAAATTTTCAATTACAATCTTCAATGACCGATTATTGCTGTCTATAAATCAATGTTATGAGCTCCAGGCGATCATTAATAATTCGTTAGGAATAGATATTATCTCCATGTGGAATTTAATTAGCTTAGTAACAATATTATTTAAAAATAATAACATTGTTTAATGTGATATGCAGATGGCCTGATGCATAGTTACCATATTGTTAAATTTATGATAATCGCTTTTCCAAAGCATAAAAGGCATCAAAATAATTTTGCTTTATTACTTAAACAAAAAAACAAGAGTCATTTTATAATTAATAAATATCATAAGATATCAATAATCATAATTTATAATACATTATGTATATTGGGATTGTACACAAATCTTAACTACCGGTTAGGTACTTAAGTAATTTATAGTATTTCCTAAGCTACACCCTAAAAATTATGAGTACCTAACACACTAATATAGTATCCATAAGTTCAATCAGCAAATATTTCAAACAAAATTCCTATTACACACTTTTTTGAATATATTTATGTACTTACTACCTATATAGGTAGCGGCGTTTAACTCCGGTAAACACGACTATTGGCCAAAGCAAAATAATAGGAAACTTGCTGTTTTATAAACATTAATCAAAAATTGTAATTATAAATTTATTTTTTAATCGAAAATAAAAATATAATCCACTAGTCTAACTATATAAAGCTCATCCTTATTACTGATGCCGCTGAATACTATGAAGCAAATCTGCAGTTACAGGCAATTCGTTTAAAAAACCTAATCTATGGGTATACTCGTTTTCAGAACCTAACACGACTAATCCAATATATCCTGTAATTAGATTGTGTGGTGGAATTAAAGAAAAAAGAAAACCTAAATAATGCATTATCTTGTGTGATTTGACGATAAAAATATTGGACTCTGCATTAGCGAGCCTGCAGTGAGGGGATTTCGAAAAATCCACCTCCGCACGCTCGTGTCTAAGTATAATTATTATCTATATTATTTTAAACCGAAACTGACCTTCCATTCGTGGTAGTATTCCTCTGTAACACCCATTATTCTGTTGGATTTCTATTGGCCTGCTAAGTAAATTCAGTAGCGATCGGCGTCTGGTACGTCAGAGAAAGCTTATACTCTCTAAGTGTATTAATGTCAAATATTGTACAGTATGTTTTCACGCGGTTTTCTTGTTTTCGGGGGGTAAATGTCTAGAGGCTTTGAATAGCGTCGCACCGACTAACAGATTGGAAACGGCCGTATTACAGCATCTGCACCGAATCGGCGTGTTCCCCTCCATATCGGAAGACAGAAAGTCATAATTTATAATTAAAATAAGAATAAATACACAGCAGCGCGGCCGTACGTATAACGACCAACGGCTTATAAATGTTTCGGTCCGGTTATCGGGCCACACCGCTGTCAACCGGATAATTATAGAAGGTTGCCAAGAAGTGTTGAAAAATAAAATAAAAGCGTAATCTTATTAACGATGACGGACCGATGGAAATGATTAGCTTACAGACGTCATGTATATAAAACACGTACCACTCGACTCGTGTGTGCAGAAAGAATAGCCACCTCGGAAGCTTTGTTGGAGTGAAAAACGGCGCTGTATTTTTATTGTGGGCGGCGGCCGTATATAGAAGTAGGTAGTAATAATAATAACATAATTTTATATGCGTTTTCAGGACCCGGCAGTGACTGGATTTGAGGAAGAGCGAAATCTTTATGGTTACTACACACTATTATATATACCGACTATACAGTTGTAAAAATTTTATTATTACTGTATTAATACACTGCAGTAGACAGCATAGTGAAGATTTATCACTTTGTCGTAAAAACAATAACCGAGAACAATTTATATCCGTTGAATCCGGTCTCCGGGACCCGAGTGAGAAATGATTACATAGTATTTATGTGGATTTTAGGTTTCCATCTGTAACAATACTATTGTTGTAATATCAGTAGTAGTTAGTAAGTTAGTGGATAGCATTATTCATTTTTAATCTTGTATTACATAATACATCCGATGGTTAAGACAAAGTCCGGGTACTTTTTATAATGATTAGTACCTAATAAAATGAAACTATTCTACAGACAAAGTTTATTTACAATTAAAAGACATTACGAGACATTTAAAATTATTATTAGACATTAGCCTAGAAATGTCTCAATGACATCAATCATGTTAAATATTAATGATTATATCATATTATTAACCATTAATGAAGCCTCTTTGAGAATTGTTTATTATTTATTCGATATCATAAAAATATCGAATAAGATTATTTTTAAAATTATTACATGCAATAATTTTATAGTTAATAATTTACTATAGGACATAGTATTTATATACTTTACTTATACTGTAGTAATACACTAATGCTACTATAGTTGGATTGTTAAGTGTATATTGTATATTGAACAGAAAATAACGCATAATCGGCTATTTAAATTAATTATAGAAACTTATAAGTTTTAAGGAAATTGAGAGATTTTAATTGTTGGTTAGGTTATTCGAACATTTTTAAAATCATAATTTTATGTACCTAACATATAAGTATAAATGTCAAATACCGAAATAAATAGCAAATTTAATTTTAATTTTTAAATTTTACAATAAATAATAAGTTTAAAACGTTATTTGTCAAAACTATACTAATATGATGTGGTATTTCAATAATTCATAGCTGTTTCATCACAAAATTGAATGAAGAAAAATAGTCTGGACTCTGGATACATAATACCTATGATTAAGTCAAATGTTTTAATATTACAAACATTAAACCAGAAAAACTGCGACGATGTACAGTTTGGCACAAATCTTGTAGATTTCAACGATTATATGCATTTACATAATTTTTGTAGCATATTATGTACGTTTAATGTTGAGCAATGTTTATTTTACTAACAAATTTACAAATCATACACACTTAAATGAGTTTATGGCCACTAATAAATAATTATGTTCTTATTCAACAACTTTATTTATTTTATTTTATTTGTAATTTCAATTACGATATCTATATACGACTATTTCGCAGTTGAACTATAATAGCATTTTATTCTTTCATAAGTTCATTAATTAAATAGAATTGAAAAAAGGGTTTACCAGAGAATTTACCAACAAGAAAATGTCAACATCTTCTGAAATAATCGATGAACTACCCATCGTCAGCTGCCCAGTAGACCCGAGATTTCAAAACACTAATCTTACACGGTACTGTTTCACTCATTATGTAGACTACCATAGATGTATACATCTATTGGGCAAAGACGAAACCAGCTGTGATATTTTCAAAGAAACTTATCAGAGAATGTGCCCAAATGCTTGGATAGCAACTTGGGATAGAAGAAGAGAAAATGGTATTTTTGCAAGAGACTGCAAGACTGAACTCGATTGACTTGAGAGAAACATTTTTTGCATAATAATTCAAATATATGTATAAAAAACTCACATAAGCTGTTGGAAAAGTTTTTTTGTAAATGAATACCTACTTATATAACACCAACCTATATATTAAAATATTCATAAAGTCATTTAAACAAGGGATTAATTAAAGAATCAATTAACTAACAGCTTAAAACTTGCTAAAAAGTCAGGAATTTGTACACATAAAAAAATATAAAAGGCAAAACAAATTTGACCCCATTTATACAACAACTTTTTGTGTAGGGTCTGTAGCCTATATAACAATATTTCAATCATTAATTCTATTCTACAGAGAAAAAACTAAATATCCAATAGGTAACTACAGTCGTTTATAAAGATAGTCAGGGGACCGTAAAAAATACGTCGTTTGTACATAATATAAATAAACGGAATTTTGCCGGGACCTTGAAATTAACGTAGTTATACACTTATACCCCCCATATGTCACTGGCGTCGTTATAAACGGTACCGAATGTAGCTTATCTATTATTAATTTAGCGAATCTCTCATACCTAAATGCTGGTAAAAATTTTTAAAATTCAAGTAAAACAACAAAATACTGCACTATCTGGATTAACATTTTAATAAAAACAAGAATAGTTAATGTCTATTTGAAAAATTAATTTAGTTTTAGGTAAATAGTATAATTATAATATCAATATAATTTATACATCATTGTATTCTGTACAATAAACCATCTTAAAGTGACACAATCGAACCTACCACAAAACGCTATGCATAACAGAGCACTTCTTCTATAGTTCTTTACCAGAATACCACTCTTATAGATTAAATGATTATAAAACCAGGGCAGCAACTACGATTAATCTTGTACCGGCAGAGTGGTGGCCAAATGATTTGTAAAGGGGGGGGAGGTATTTCTGATTTTTTAACATGCAATATTTGATTATTAAAAATGCAATTTATGGTTATCAGATCTCGAACATTGAAAAAGGGTCATGGGAGATGGAGATGTATGGTCTAAACACCACAGTGTAGATAGGGTTATATGTACAAGGCGTAGAGTTGTAGTAAGGTACAACCTTTGTTCACATGGTATAAGGCTTTACACCGCTTAGCAATGGCCGTTTTGCCGTTTTATAATACTTTTAAGTACTCAAAAACCTATCATAGGTCTATCGTGGGTGCAATGCAAATATATTGATTTTTATTTTTGTGTCTGTCATCGCTTTTTGGAGCAGTTTTTTTCATTAAAGTTTTTCTTATAAATATTTTAAGTTCAAATTTGGATGAAATTAGATGACACGCTTAAAGTATATCATTATATTATATACTCCATAGTATATACACACAATGACATTTTCAAATGCAATTTGTTATCAAAAATTAATTCAACTTACTGTATGAATAATGCTCAGTAGTAAAGTAAATTATTTAAATAGCAATAATATGATAAAATATACTAAGTAATGAGGCTTACATGTATAGTAAATGTGGATATCTTGTAAGTAAAGATTTATTATGATATATACCTAATATATTACATATTTCGTGTCCTTGTTCTAATTTAATGTTGTAATATTTTCAGACAATATATATATATAGCTCTGTATGACGATAGTACACATAGTAGTGTCGTAGTGATTAGTGATATCATTTATATTTTAAAATTAAATAATATCTTAACATATTTAATAGCAAGAAAATGTCCAGTGTCTATATTATTTCAAAGTAGAAAAAACATGTGGTTTTTAAGTTTCATTATCAACATTTTAAATGTGTCAAAACGATAGAGGATCGCACCTCGGACGTTTATGTACTTGCCTGGTCATCGGTCGGACACAATGGAAAAGTTAATATGGATAAATTTGCACATGCGGAAATTCATTTTATTATTCGAAATTAACCATTAAAAATTGGCAACGGGTCCTCTACATAAAAGTCCTCTAAATTAATTGGTCGTCCATTAGACCATTCAGGATTATAAAAATAACACGGTCTAAATTTAATTATAATTAGTTCAACGACATTAGGCGAAGTTATCCGGGTTCTAAATATATAATTTATTGACTAAAGACTATATATTATAATATATTAATATTATGATTTATGATATTGGACATTTAAAAAATAGTGTACATTTATGTGAGACGCCTATTCTTCAATAGTTATACATATTCATTGAGCGATTAGTTAATAGTAGTAAAAATCTTTCATAAATAGTATAATATGCAATGAACATTTAGATTTGTTGTGATTGTTCTTCTAAGAAATGTACCCGGGTAGGTGTAAATGTGTAAATGTGTAATGACTAATGACAAATAAACAAAGAATAAAGATGAAGTAAATTGAAAAATGAATATCTACATAATAATATTATATATATTAACACAAACACAGACACACATAATACATACAATACTTATCTATATTATTTATTATATTATGCAATAAATGTTGGCTCGCGCAGTCTCGTTCATCACGTTTCTTTAAATTTTTATAACGGCATCCATTTAATCGCGGTTATATTATACGGTGTCGTTCAACTGAATAACAGCTCTCGAGTAAGAGTAACTACTATCAAAATATCATATTATATTGTATGCAAATTAGTAATATTCAGCAAACAATCACAATCGAAAAAACCTAGATATATAAATTTCAATATTTATATGCTGGTAGATTTAGGAGTGTCGAAATGTGAAATACGAATGGTTTTAATAACTGTACGCCAAGCTATAATAGCACGTCAATGCGGTTTCGACCCATTAACCACCATAACAGGTTTCACCTCTTTCAAGTACAATGCGTTTCTGTTTATTATTATCTAACTGCCGTGCAACGATAAGTAATAATAAATAGAATGTGTATTATTATAGGGAGTCAGATTAAAATTTAGACTTTTTAATACTTGACGTTTACACTGTTTACAGTACACAATGCATCTAGGGTAGGCGTAGTACTTTGTGTTAAATTACAAACTGTATAATGCACAATTATATATTTATATGTCTATATACCTACTTTCCGTTCCAACGAACAGTCAATGTATGTTATTAGAAATTGAGACAAAAAAAAAAAAAATAACAATAATATCGTCGATTAGCATAGTAATATTATATTATAGGCGAATAGACAAGGGAGGGATTTGATGAGATTGTTACATTTTTCAAGTTAGGATTATGAACTAGTGTGATCTTATTTCTGTAAAGATTAATTTTTAGGTTTAATCATACCAACTGAATACAGTGGGGTCCACAAGTTTTCCACGAACCAGAGAAGTTGTAATAATGGTTCCCCCAAATTTATTTTGATCTACATTTCATTCAAGGATCTAAAGATCCAGATAAATAGTTATGCATTTATAGTGTTTGCTCCAGAGACCGGAGTGGGACCCCCGATTGTATGTAGGCCCCGGGACCCACAAGAAACCAGTGCAATGGTACCCTACGTGGACACCACTGCTAAAGATAACACAAAGTTATATTATTTTAGCACCACGATAAATTAGTGTGTACTTAACATTAATTTACACAACTAATTAAATTCAAAAACGAGTTAAAAAGTTAAGTCGATTTTAACTTTTTAAAATTTAATTTTGATTAACCTAATTCATAACTTAACTGATTATTATTGGTACTAACTAAAAAAATAACGAGTTACTTTTAATCAATACCGAGTTAGGTAAATTTAAAAATAATTGAATGATAAATATAAAACAATTATTATTATTGATGATGTACATTGCATAAACATAGGTATACTTTTTATTATTTAAAACCTGGCTATAGTATATTTATTATACACTATGTTATAACTGGCTATTAATGCATTAAATGAAAAAAAATAACTTAACTCAAGTCAGTAGATTATTTGTAAGTCTCCATATAACTTTTAACTTAACTGAGTTAAAAAAAATTTAGGATAACTATTAACTTTAAACTTTTTAAAATGTTTAAAATCAATTTAACCTAACTCAGTTAAAAATTGTCATTATCTTGCAAAGGCTTGGAAAATTTCATTGCATTTAGTAAAATGTATAACTTAATATTTTACCAAGGTCTGTGAATGTTTTTGAATTACAACGAAATAACTCTACAATCGTTATTCTTCATTCAAATATCTGATTTTTGTTCTCTGAGGCTCTAATACAATTAATTTACACAGTATGTTTTTCCTGTGTTTTTATTAATATTCCTTTCAAAGTTAATATAAAGTTAAATATTGAGAGGAATATTTATTATGTAGAGTTCCTACTCTAATAAAACCTACATGACAACTATTTTTTTCTGTGTATAAACATATAACGGGTATCAAATTATTTGAAAAACTATTAACGTTTTTGAAAATATTTGAATATATAATTTTAAGTCGTTACAAAAAATTCTGTTAAGAAAATATATATTTCTTATAATTATTTATTGCTTAATTTTATATGTTTTTATTTTCTTAAGACAACATAATACATTTTTAATTCCTTTTCCTAAAGCAGAATTTTTTTAGAGTACCTTGAAGTTGATACATTAAAATCGAATTTTTGATGAGAAGTGTATAAGTTATAAGTGCCTATTTAAAGTTTTGATGAGTGGAGTGGAGTTGCACTGGTTACCCTGCCAAGTGCCAAATGTTGGTCTACTAATACGTAGGTATATCTAAATTTAAAATACCCATTACTACGGATATCCGGTAGATAAATGTGATTATGAGTTGTGAGTATTTGTCATAACTAATTACCTATTCGTCCGAAATTTGATTTAAAAAAAATTCTAGATACTCTGAATAACATTCTGTTTGAGATATGAACTTACAATTAATGTATGTAGTCATTCAAAAAGGTAAAAATTGTAAAAATATATATTTTTTTTTAAAGTTGTTTTGTACCTATCCATATTTTAAAAACGTTTTTAAATAATTTCCAGAATAATGAGTATTTTACGGTTTATACAACATAGGTACGTTAAATATATCACCTATGCCGAGTTTGCATGAAAAATGTATTAATTTTATGGTTCAATAAAATTTAATGGACCAATCACGAGCCCCTAAATCACGTTTTAGTTTAGGGACCATTAGCTCACTATTGGGAATTGATTGGTTACAATTTTAGTGCAACCCGGCACAAGTAATTAGTAGCTTAACCTACTCGCAGCTACCTATATTAAATTATAACTATAAGGTGTCAAAAACATATTTTCGTTTTATTTCTCTGTAGCAGACTCCACTACTCCAGCAATATATCATTGTATTGATAAGGCGATATCGTTGATGTACTAGTAGGACAACTTTCAGACTTTTGCACTGATTGACGACTGTGAAGATAATATTCATATAATATAAGATTATTGCATGCGTTAAAACAGTGACTAGTCTAAAGTTGCTATATTTTATTCACTAAAATCGGGACAAACGTTTTTTTTATAATTTTGATAGGAAAAATATTAAAAACCGGTACGTATGACCACCTTACTTTAAGTATGTAGGTATGTATAAATAATTTAATATTATACTATAACATCCATATTACATATTTCCATATTATACTGCAATAAACATTAATTAAATTGTCTAGTGTTCTAACTACATATTGGACCAACCAGTGTTCAAACGCTTCAGTCTTCCACAAAAATTAAAGTAAAAAGAGTTCTACATATGGTATTTTGAATTTATAAAAAAAAATCTCGTCTTTGTCTATGAAGAATAATATACACTATGCCATTGCTAAATAAACTAAAGTAAGAAGTTCCGATTACTTCATTTCAAATAATAAATTTCTATTGGGTTCTGTGAACATTAGAGAATTGTGCACTTTTTAATTTTAATGAAAGATAAAAATATAAAATACTCGCCATTGCAAACATGTTGTATAAGGAGTTATGTATAGGCAATTCGTTGTTTCATGCATCCGTGTGAATAATATGTAACATCCTTGCTCTTGTGTAATATATAATAGACAATAGTGTATGGCGTTGGTGTCGTTATACTATGGTCGATGTATATCAGGGGTTAAATAGTGGGGGGGCGAACGCAGGAGGACTCAGTCCCCCTACCTCTGACGACGGTTAAAGAGCATCCCTTTTAACAAATAAGGATTTTATACATTAGAAATTATACATACAATTATGTAGTATGGAACGCTCAAAACTATATGGAGACATTAGCCCCCCCCCCTGGAATTTTTCACCACTTTAAACCCTGGTGTACATACAGACGAAGCGTACACCCACAATCATTACAGTTCATTAAATTATTCCGAGCGTAGTACCTAAATACTGTCATTTGGAGTTTTTTTGAATAACTGCAAATGTGTAGAACACATTTGGGTACATAAACAAGCGATGATAAGCAGTTATGAAACTAACTAATATTTAACGTTTCAACATTCAGTTCCGATTTGGATTTACAATCGGCAATATCTTCTTAAGATTATTTTATTTTTTGTAATTATGGACGTGAACTAAAAAGAGCCAACCTCCTAGTGGTGTCTCCCGGATAACGCTAATAGGCCCTACAAATTTAAAATTAATGAAACAAAATATTAATTGATTATTTATGTATGTTTAGTAGCTCGAGGTGTGTAATATTGACACTGTATATTTTAGATTTTGAACGGAGCGATGAATGTAGGTAGGTATTGATTTTACAATGAAGCGTAGTTTTTTTTTTGTTTCTGTCATCACCTTTTGGGATACTAAAAATGTTTCGAAAGAAAGTAATTATTGTTGGTTCTTTTGGGATAAAAAATTACCAATTGTTTTCAAAAGCGTAAGGAAAAACTGAGATTTTTACGCGAAACCAATTTTTGGAAAAATTTGTTTTGTTTTTTAGTGCTCCAAAACTCTAAAAATAATAACCTTAAGCACAAACAATTTCCACTGAATGTTTATATTATTAATTTCTATTCACAATAACATTTCATTGTACTGTGGTTCTTTTTTAGTTGTTTATAGTCATAAGAAAATGTTGATTTTGATTAGTTTTTTTAATTATTGTTAATAAACATTTTTTTGTTTTGTCAAAAAAATTGAAAATTCAATACAACGTTTCTCATAAGTTGTCGTGAGTAGAAATTTAAAAAAAGTTAAGCGTAAATCCACGATGAGCGTTTGAAGTTAAGTTAGACATTTTGACAAACCTCATCAAAATCACGAAAATTGGCAAACTATTTCAAGTTAGAAATTCATAAATATTTTTCTATGTACATCTAAGATTTGAAATTGTTGTACAATATTGCCCTGAAGTTTTCTTACATTTAACAAAAAAAAAGTTAACCGTAATCTAAAATTAATTTTTTACGGGCGTTTGAAGTTAGACATTGGTTAATGGTTATTCACCCGTAAATTAACTAAAATTCTAATGCAACTATTATCTTGTTTTGCCGTTATTCATAAATTAGTAATAACCATAGATAGTTGACATTTTTATAAGCTATTTATTTTATATTTTCTATTCATGATAAAAATTTCAAAATATTTTGGCTCGCTTTTAGTTATTTATCGACCTTTCAAATTTGTTTTATATTTTTTTTCTATATAAATGCTTATAAAATTGTATTCGTTGGATCAAAAGGCTTAATAAATACATTGTTACAATGACAATTTGAAAACATAAAACAATACATAAAAAAAAATTTTTTTATAAGCATTTAAAGTTCAAATTAGGTAGACATAATTTATCAAATTGAAAAATTTGCAAATTATTTTCTAGTTAAAAATTTATAAAATGTTCAATTTTTATAATATAGATACCTAGTTGAACATTTAGAATAAGGTTTCATGTGAGTAATTCATACCGAAACCAAGAAATCTAAAAATTATATAAATACAGTTTGTTTATTTACTATATACAATTTGGACGAAATTAGATATTTATACAAAGATTAACAATTTTAGTTATTTTGTTGTAATTTAAAATTATTATTCCTGGGTACTTGAAACTTTTAAAATATATTATTATATTATAATATTTTATACAATACACCCACAAATACACTATGACATATTTTTCACATGCATTTTTTTAGAAAAATTAATTTAAATTATATACTACAGTATGTACGAATACCTATAAATTTTAATAGTGAAATAAATTACGTGAATCACAATGTTATTATAATATATATTTAGAAATATTATAGGTTTATTTCTATTAGACCTCAAAAAAGGTAGTCTAGTAGCTCAGAATCGTTTTTCGCATAAAATTATTTTATACCATTGAATTCAAATTTAATACATCCATTACAGTGACTTCTCTAGACACCTAGTATATAGCAGAGCGTTATAATTACCTACTTGTGACTTGCCTGATTTTTTTAAAGTGTAACCATTTCATGATTCATTTGTTGCGACTCGTAAATATTTAAATAATGATGAATGGACCAAACATAAATCTTTTAAAGTGAAGACTATACACTTGATTACTTGATTATTTAAGACTTGCTTATGTAAACCTAAATAAATATTAAATATTTTTAAGTGTCCTATTTTTAGAAGGAATAAAAATTATAGTATAAAACATTAGAACTTATCATTCGTGGGTTAACCATCTCTAGAAGACGTTGAAGACATTTCCAACAACGTTGTATAATAATTAATAGCGTTGAATATTTAAATGTTTAATAAACGGAAGAATATTCTTAGTGTATATAATAATAAGTAACGCATGGTGTTATAGAAATATAGAATACAGATATTATATACTTTTGAATTTTTACTTTTTGCATAGCTTGTGATATGCACAATACGATCTAAACTAAGCAACATAGACATGTCTCCAATGGATCACATTTTAGGTCAACGTATTATTATTATTAAAAAAAATAAAAAAGTTGTAAGCTATACTCAAGTATAATATACAGTGTGTCCCAGAACGAAAAAACTCCAAAAACTGTTACTGAATGCGAGTCCACAAATCAAATTAAATCCATTTTTCAAATATTTTTTCATTTTAAAAATGAAAGCAGACTTTTGAAAACTATGCCAATAAATAAGGTTTTAATCGTGTAAATATACTTATAAATTTGCCTGAAAAAATGTATTCTTATTCATTTAACATGAGTTATGGGCTGTGGGCACTGCAACCGTCACTCTGAGCCATACTGTATATAATAACAAACGCATCTGCCAAGCATACAAAATTTTAATCCCATGGTTTATTTAACATCAAATAAAACCCGGCTATTTTTAATAAAGTCATTGTGATCCGAGTAAATGGTAAACAGCAAACAAGCGGAGGAAAACAATATCTAATGCGTCTTTTTTACCGGTTTTCGGCACGTATAGGTACCGATATATTATTACCTAAAATATACAGCTACAATAGGTTGCTCTCCACAAGTTACTATAAAAGGAATGCAGGAAAAGAAACCAAAAAAATAAGATACCAAAGAAAAAAGGCTACGAAATAAAAATTCAACTCAATATTATAAACATTACTTTAGAGTGGATATGTATTTAAACCATTTGGATTTGATCATTTAAATTGTTCACTTGTGAGTGTGATTTATGGGTTACAGTCTTTACAGACAATAAACATGAATACATTATTATTTTTATTATTGCAATATAACTTTTAGATGTCAATCATTTTTATGCGTTTAATTGTGCCTGCAGGGTCCACATACACACATGCACATTGCACACTAAACTTCGATAGAAGTGAAAAAAAAATTAGATAAAAAAAAAATAATTGTTGTATTATAGTTATCTATAACAACTTCTGATAAGCTTATAATTTTTATTAATATAAAATTGTATTGGTTTTAATTTTTTCAGCTTATCGAGAAAATATCGTCACTGGTCAGTCTATCATTTTAGTATTTAAATTTAAAACTGTATAGGGCTTATTACAAAAACATGTACAACTTTATGAATGAAAGTAAAAAAAAGCATACTGCTTCAGTGCTTGGTGACAGACTATAGACTCTTTTCTACAATCAGGTACCTATGTCCATGTACGATATAGTAATATAATAGTATCCACACAATTGTGTTGATATGTTTGACTGCGCATTGTTTTATGATAATATAAAATATATATATAAATATATATTATCGAAGTTACGTTGAAGCTTTAATAAAAATATCCTTTCAAATTGTTTTGATTCGGAACAGATCGTGATTGGAAGGTAGTAGCCAGTAGGTAACATCCTATTGGCACTAGGTCAACTACAATAGCTAAAAAATTTTAATTTAAAATTTATTTTACGAAATTGTACGAATTGCTTACACATTATACATGTACCCGGCATAATATTATAACATTCCATGAGTATTCAAATTAATCTCAAAGACTGTAAAATAGATGGGTAATGATTGATTAAAAGGTAAATTATATCATACAAATGTATAATTGCAGTTGAATGTATTGAACTCGAAAAGCAAAATATAATCAATGACAAATTAGGTAGGTAGATAATATTGCGGCATCCGTAAGAATTTATTATTATTGTTATCAAAAGAACCAAACAAACACGGGTAGGTATAGTAGGTAGGCACGCCGTGCACATTGTTATTTATATTTATAGGTGCTGCAAGAAATAGGACGTGTCGTCGTAGTCTATCCACAGTATTATTATTATGTGTCGTCTGCTCGTCTCCGCTTGTATTATAAATTATAATAAACACGGCGGGAAAGAAAGAGAATGTTCTCGGATGATATATCGTAGTTTTTGGTGTTGTACGACAACTGACAAACGATAACATATTTTGTCGGCTGCGAGCTCCGGGGTGGCATATGGACCAAAGCGTTCGATGTGGTGGGGTATGAAGGGAACCGCGTGACAAATCGCGAGCAAAGGATCTCACGGTAAACTACGACGACGTGTCACGCATTCCTTGGATCGGATAAACTCGCCCGCGAGGGTTTATTATAATATGTACCTACCTACTATTTACGTATATAATAATATAACTACATGCATATACACACAAGGCGCGCTTTTGTCAGGTGCCAAGAATTATAATATTTCGCACGAGCTGGCCAAACGTTTTACTCACTGTCGCGAAGACGTTCAAACGCAATTAGTCTGTACGACATCGTAATAAATATAATATATAGGTAGATGTTATACAGTTTATACTCTATAAGATATACCTACGATACTACTACAAGTACTACTAGTACTATTCTATAGTCATAGGAGTGCGAAGACTCTAAAAGCTAGTAGTAATGCACTAGTGCCCAATGCCCATATATTATTATCATCGGCCCTCTACATTCAACCATTTTGTAAATATCTAAGTAGGTATCTAAATTGTATTTTTTGAAAAAATTTTCTGTTATACATATAATGTTTTAAAGCCTTGCTATACATATACTTAATATTAACAGAATACAAACTTGCCAAGATCAAGTCTAATACAGGAGCATGATATTCAATATTAATTCATTAATTATAATATTCATAAAAAAGTTTTGAATATTTTGACAAGATTTTGCAGCTTCATTAAACTTCCTTCTTTTTTTTCATGCTCTTTAGCAGCTCCTCCTTTTACAGTTAAAACGTTCAACGTTCGGGGAAATTTAATTAGTGGAAAAATAAAATATAGTCTCACAACAACGTATTGTGTATGACAGTGGTATTTAACCTTCTTGACTAACGAGTAGCGACTTACTGTTTTTGTGAAAAAATGTTCACGACTCGTGTCAATGTTGTCGGCCATGGAAGCAAAAAAGCGGCTTAAGCTGCTAGTTTTATGTGATTTCTCATGCATAAGTGACAAGTTAAAATTTGTTTAAACTCAGGTCAACCTGACGATATAGAGTGGCGGAAAAACTATGGTCTTCATGGTCTGTTCATCGTCGGACATTCGAACCCGGTTTATCATGACGTCATTAGTTATCACCAAACTCGGAGTAACTATAATATTATCTTCGGCTGTGAAGCTATTCCCAAATTTACAATTTATACGTTATAGAAGTTGATCAAATAATCTAAATAATTATAATATGGTAGAACGATACTGTCGTAATTATTGGGGCTAAAGCACCAGTGCACCACTAAACCCTAGTTTAATCTTGGCACCCATGGAAGTTTCAAAAAAAAAAAATAATAATATTTTGTTGACTATCATACCTACCTGTATTAAAAATTAAAATATAGTCATATGGTATGAAATATGAATATTTATATAATATAGCTAAACTCATCTTTTATAATACAATATTAGTATTAGATTGTAAATACTAGTCAGTACACTTAATAACAATTTATACTGGTCGACTCCTTTTGTCAAAAATGAAAAAAAACATATATTCATGATCAATTTGAATAAACTTACATTTATAATAATCCATTTTTTTAGCCATTGCAAATAGTAAAAAGTTATAGTTACCTACCTATTACTTTTTCTGATTGTAACATACTATAGGTTCTTAACTCTTTATTCACAATTGTATAGGTATACCTACATTGTATATACAGGGCCATTGTTAAGGGTAGGTAGCGCTTGTAGGGGCCTCACAATTTGTGCTTACATTTTATATAATATAATATAAGTACAATATAACAAATTTTGTTACAAAATCTAGAAAAAAAGTTTTAAATTTGTATCATGATCAATCATATTTTGGTCTTAACTAATAATTGTTTCCTATACGGCTAAATAATAAAACATAAGCAAAAAATGCATAATTTATTCAATGTATATGTTCTACTTGAAGTTTAACACTTTATTTACATTTGTCATCAAAGAAACTTGTTATTTCTTTATATATATATGTCGCATCCATTTAGTGAAATCGCTCATTTCATGAAGTGGACATCCACTTCATGAAATTTATCCATTTAGTGAAAATGACTTTTTATTACACTATATGGACAATTTTTTAACCTCTTCATGAAGTGGATGAATTCATTTTATCCACATTGTGCAAAATTACTATTATGCATGATTATTTTTGGTATTGGGTAATTGTACGATTTACACTAGGTAATTGGATTTTAAATAAATATAAAATTTGCTTGTTATAATTTGTAACTCGTACATTGTATAAACTAGTTCGTCAGTCGATCTGATAATTTCAAGATAAGATATAAAATGACTGTATATATATATATAGTAATATACCGATGTACAGATAGCGTATGATCCCGTTGGCAATTTTATTGTCTGCTAGTGCCTAGGTAGTCTGTCTTATACCTGCAATTGTTGGTAGTTGTTGAATTACTAATACGTTATTTTATAAAAATAATAAAATATGGAAAAAGTATTATTTTATGAAAATTTGCAAGAATATTATGTTACGAAGCCGAAGAAAAAACCTTTTAGTCAAGAGGAACAAATTCAAATGATCACCGAGATTGAAGCTGCTAAAACGTAAGGTTAGGTTAGGTTAAAATTTTCAATTTTAGATGTTAATTATATAAAACAAACTGTGAAATGAATTTTTTGAAGGTCGTGCGAATTCTCAAAATAGGCTTGCGAATTCGTGCGAATTACGTGGTAAATATTTGCATAGTTTGTTTATAGATTTTCTTTTTTTTTGGGGGGGGGGGCTGTCAAAACGTACGTGAATAAAGTTTAAGAAAATATATAATTTCAATTATAATTATAATTAATTATTTTTAATTATAATTTTTAATTTTCATATTTCTTTATATTTAAAGGCTATATTATATTATTCCATATTATTATACATTGGCCAGACACGTATACAGTCCATGTTAATTCAGAGGCCTATAAGTTCACTAAATCTTAAATGCTATAGACGCTTTTGATTTTTATATACCTATGAAATACTATATTGTATGATTGGTTAGGTATTGTTAGTCTAATTTAGTTATTCATTATTATTATCTCATTGATAATAATGTTTTATTCTAAATTAAATTATGGGGCATCACAAATCGTAACGACGGCCCTGCATGTGTAATGTATAATATAAGTACCTACTTATATAAGTTTATAACTAATAACGATTGTATGTAAAATGTTGGTTTGAAACGAATAGATCATGTTTTCGTTTTCTTATCCATTTGGTACTTGTTATTATTAGTAGGTACTTATTATGTCGATTTATCATCGATTCGTAAGCTAGAAGAATCTGTAGTACCTACTCACGTGGTATAGTGTGCATCGTAAAAATATTGAAGTAGGCGCCTATAATTTATATAAGATAATCGAAAACTCATTCGAAGCGATTCTAACCTACTACCTACCAAGATTTTAAACAATTTATAATATGATATATTATATTTTAGTTAGGTATGCCGTAGCCCTACTTATATACTTTTATTTTACTAACATAAAGGTGTTAGGTACATGATGCTAAATCCTTAATACATACACATATGTACCTACGTACCTACGATGCACAAAATGCATTATATAAATATTAAATGACTTGATATTAAAATAAAACCATTAAAAAAGAATTGAAATTATAAGTAGGGTTAGCTTTCGACATAACTCGTCCCAGAGGCGCTCGTTGGCTATATAGGTAATTCTTGGCGCATAGTTTATAATATCATGAATAGAAAATAGAGCAGTGGATTAAGACTAACGCTAAGGTATCATACCTTAAAACATAGTTATCACTATCGCTAATCATTTTACCACTCAACAACCCATCATCTACAAACCTAATAACCGCATATAATATAATATATAACGATCTATATTATAAGACCATATCTCTAAATTTTCAAAGGTGGGCATTAACTAGTTAAAAAGTTAAAAAGTTAATTTTTTTTAAACTTTTGAACTTAATTAATAATTGGCAGTTGAAATAACTTAGCTTGTCAGTTGATTTCAACATGATTGTCAAAATGATCTATCAAGTTAAGATTTTTTTGAAATTTTTCGTTTACACGTAAATATTAATATAAAAAAAAATCATCCAATACTATAAGAACACAAACATTTCTGTTATTTTTTTTGATAAAATAATGTTGTATAATATGGATATATTTTAGTAGATTAGATAAGCACACAGCCATAAGACATACAGAATATTATTATATTAATATTTTTCCAGTACAAATAGCAATTATCGATAAGAAAAATACGGAGATCAACCATATTCTGGAAATTGGAAAAAAATGCCAAAAATAACTTGAAAATTAATTTATTGTATATGTATAGTGTATAACCCAAATCAATTTTTATGATAAGCTGTTTATACTTGTAGACAATATTATGAACTATAGTGCACTTGCATTGACCAGGACATTTTTTTAATAAAACTATAAATTACACAGAATGTTATTTATAAAGAATTTTAACTATAAAGATAAATAAATACGATAGCGAGTGGCCCTTGATGTAAAATGTCATAGGTACTATTTTTCAAACACTTCGGCGCCACTGCTGTAAATTATAGTAAACAATTCAATACAATTGATTATTATAATTTAGGAAATTAGATCTTTCTCAAGAATGCAGTCACTCTTTATGTGATCTACACACTAATTTAAAAAAGTAGATTAACTTTTAACTTTTTGAGTTAAATTAATGGTTTGTTAACTGTTAACCTTAAACTTATCGATCTAGTATTAATTTGAGTTAATTATTTTCATTATCTTGCCAACCACTGTATATTTTAATTGATCGGGCGTATTATTCGTATTAGGTAAGTATTTGGGATTGGGATATAGCTTATAGGTAAATTATAGTCATTTAGTGTACTTATAGTATAGTAGATATTTGGTTATTTAAATGTCAGTATAATACTATGCAGTGTTTACCAACGGTTTATGTAAAAAAAAACGATAAGATATGCGTACATCTCAGTATATCACCAGATAAGCTGTAAGTATAGGTCATACAGCTATATGAAATACAACGAATTATACATTAGATAAAGACCATCACGTAGTTCAATCTGTCCATTTTAAATAAAAAACAATTTATGTTATTACTTTATTAGATATAGTTCCACTTGCAGAACCTAGTATTAAAGTTTTTTGAACGAGTGAAAACTTAGTTATTGACAATAGTTTAAAAAAAACTAATAAAGATCGGAATTTTCTTATGCCTATTATTAGCTCAAAAACATTTCAAAATAAATTATATGGTCTCAAAAAAATACCAATACAAACATTCGTAATTCGTTTCACGGCTGTAGATAGTACTATTTATTCGTATCTATGGTTAATTTTTTTAAAGTATACTCAAAAACAAATTTGATTTTTTCGATTACATTTTGTTTGTTTTCCCTAACTTTTTGAAAACTACCTTCTGAACATACTCTTGACTCCCCTCCAAAGTACCAACTAGATTCACTTTACTACCAAAAAAGATGCTGAAGTAGAAAATCGAAACATTTTTACTGCCCCAGAAAATAAAGATTTAAATTAATTACAATTATTTTCAATGTGAATGAATTACTATTGTTTAAATTTGCTATTTTCAATTGCTCATAAATACTACATCGTTACTGGAATAGGAACCTTCTACTATATGGCAATAATAAGTTATCAGTCTGACAAAAAGGTTGGGTTCAATCGTTTCAAGGAACGTTAATAAAAGTCAGTCTCTAAAAAATCTCAATATCTCTTCTTTTATTTTTTGCACGGAAGAAGGTTTAAGTAATAGGTATACCTACCGGCTACCATAACATTACGATACTATTATATTTCTTATGTTCAATATAATATATATTTTTTACCTTTATTTTAAACGACCTTGAATGTCGAAAACATTTTCATTCAATTTTCACTTCCTACAGTATGTTTTTGTTTTTCATTGTGCGACATAATTTATCAATGCTACGTAGTTAATCTATTTAGTCTCGCAGAACAAAAAATTCAACCTCACGTAGACATCCATTATATTGTTTTTAAAAAGAATAACAAATAACATCGACTACTAGTTTAATACTTACGTCTGGATTTGATGAAAATATTTTAAAGCAGACGATACCATTATTATATATTACATATTATGATGTTATCATGTTGGAGAATAATAACAATAGTATAGGTAAGTACAAAGTAGGCAGTAGCCAGGTAGAACGGTGATGAATATTTATTTTGATGGGTCAATTAAAAATTTCGACAACGTTATAAAACTCCGTGCAGCACGCACCAAGATTGAAAATAAAAAATTAGTGTATATTTTAATAATAATATTATCGTTATGCAACAGTGTAGTAATGGTTAATAGTTATTTAGACAATAATTTACCTCTTGAATTTTGAAGCTCGTACGCCGTGTGATGGTACGGTGTATTTCATTCTCATAAATCTCTTCGACGCTGCCCATTTTGATTCCGTTGAAAATGAAAAATTCGTACGGTGAAAAAATGCAATACAGCTACCGAAACGAAGTATAATAATACGGTGCCGGACCAATACGTTAATCTAATTTTTCAACACTCGCGCACACTGCGCTGCTGGTGCGATTATCTAAGTTGATTTATAAATTGAACAATGTTTTTTCCCGTGCTAAACATCTTGATAGTTGGCCGATTCGATGGCGCATTGGCCAGCATGCGCGTAGTAAATACTCCCAGTCCCCTTTTGATCTATATTTAGAACACTAGAAAAAAATTTAAACGTGCCTGGGTGTAAAAATGAACACTCGACGTCTTCTTCCTTTTCTTTCACTGACGCCATTTATTTATTTGTTAAAGTTCTTCAATGTACATTAGCATCTTGTTTTTCCACCCAAGTTTGTCCAATTTTCAAGGTTAAGGTCGCTTATCACATACCACCTATGCATACCCACGTCATTACACTATGCTTTATTCATTTAACATAATATATATCATAGAAGATTGATGTAATAATTTGTTTGTGTTTATTATTATTTTTTTTTTAAGTAAATAAATAATTATTATATTAATATGCAGATTAGAGACAATTATTAACATATTAACAATCTCAACGCACATGTTTTCATTTTACACAGGCAGTTTATAAATATGTAACAGGCATAGAATTATATGTCTAGTAAAAGAATTTCTAAAATATATCATTAAAAATATAATCATATAAATAATTTGATAATAATAATAATCATTAAATGCGCTTTGAAATAGGTACTTTATGCTACATAAAGTTATGAAGAAGATTTTGTTAGATACCCTAAACATAAAAACGTAAATGTACATAATAACATGATATTAAAATTAATATTTGTATGTTTTTAGCTTATCAATTATCACAATAGGCAAATAAAAACGCCATAAGTACATAACGTAAGAATTCGAGAGGGAATTTCATAATAAATCATACACACATAATAAGAAATGAAGGGTATACCTAATTTAAGGGTATTAAATAAATATTTTAATTATGATTGAAAACAACATCAATCTTCATATTAATTTATGTTAGAACTTATGCATACAAAATGTTTAGAAAATTAAAAATTTAGTTTCATATATGAATTGTTAAAATATGTAGTAAGTATAAAAAAACCATGCATTTTTTCTTTAAAGGCCCTTTATGAAAATAATTTTTAAATGATTTATAGCCATGATTTTTTTTTTTCAATAAAAATAATTTTAACCCCATTACATATATATAATTATGTATATATTATATATGTTTATATATAAAAAAGAATTAAATTAAATTATAAAAATAATATTATTATAACTTGTATCACAACTATACTTGACTAAATTAAAATATATAAGTAATAATTGGTCTATTCTCAATGTACTTATGTTCTCTTTGTCAATGGAATTAATTGTTTCCATATAATATTAAAAATATTTTTCAACAGACAATAATATTATGATTATACATTTATACATAAATAAAAATTGATGTTGCTGGCTTAGGAATGTAGCTTTCGCATACATATATTATAAAAATAGCCTACATTTTTTTTTTATAAAAAAAGTTGTACGATGTGTTTGTGCAATGATATAATATTTAGGTATGTATTACAGTTGGGGAAGTGAATTTTTATGATCTTGCAATTGAGACTGGAGTGTGGAGAGTTCAGATGGTCGGAAAACACCCTTTTCAGTGATTATTCCAGTTATCAGTCGAGCTGGTGTTACATCAAATGCTGGATTCCAACAAGTTACACCTGAAATTATTTAATTACATTTTTTGTAAGAAATCAATACATCAGTTTAACTAATTCAAAAATAAATATAGATATTTAAACAACCTATGGAATTCTTAACTTAAGCAATATTATAATTATGTTGTTTTTCAGAGAAGATTAGCCTTGTCAAATTGTTTAAGATATAATATGTTAAATAGTTGTAAACTAATATGAATGTGAAAAATGCATTATAAAAAAAATCTTTTTGTACACCAGTCTATTACTGGAGATTGAATTTTAAATAATAGCCAATAGTTAAGTATAGTTAGTTAAATATTTTGTAATAACAAAAATTATATTATACATTTATAAAAAAAAATAAAAATATACACAATTAGGGAGATTTGATTTTTTTTAAACTAAGATCATAACACTGTGGGTTCAGCGTTAATACTATAGCTGATTTCCAAACCATTAAATTTGTATAGAAGAATATGATGTTAGATGTATGGTACATTTTGTAGCTCAAACATTTTATAATTAATTTTAGTTTGAAACATAGACATATTATTTTAATATCTATATCTGATTGTAGAGTGAAAATGTAGACACAAAATTTTATAACACAGATAATATACTGTCTATAAATTTAATCACGAACAAAGTAAGGTTGCCTACTGTTATAAAGAAGTGGTTCAACATTTGTTATAACCGTATGGGGCAGGGCTGACACTGATAGTTTAGCACATCAAACATACATTGTTTTAATTTATTTGAGTTATATAGCCTATAATTTTTAATACCTAGATTAATATGAAAAATTTAAAAAGAATATTTAGACAAAATTATGAAAAATGTAAGGCTATGGGTACATTGTGCATTGTTACAACCAAAATGTATATTGTCAGCGTCTGCAGTGCTCCTTAGGAAATGTTAAATTTTTAATATATAGTATATAGCAGATAAATTACACGGACTATGAATAATTACTTAGATAATATTTAATTAGATATAATTTACTTAAAAGAAGAACCTTAGTGCATAGAAAATACAGATTAAGAATATTGCATAATATAACTTCCAATCTTTTATTTACACTACTATCTTATATTTTTTTGGAAAATAATTAAATATTTCATGTTCTAATAAACTTTACATATAATTTGTTGCATACCAGTGAAAATGCTTCCCAAGTATTAAGTTAATTTGTAATCACCATCATTAATAATTAATTACATTTCACATTGACTACTTCAAATTGTAAATATTAAGTATTAACAAAGAAAAATAATTTTGATACTTAATTTTGTTTAAGTAACCACCTAATAAAAATGTTTTATTAGTTTAGAAACATTCACATAATTAAAAACATTTAAATACCAGAAGTTCTATAATAAAACTGTCCAAATAGTAAACAATTATGAATTTTTTTTAAAGAGCTAAGAATTTAATTGTTTATTAAAAAACGAGAAAATGTATATTTTTAATAGTGTACATTCATTTAAAAAAGAAGTTGTGCTCCTGTCAACAACATATTATTTAAGTTATTCAAAACAAAAAAAAAAATCAATAACAGTTGAACTTGGTTAACTTTTTTTAACTCAACTTAACTAAATTAACTAATTGTCAATACTTAACATTTTTTTCAAGGTCCTTAGAATTTTCTACTATTGTATTATTCTTGGATAACTTTTTGGTGGTTACTTAAACTTAGTTTACCAAGTCTGACAACTAATAAGATTATTCTTGGAAATAATGTATTTATACTAAATAGGTAATATACAATAAAAATAGTTAACATTTATAAATAAGCCGAGTGTTGAAATTATAAATGAATAAACAATTTTTTACCTGGAGAAGCTATTCTAATATTATTTATATGAGTCATTTCCACTTGAGGCCTCTCCTCAATTACTATACTATCACCAGTATTTACATTAAAATCAATTGAAGTTAGTGGAGCAGCTACATAAAATGGTACCTCGTGGTGTTTGGCAACTACAGCAATCTGTTGGAAAAAAAATAAGTTATAACTTCATCATGAAAATATACATATTTTAAATGTCATGAATGGTGTTTTAAAATTTAATGACATTGCCTAATAGTTAAATAATGTACAATGGTTTGTATTAAAGTAAATATATAAAAATAATAACGTATGAAATATTAATGGATTCAAACAAAATTAAATAAGAGATTCTCATTGACAAATTTCAAGATACTGCTTAATGGTTTCATTCTTAAATAATTAGTGGAATGGTGAGGTATAAGAAATAGGATTACGGGTATTCTTGATTCGTATATAAAAATTGATAATAGAAAAAGAAATCAGTGGAATCAGAGATAGTTTTTGGAGGAATGAAATGTTGAGAGCATGTCGACGATTAACTAAGGTTGTTAAATTAGCCTTTGGGAGAACTGGTATAAGACAGGATATGATGCAGACAAGGGATATTTAATTTAAACTTTTGCAAATGATAAACATTTCTGTTGGACATGTTTTGGTATACCAGCATGTTTTAGGATCTCATACATTGATAAATATTCTAGTATATTTCTGACAAGTGTACAGTATACTTATTTGTGGGAACTAGAAGGCTTGAATTCAGAAGTGATTCTTTTTATGGAGCCAATTAACTTAAAGGCCTTGTAAATGTGAAATCAAGATTGTGTATTATACCATTGACAGAATAAGGAAAATCATTTAATGGTTATTAACCAAGTTTACTTCCCAATGATAAAAATGTACCTACATCTTCCTACATATGTAAGTAGTTGTCAAATAATTTAATTCCAGAGTAAAATTGTATGTTGTCTGGGAAACACAAGAACTCAGAACTTTGGAGAACAATGTAAGTATTATTTATAAATAGAGAAAAGGGCACATGAGTATGTGATAGATGGCCACCTTATACTACACGTCTTGAGCTAAAGTGGAAAATATGGGACTTTATGTTGAAATGCTTGTCCCATTATTGCCAGTTTTCTAAGAAAGAATTAAATCAAGACGATAGTGAGTCACCAGTTTTCAAAGAGCGTAATATAGTAATTAAAACAGTTTGGTTTACAGAACAAAAGCTTTTAAAAAATTAGATAATGAATATTAAGTATCAATAATTAGATTTACTAACTTGATAAGTTCCAATTTTGTTAGCAGTATCTCCATTGGCTGCTACCCTATCGGCACCAACAACAACAGCATTAATCTGAGCAGTCTTCATTAAATAAGCAACAGTACTATCACAGACCAGGGTTGATGGTATTTTATCATGAACTAATTCATAGGCAGTTAATCTAGCACCTTGATTGTAAGGCCTCGTTTCCGTGAAATAACAATTTTCTAAAAAAGAATACTTATGTTAAAATACATTTCGGTTTAATATTTTAACTTGTAATAATTGTATTAAAATGTCAATGACTCAGAAAAGGGAAGTGGTTCAAAATATATACAATATTTGATACAAAAACAAATATTTTACCTAGTCTTGAAGCAGAGTGTAGACAACGCACAACACCTAATGCAGTACCAAAATATGCAGTAGCTAATGAACCAGTGTTGCAGTGCGTTAAAATACGAACTTGTTCACCATCCGTAACATTGTTTAAAATTGCTTTAGCTCCAAATTCTCCTATTGATCTATTATCTGATATATCTTTTTCTAACATTGCTTCTATAGCTGCTACAAACCTAACAAATAAATTAGGTAATGTACTAAACAAACATTGATAAGATAATTTTTTTATAGCAGCAATTTACCTAGCTTGCATTTCTTGTGCTGAAATTGATTCATCATTATCCAAAGAGTTTATATAAGATATTAAATGGTCTGCGGCCTGTTTCATATTTACAGCAGTTGGCCGAGCAGATATTAAATAATTTAGTTTACCCTCAACTTCTCGTCGAAGAGCCTTTTTTTTTTCAAACTCTTCTTTTGATATTTCTACAGCCAAGCTTAAACAACCAACAATGGCAATAGCTGGAGCACCACGTACCTACAAATAACAATGCATAAATTAATAAAAGTGTAATAATTATGCAAATGCATATGAAAATGCCCCTGAAATTCTATAAGATAAAAGTTATTTTTATGAACCTAATCATAAGTTGTAGTTAAAATTGCATAATCACATCATTTATGTATTCATTATCCATTTGAATTTTATACAAGGGCACGAGGCTAATAAAGTAACGATGGATATCTACAATAAGATGGATAGAAACTTTGGACATCAAATATATAGTATAGATCTTGATATAGGCATCATTGCACTAATTAAACTAATTATAATGTAGTGTACCTAACTCAGTACCTAAAAATGTATATCTCTTATATTATTATGTATGTTATATATTTATTTTTATCTTAAGTTATTTTATTCTGGTAGATAATTATGTAATGTTAATCTTCTTAGATTTTATCTTTAATGGCTGTATAAAAAAATATATTTTGTTAGTATTATAATTGAAATAATCAACACTAAGCCAGACATTGAAGTCTAGCACATAAATGAGTATGGCGTTTTACTTTATAATCACGTACAGATATCTGAAATGTATGTAAGGTTCTATAAGTAATTCATACTGTTATTTGGTTTTCATTGTTTAAATATCAAAATTTTTATTAATAAGACAAGTATAAATTAAATTATATATTTTTATTTATTGCTCTATGATACCTATTCATTATCTTTTTTATTAATCGTAAAACATTAACAAGTTATAACATAAGATAAGAAAGTAATTATATTTGTATTTTTACATGATATTTGGTCGAGTATTTGGTTATATTTCTTTTTTAACTATTAATATAAAATATTATACAAAATACTAAAATAGTTTTTATCTCACATGTATTGATCAAATTTTAAACTATAATATTCAAAGGTTGGATGTGAATAGAAGATGGGAAAGGTTTAATATATAAATTATTAGGTATCAATTATGATAGACGCTTACATTAATACATATTAATATATTATTATGTTAATATATTTGGTAACTATATTATTTTTTAAATATAACCAAATATGATAATCAAATATTCATGATCAACTTATTGAAATTGGTTAATGTAGTTAACATTATTTTATAAAAAAAAGGATAGTATATCTTAACGGTTAATATTGTAAGCTGTACACTATTTATAAATTCCAGTCTCTTAAATATCTTATAATCAATATCTTTAACAAAAAATATGTCTATGGTAGTAGGTTATTCAATTAAATATTTAATGCTAACAAATTAAAATTAAAGGTATTGTGTACATTAAGTACCTATATTATAGGTATTAGATATTATGTATAAATAAGTAGAGTACCTAATTGATTTATTAAACAGATTTTTCTTTATAAATCTTGACCAATACCTATTTTTATGTAAATACATCAATTACCTATAATTACTTAACTTATCTTTTTGGTTAAGTGTGTACTAGCAAGTAGCTACACATACCTAGCTAAAAACAGATTTCTAGATATCATAAATAACAAATAATAAAGAATTTTAGTTACAAAAGATAATAGGGACAGTTCAAAATTTGGGCTCCTTTATAATTAATTATAATAAAATGTAAGTAATAAACCGAATATAACATAAGGATCTAAAATATGATAAAATGTATGACGTCCTATTCAATATTGAATTTGTTTTCAAATAGTTGCTATGAAGCTACTATGTTTAAAGTAAAATTTCTAAAAATTAAGTTTATTTAAATAAGTTGTGTACCTAATAATAAATTAAGTGTGCAGTGGTAGACTTAGTGCTTAATTTTTTTGATAAACACAATGTACGACAATTGGAAGAAGGAGAAATGCTCCTTTTCCCCCTCCCCTGGATCTGCTATTGTAGTGTGGAGAAATATTTTGAAAAAAAACCATGTTTTTATTACCTAATAGTTCCTATATCCAAAGATGAGGTGGAATGCAATTTGGCCAAGTCACATAAGTAAATACTATTGCAATTGTGGCATGAGAAAAGACAAGAAACTGGTATGTTTGCAAATTATTGTGTAAACTCAATTTAAGTATTTAAATAAAATCATATTGACAGATTAGTATATATATCTTTTTTGTTGTTACATACAAAAAAAATGTGTTATATTTTTCTATGAGGAAGGGAGGTTAAATTATGTTGCTGAAGTGTGGCAAGTCTCAATATAGGCCTCAACAATTCTATAATTCATAAACCTAAAAGAGCTAAAAGAGTGCCTACATTATAAATTGTACAATATACCTAAAGTCGAGCCTAAAGTGTGTTCCTAATTTCAACTGGTATTAATCATTTAAAATAATCAATTACTAATTTGTTTTCAATTGTAGGAATTATAACCGGTTGAGTATGTGGTGGTTAGAAGATCAGTAAATTATAAATTATAGGTGAAATATGATGGATTAAAAATAGCAAGAGATAAAAGAAAATTGTTTATCAAGTATCTATGTATAGCACTGCCATAGGTTAAGAGTATAATACATTTACTTTATATAAGACTTCTATTTAATAATTAATAATCTAAAGAATCCAGAGACATAGAGCACTGACATTAGGAATATATTATATATGATTAGAATATAATTCGAGTGGCTAGTGATTAAAAAAAGAGATAGGCATCAGGATTATTATTATGTGGCGGAATCGGTGCTAAATTTAGAAATCCGACCTATCTATAATAGTTGAATATCTGTATAAAACTGGTGGGCCTGTTGACATGGCGTTTGCCCACATGGTCGTCGGCGCACGTCTACATCCTGTTGCATGGTGGAAGGGGGTGAAGTTCCGAAACTGCTGCGTCGACGGGTGTAGTGAGGGGTTGGTGGGACCGGTGGGTGGAAGGACATAGGCACATAGCTGAACACCACGTACCTGCATTTTGTTGATGACCTTCCATCCGTCCTCGACGCCCAAAATGGGTATGTACTTGGACTCTTTGGGCAACAGCAGTTGATCCAGCACTTCCAACGTGCCGTTCTCGTACTTGATCGCCTGCAGAGTCATCGTCACGGCCGGGTTGTCCGTCGCCGTGGTCGAGCAACTACCGTACGCCCGCCGCTACTCGACGTCAACTGGTAGCTACGTAGCACCAGCGACAGTGGTTTGCGCCGACTTTGCCGTGTCCGGCCGGCCGGTTCGCGCGGTCGTCGTCGTCGTCGTGGTTTTCGTTGCCAGTCACGCGACGTCACACGCTCAACACGTACATAAACACTCAACAGCTGCCGCCGCCGCCACTATTACTACGACTAGTGACTACCGACTAGTTACTAGACAACACCGTCTATGGTGCTACCGAGTACCAATAATTACTAGTTACAACGCGTACGACCACTGACTGCAGTGCGACGATAGCGTCACGATCGCCGGTGTGCGCGGTGGCTGGTGGACAACTTACTACTGTATACTACTGTAACGGTGGTCGACGTCGTCGATCCGTACACCAAATGTTTTGCGTTTCGTCCGCAGCGACAAGCGATACGGCGCTGTCTCCGTTGGCAGGCCGGCAAGGTACGGTCGGCTCGCTGTTCGTCAGTCGATTATTTCGTCATTTATCACCGACTACGACTGATGGCGGAGGTGGCGATCGGTGGTGTGTACGCACACACATCGATAAGCCCGAAGCCGCGCACGAGTTGTGTACGGCGTTCGGAGTTCGCCGCCGTCCCGTTATCACCCGGTCGCTCGGATTTCCCGATGCGGTATCGCGGCCACCGGCCAATGGGCTCGGTGCGCGCGTTAATCAATCGTTCCCGTTGGCCCGGCCACCGGTCCGATAACAATGATGATGTAAATAGTCCAAAGAATTGTGAAACGCCGAAACTCTCCCACGGCGGCGGTTATCATACGCAGCGGCGTTTTCTTATCAAACCACCGTCCACCGCCGACGACGACGGACTACGGAGGTTAATTTCACTTTTCGTTCGAGTTTTTTACTTTTTTTTTATCGACTGTACTCAGTAGTCGTGTGACGTGTACACTCACTACACTACACAGATTTACTGTGTAGTTGTCGTGGTAGATGATATCTGCGTTACACGCACACTCCGACTTGGCCCGTATCCCGTTACGGACGGCCGTCGCCACGGCACCGGTGGGTGGGAATTATCGACACGGTCTTGTCGCTCGACAAGCCCCCTCCCCTACCCCATGTGTTCACTTTAGATTAAATCTAAAAACTATTCCAAAATCCACACGTTCAAGTACCTACTTGGGTACTCAACTTGACGCCGTCGAGACGACACACCTGTTGTTGTTGCCGAGTGCCGACTAGTCGTCGTCGTATATAGTAGTTATAGTAGTTGTACTGTTGTAGTATAAATAGAGAATAAAGTGGTAGTCGTCGTAATCGTGTAATTTGAGTACTTATTCCGTTTACGCCGAACAGGTACAGACGTACAGTTGTATAGAGAATAGACTACAGAAGTCGACCGGTACGTATACTAAGTGTTTTCCGCTTTTCCCTGTTCCCTTCTCCCGCTACCACAACCAGTTTCCGAAATCCCAATATAGTGTTGTATAGGTAATAAATATTAATATATAACAGCGTAATAGTACACACCCACTGGACGCAGACAAGTAAGTTGTTTTAACTGCCTAGTGCAGTACTGATGTAGTGTCTCCCTATAGTGCTATGCCAGCAAATACCTCACCTCGACACAAACGTGTTTTTATTAGGTACTTATAAAAGTGACCAAAAATTAAGGTACCTATATGGCTATATATTATATATGTATATCTTAGTTTGTGGTGATTACATAATATGTAATAAATATTAATTGGTATTTCGTATATGAATCTATTAAGTATAGATCATAATTCATAAGTCATAACCAGTGGTGACATGGTGACAATTACAACAGTTGTTACTTGTTACTAAGTTACGCAGACTACATTGGAAATAATTTGGAATCTTATATTTTTTAATTCAGTGGACAAAACTATTTATCAACAGTAAAAAATGACTGTTTAAACTGCTATTAGAAATTTATATTACTAATTATTTTTGCATTTTTTTTAAGTTGGGTTATTTTCTTTGATGTTTCTCAATTGTATTTGTTATTCCTGTTAAATTGAGCTCTTCTATTTTTTTATCAATCTAATTTTTCTATGTTTTATGTTAAATTTTGTTTGAAATGTAGAATAGACAAAATTTAATCTATATAATTTATTATGGGTTTTATTTTCTGGTGTATAAAATTATCTCAAAAAACATAAAAGTAGTAACTATCAGTTTAATCCTTTTGAGCAGCAGTTCTCAAACTTTTTTTTTGTTTACAACTCATGTGTATTATAAATCTATCGTGTACCACTTTTGTTCTGTTTCCATGTGCCCATGTTCAAATACAATTTAAAATATTCATTTATATACCCTCTTTTCTATCACTCTGTGGCCTTTTGCGTACCAACATGTAGTCTTCCCTGTACCACTAGTGCTACGCGTACCATAGTTTGAGAATCTCTGCTCTAGAGCACAGTTTGTGTTATTGAAATTTAATATTTCCTGTTCTGATTTTGTATCAAAATATTACATTCCAAAGATTTATATCTAGGCTACTTATACAAACATTTGTTTCATACTCTCATATAATTTATGTTTTTATTATAATATTTACAGTCTTATTATAAGATAAATCTCTAAATCTTGGGAAGCTGTAGATGGTCCTCGAACTATCCTGATGGGTGCCCTTGTTTAGAAAGAGGCATAATATATTTTATAGAATAATCTAAATTCAATATTATAGGATCTAAAACTAGATTCATTTATGCATTCAAGATTAATTATACAACATATGTTATTAGTTGTAAACAAGTTTTAAGATTTGTAATATTACTTACATGGGTTCATTGAAGGTTTAATATTTTTTTTAGGAATATTCAAGGATAGTAGTAGTTGAGTTATCATGATAATTTTATGAGTGTCAATACCTGCTCAATTTTTCAGAATTTAAATAAATTTCAAACTTTGTATTCATAGGTTACAATTACTAACAAAAATGGATTGGGAATCATTTTATGACACTCATCCTTCTCCTTCAAACTATGAATCTACTATAACCAGTGTTGAAAATTTTGTTTGCAGCCATGAAAACAAAAAAATGGTGTTGATAACTGTAAGTATAGCTACTTACATAATGGTAATAATAGGTAATAACTAATAATACATATTATATTATTTATATCTCCAAAATGTAATAATAAATACGAGTTGAATTTTATTCATTTAATTTTGATAACAAATAATAAATTACTAAAAAAATATTTATTTATTAACCATCCAAAGTATCTCAATTAATTTTTGTCTTGTACTTGTTATGAACAAAATATGTAGCTTAATCAAATGATCGACAATTATTAACCCTTTTGCTCCATGACAGTATCAAAACATGTACAAGTATTGGTACATTTTTTGAATAAAATAGGTTCTTAAAAGAGTGTAGGCTAGTTCAACTTATTAAGTGCTATTTCCAAATAATTATCAATATTTGTATGGCACACCTTCTTATAATGAAATCTAAAGCCATAAATTATATATTTTTAATCCTTAATTTCGTGTACTTCAGTAGATAGTAGGTATATACTATACAATTTCATAGTTTTGTTTTTCAGATATAACACTCTTGTTATGTTACAGGTAAAAATAAAAATTTCATGATATTGAATTTAAATTAAAGAGAAAGTAATTTTGTTTGAGACATTAGCAATATTAGCAATCAACATATTTTAAAGGAATTTACAGTGTTAAAAATAATAATAATAAAATTCCTTTATATAGTCTGGAGGAACTACAGTTCCAATTGAACAAAATACTGTCCGCTTCGTTGACAATTTTAGTCTAGGAACTAGAGGTTCTGCTTCTGCTGAATATTTTCTTGATGCTGGATATGTTGTTATATTTCTTTATCGGTAAGTAAACTTGTTAATTATTAATTGTTCTGCTATTCAGGGGTTGGAACTATTATGATTTTTCTGGTTTCAGTTAGGTTCCTAGAAAAATAAAACATTTTATTTCCGATTTTGGTATGGTTCTTAGGGAAAACCAATATTTTGATCCTGGTTAATCAAAATATCTGTTCCTGTAGATACTGATTTTTATAAATTTTAGTATAATTTATGCTTAGTTGAAAAAAATAACAAATTAATATGATTAAAGCCATAGAAAATATAGTCCGGTTCACCAGAAATATCCAGGTTTTGGTTTGTAGAATATTGAAATAAGGGTTCTGGATCCATTATTTTAAGATTCAAAACATTAATTTAAAAACTTGAGATGTCATAGTTGCCCATTTTTGAATTTTTCCTGCTATTGCATATTTGTTATTTTGTGATTCATTTTGTATTTATTAACTTATTTTTATATTCTGTGCTGTGATCAGCAATTAATGTGTATATGTGGTTAGAGATGGGTATAAGAGATTACTATTAAATCATAATTGATTGTAATTTTTTTTTTAAAACAATTTTTATAGCTCATAATATTATGTATAATATAAAATATGATTGCTCAAATTTTTGTTTTTGTAGTTTCTTTTAATATCTTTAATTTTTCAATGAATTTTGTAAAACAATGCTTACCTATAAAATATTAAGTATTATATTATAATAAGTATAATTGGAAATTATAAAAATTAATTAATTTGCAATATTTTAATGTCATAATAGACATTAATTTAATTCTAAAACTAAAACATCTATAACATACACAGAAGAACCTCATTAATCTGGACAGCGATTTAATAATATATATTATAAGTATTAAAAGAAAATAATCGGAATAACTAGTTATTATGTATTTTGTAAGGCCTTATACTTTGTTGCAATAAATCTTATATACTAAATAAGTTTTATATTTCTCAAATAAATAATACATTTTTTAGGTTTTTTTTGAATAATTCGGACTTTCATTAGTTTGGACAACCTAGAGCCCCAATTAGACCAAATTAATAAGGTTCTACTGTTTATATAATTTTATTAATCATTTACATTTTTTACTTGAATAATATCATTGATTTAATGGTAAACTCTAATTTATTACTAATTCATTGGTACTTTAGTTTTAATTAGTCTATAGTTCTCTATACCATTATTATTTATTTTCTAGTTCAAATTCATTGGAGCCATTTGTTCGTCATTTCAACAATTCACTATTAGATAAATTGGAGATTGTAGACAATAAATCAATACAAGGTAAAAGTTGTTCACTAGAGTTTTTTGATCATTTATAATTATTATTATTTCAGTGAAAGAAAGTGAACTTGATACGCTCTTCCCAATACTGAAGAAGTACAAAGATGCTAAAAATGATAACAGAATCCTAACAGTTCCTTTCACTACATTGATAGAGTATATGTGGTTGTTGAGAGGTTCTTGCATGCTTATGGATACCAAGTATTCTCTACTTTATTTAGCTGCTGCCGTTTCAGACTTCTATATACCGCCCAATGAAATGGTATGTTTTTCACATATATTAATATATTATGCTATTGCATGAACTATTAAAAAAGTATATTTCCAAGAACAGCGTGCTTAAATTTTTATTTCCATTTAATGCAAGAAATATTTAATGATTTATTGATGCATGATATTTATTTAAATATGCATATCGTATAGTTTATATTTTAATAACAATGATTTTCATGCTGTAGGCTGAACATAAAGTTCAATCCAAAGATGGACCTCCAGTTATTGCCTTACGACTGGTACCTAAAGTTTTATACGCTGTTACTCATATTTGGGCTCCAAATGCATACATAATTTCATTCAAACTAGAGACTGATAATGAGATTTTAGAAGAGAAAGCCAAAGGGGCTCTTATTAAATACAAGCATCAAGTGAGTTTAAAATATTATATTTCCTCTGTGATCAATTGTAATTTATCTATTATGTCAAAATTAATTTTTTAGTATATATATTCCGAAACTTCACAATTTTTTTTATAATCAAAATCATTTTTTATAGCTTGTGATTGGGAACTTACTACACACAAGGAAACATAATGTCAAGTTAATAGCTCAAGATGGTGTAATTGAAGACATTTTATTGACTGAGGCAGACGTCAAAAAAGGAATTGAGATTGAAGATTTAATAGTATCAAATGTCAAAGCTAAACATGACCAATTCTTTGAAAGTCAAAATTAATGACCAAATAATGTATAATCAAAATTACAGTTGGTTCAGAAATTAGAGATAATGCTCTTTTTTAAATTTTGTTTGATTGAAAAATATTTATTGGATTTCAGTGTTTTTCAAACTTTTTATGTGAAGATTTCCCAAATTGTAGTGTCTAGTCTTGCAACTTTTTTATGTGAAAGAATTTTTAATTTATTAATTTATACAATAAGTAAAACTCATTTTTTAAGGTTTTATTATGGCTGTTTTATGGGAACTGTGTTTGGAATACTTCTACAAAGTTTTCATTATCAACAGTATGATTTGGTCCTCGACGGGTTATTATCCATATTTATAAATATATTCCTAAACACATATTTAACTTAATACTAATTACATTATAAAAGACCAAATAGTTCTGTCACTTATTTTCCTTGAATAATTTGCTTTCTATTGTCAGTGTTTAGTACCAGTTCTCATTAATTCTACATGCATACACATATCCGGGATCCCACTACAAGACATGAACAGACTGTAATAATATCAAAGTTTTTAGATAATATATTATCCCAGGTCCATACAGAATCTGTTTTTGTTTTGTTTCTGGTTTTAAAAACAATTTAGATTGTCCCATCTATGTTGGGAAAAGTTGAGCTTATATTTTCTTTTTCTGCATGGACTCCATATTAGAAAAATCACCAGATTGAAAACTCTTAGTAGTATGAAATACCTGGTATTTTTTGGTCAATTATTTGTGTGAAAGTTCATACACAAGGTGGACTACCATAGTTTTTCGTTTTCCTATAAGGTCAACACAAAAAATAACATGGTGGCTTATCTTGTTGTATGTTTGGGAACTTTTATTTGGTTATTATTAGAATTGTATTTTTTTTCAACTGTTGTTGAAACAAAATCTGGAGTGTAATTAGTTTTATGCAATCTGTTTTTTTATGTGTTTAAAAATATTTTCCCGGTATTATTACTTAATAAAGTATTAAGATTTATACGTATTTATTCAAATGGTTCAAATGTATTTTCAATTAATTATATTACTATATTATAAAATGGACATTAATATTTTATACCTATTGTTTATCTACACACGGTGGTTAAACAACAAACCTAACCTTGGTATTGCTTTATATTTTATGCTGGTAAATTGAAATCTTTCATACTTGATCTATTACGATGTTTGATTACACATCAACCTTAGATTATATTATACCGGTCATATTCTTGATGTCAATAAAAGTTCTGATTAAGCAGTTTTCTCACATTTCAAGGGATAATATTTTTGAGGGCATTATTGTATTCATTACTCAATAGCAATATTTGAGTTATACTGTATTTTGATCTTTTGAGTCTGCTGCAGCAGCCAATTATTTTATCTATGGTCATACTGATACTTGTACATTATTAATTATGTTTGACTATATTGGGGGTAGTACCCATTACCAGTTGACAAATTAAATCAAAAATAACATCCATTCAAAAGAAAAAAAATGAAAACTATTTAATAGGTACCTAAGTTGTATATTAATATTATCAATGGACATTTGTATTTTGGGAGAAGAATTTAGTTTTTTGTATAATCTTAGTTACAATTAATTAAACAAGAAAATTATAATTCAACATATTATATTAACTATACGTTTATTCAAGTTAAGAAACATACTCGGTGGCCAACTTGTGATAGTTAAATAAACACAACAGGCATATGGCCAATAATTATGTGAGGGCAATTGGTATTGCCTGACCTGAGTCGGACAAAAACTGGTTTTTGGCCAAATATGTGTAAGAACTTGAATAGAGTTATAATGAACATTTAATACATACATTTTTTTTATTTTTAAAGAATTATAATTATGAATGTAGAAATATAATATAAAAAGACATGTAAGGTTAAAATAAAATTACAATTAGAAATACAAAACTTGGAAAAGCTAGTATAATATTGAACCGAAGTAAGAAATACTATTTTAATAAGAAAATTTGACTTTAATTTAATTATGATAATTAAATACCAAATACTAATGAATGTAAAATATTTCTATTTTAATATTTTACATATTTTATAATACGGGCCATTAAGGCATATAGGTAATAGTGCAATACACTAAAATTATTTATATTCTCATCACTAGTATATAATGTCACGTTTATACACTTATATATTTTATCTTTTAAATCAATACCTACACTATAATATTTAGTTTATTACTATTTACTACTCTATTATTATTAAATAATTATTAATCACAATCAATTAAAAAGGAAAAGAAAACAATCATAATAATATAATATATTAAAATTAAAAATGATAACAGTCATAAGATTTCATCTAACTACTTAAGTTTATAGTTAATCATTTGTATAGTATGAAAAACAATAAGATCAATTTTCATACCACACTATCACACACAATAACTATTTTACAAATGGTATAATAATGTTTCAAATTAGGGATAGACGTAAAAGAGGAACATAATTGTAAAAAAAAATATAAAAGTTAAAATTAATATTAATTATTCATGAATTAACCTATAGACAAACATTGGGCTCCTTCTTGATCAGCTACATTCTCCATACTATCAACGTATGATATTCTGTAGACACTTATTGTGTGTTTAGTATCATCAAACTTACAACTCACATGATAGCCTCCAATTAAGAATGTATAAAACTGATTACTATAACGTTCGCGGACATAAACCGACCGAGGATCTTCTTTCAATATGCTTACTATAGTTACTTCAATATCATTAGTATCCAATGAGTTTAAAAATTCTCTTGCTCTTGACGAGAACTCCACTGTTAGTTGTTGCATCAGTGGTTCAGTAATCCACAGAGGTACTCTGACCTATTAATTTTAAAAAAGAAATTAAGTTTATGATTATCAGAGTAATACATTTTGTATTGATAATTAATCCAAGATATTTATTTGCCCACAGCAAAAAAAATGTAGTTAACGGAGAAAATTAAAATTAATTTTAAGAGGCATTTAAACTTTGAAGTGGCTAAACTAGTATAGAATGTGTTTGCATAATACAAATATAAAATATTAAGTTAATACTCATCACCAAAATTTGTTTTATTATTTGAAGAATAAAATAATGTATAATATTTGTATTTTGCACTCTAAATATTGATACATTTTGTTTCATAGCACACACTTATCTACATTTTCCAATATTGAGGTGTACTAGTAGTGCAAAAAAGAGCAAAAAGAACTGCTTCTACATTACTGACTGATTTGCATAGCATTATTACTTTTATTGATAAGATTATATGCAAATATATATTTAAAAATAATTGTTATAATTAAAATTTAAGTGGCGCCTGCATGTGTTGGATCTGCCTAACAAACGTACAACATAGCAAATTGTACATTAACAATAATCCATTTTACTCTGTAATTTTTAAAACTAGAAAGAATTGACCCATTATAAAGTTTTAAGGTGAAATTATTATTATGACAGAACGTATGCTTTTAATAATATTATTTTTAAGTAGGTAAGTTATGATTATTTTTAAATGTACAAACGTTGTGTCCAAGATAATAATTTTACCTTTAAATTTTATAATAGGTAAATTCACTCCAATATTAAAGCTAACACCACAAAATTGGAACAGCTGGACATATATTTTGATATATTATGCTTCAGTATGACGGAGACAACACATGCGGGTACAACATTCACTTAAAATCATGTATTAGTTATTGGTTATTATATTGAAGCAAACATAAAGGTCTCCACACACTGCAGCAATAGTGGTAAATTGTGACCAGACTTATTTTACCACTGTTGTGAGTGTGGATCTTCAATCAGAGTCAATACAGCGATGAGAACAATCTAGAGAAAATAATCAAAACCCTCCTTTATTTGATTACATTGATGATTATTCTTTCAAAAATGCATTGAGTGATTCTTTCTATATTAGCAACAATATTGAAATTACGAATAATTAAAAATTGATTGAAATATAACGAAAAAATTATGATAACAAAGACAGTCAAAACAACACAAAAGCATTTTACTTTATATAATGTAATTTAATATTTATAAGATAAGTATTTTTTTTTTTTACATTGATCGAAAATAAACATCAGCAACACAGACCATCAGTAAATACACGTACACAACAATGATGAACAAGTATTAATGAACCAGAATTTTAGGATATATGCCCATTAGAATAATTGATTGATTCTAATACACATTTTTATCTTGATTACCTGATAGAAATTCAAACTCTCGATTATAACCACCTTTTGATTACTATTAATTAAAATTATTTGATTGTTCTCATCACTAGTTCACAAGTATAATAGGTATTCTTTGTTTTAAAAATAAAATATTATACTCTTGTGTGTAGGGGGGAAAGAGGCATATCATATGCATCAGTTTCCTCTCCGTCAGGTGCTTCTCGGTCAGATGTCAATGGATCTAATAGTATTTGATGTGAACCATTATCAAATAATGAAACTTGTTGGTCAGATCTGAGGGTAGCTGGAGCATCATAATGTGGAATGTATGGCTTGATATCGAGAACTGGAGTACCATCTATCATGTCGACACCAGAAAAATACACAGAATTTCCTGAAATTTAAAAAAAACCAAAATACTTTTAACTTTTAGAATACTTTAGTTTTTTTAAGATTTTAAAAAAAAGGTCAAATGAAACTATTTCTAGAATAAGTAAATATTAAGAGCTATGGTTCAATGATTTTCCCAATCATGCCTAACATTTATTCCCGTTTACTTTTTAATTATTATACATCTTGTACAGATAATAAATAATGTTTTTTTTAAATAAAAAATATTAGGTATTTATAAACATATTTTTAAAGTTACCTTCAACTTTATCAATTTGCACTAGAGACAAACCAATTGGTGAGGGTCGGTGTGGAGATCTAGTGCCAAGTACACCAGTTCGCAATCCATTTAATCTGGGTGGTGATACTTTAGCATGAACATGAGTGGTTTCATTTTTATGAAAATGAAACAAAATCCTGAAATATTTATTGAATATTTAACGTTTGATCTGGGGTAATAAGAATAACTTATTTAAATTACCACATATGAGAGAAATCTGAGAGGCCTTCAAGAGCGTGGTTAGGATTAGTGAATATAGAGTTGGAAATTGTCAGACAAGCTTGGGCTAGTGGGCAGAGACCAGGTTGCCGAGGTACACATCTACGTTCTTTAAATTTTGTTTTTATTGTTCCTATAATGGATAGTTCTATTTTTTCAGAGCTGCTGGATGTGCTTGGTCCATTTGAAGCAATCAAATCTTTTTCTTTCAACTGTTTTTTTAAAGACTCGTTCTGTTTTCTAATAAAGAAAATAACAACAATAACTTTTAATATAGAGCACACAGTATCTACTACATACCTCAATGAATTAATTTGGGCTCTGGCAACAGACAACTGTTTCAAACTTTCAGTGATATCTGTGACATCATCAATTGTTTCTGAACTGTACACAGACGCCATCCTATGTGATCGATATTTAATTTACTTTTCACTATTTTGAAAGTTACAGGCTACCTTTACAACATTTCAACAGTATGACAGATTTTGATATTCTGATGTGTTTTTAATCAAGTACTAACTACTAAGGAATGACTAGTGCGAGTACAATTAGAGTATAATCACAGAACAATAATAGATTTAAATAGTTTATAGGCAATGTACAAGACGTGTCTAGACAGTCGTGGGTCAGTAGTTACTAGTTAGTATTCAGAAATAATTTCATGTTAATATTGCTAATACGCAAGATCAAAGATTTACAGGTTGGGAGTCGGCCGATGTTTACAATTGCATATCTTTAAGCCCAAATCTTCTGAACAAATCAGCTGTTCCAACTAATCACTAGCGATGCTATCGGAATTATTTTGTACTATATTATCATCGATGTTACCCCGCGCTTTTCATGACGAATTATTATGAAAAATTTTTGTTATAATATAATATATATTGTGTACTTGTGTTTAAGATACCTACACTATATAATCGTAAAATCATCGTTGGAATTCCGTTGATTTGCTATTAAAAAAAAACCGTTTTTAAATATTTTGTTTTTAAAATGAATTAGAATTGTTGTATTCCTCTTTGTACCAAAAACGATAATTGCAGTACTTTTGGTGTACTCAAAAATGCGTAGCAATTATGGGAAAAATCATTGGGTATAAATCAGTGGCGTAGCCAGGATTTTTTTTAGGGGGGGGGGGGGTTAGGTTAGGAGATTTTCATTCTACTTAGACCGACGCAAAATGATTACTGTATTTTTAAAAAAATGTCTAATTCCGGCCTTAAGCGGTTTCGGGTGCCAAGCAATGCACCGGCTAGGCACCGTCCTCCCGCAAGCTCCTGACAATTTTCTGAAAGGAGTCGACGCTATCGGATAACATACCAAATTGTAACTTCTGAATAATCCATTTAACTCTGTTTTATTTTATGTTAGAGTGAATTAACGTATTATTAAATTTATTGTTGATTTATTATTCCAGTCCTTTTAAGTCCTCATTATTATTTATTATAGCAATATAGCCTATACCTTATAATATATTAAAACTTGACTTAATTTAAATGCATTTTGAATCTAGTTGAAATGTACTAATGTACATTAATTGTACCTACTCGTATGATTTAAATTCGCTCAGCAAAAAATCAAAAAAAAAACCAATTACTATATTATTGTAGGCACCTATTGCAAATAAGATAAAAAAAAAAAATAACATGATAATATTATGAAAGCATTTTAGTTTATCATCATTATAAAATATTTTGAATTCAATTTTGAAAATTATTTAAAATCATGATGATTAAGTAAGTATTGAAGGGAAATTTCAATACAACTACGTAACTATGAATTTTTTTAGGTAGCTTACAAAATACATATAAATATAAATCCCTTTTAAGATTTGTAGGTATAAAACCGCATTGTATATTATATTATTATATCACCAATTTCTCATGTTTCTGTGCATATCTTTCAATATATATTTTCATTTTAAAATAGACAATATAAAGTTAACTTAGATTCTTTAGAACGAATAAATAATATAAAAACCACACATTTTCATGATTATCTAATATTTTTTTTCCCATTCAAACACAAAAATTACTAAATATTTTTATTTTTATTCAAAATTAATTATGAAAAATTATGTTTCACTTTTAAAAACGTGAGTAACTTTATCAAATATACTAGAGTACTAAATTTAATATAAATTTTATTTTCAATCGAGTTGATCGAAAGAATTCCGCATGGATAACTGATAAGTCATATTATGTACCTAGTTATAATTACTACTTAAAAGTACTACCGATAACCGATGTATCATCTATTCAGATTTAAAGCCAGTGTTTAACATGGAAAATCTTTAAAAATTTTGTATACTTATTACAACATAGTTAGTATAACATAAATATACAATACCATTTAATAATTAAAAATATGTAAAAATATTTCATTTTGAACGGTAGAAATATATTTGGTAAAAGTGTAAGTTTGCTCTAAATGTACTAAGTCACAAAGATGATATATTAATCACTAGGTAGTTGATACTACAGCAATATATTTCTTCGAGAATTGGATGTGTAATAAGCTAATAAATAAAGAAATTGAACAGCGGCAATACATTTTTCTTACAGTCAAATAAGTACTAAATGTCTAAATGTATGAAGTATGAATCTCTAATACCTATAATATAGCAATAAGGTATATTGTATTTGGTAATCGGATAGGCAATAAAATAAACACACAATTGAACGTTAGCAATAGATTTTCAGGATTAAGGTAGGCAACTTTGTATACAAATTGACGTTTAGCAATTGTTTTTGGGAACTCTTGAATTCTCTTATCAAATATTGCTAGCGGACCGTACATCTAGAAAAATGATATTTTAGTCATTGCCGGTCGTCGAGTAAAAATAAATTTAAGCAATTAACTGAACACTTAATAATTTATAACTACATAGGTAATAAATATTGTGAATTTCTTTTTTTTTCGTCACGTACAAATAGTTTTATTTTCTGGTCAATATTTTTGTCTCTAAAAGGATCAATATGTTTGTGACAAAGTGTCTGGTATGTATACTTTCATTTGTATTAATTGTCTGTCAATCTATTCGGTTAAACTAGTGTAGAGTTTCTGTACTGGAGTTATTTGACAATTGAATATTTTGTTCTAATTTATGTATTGAAATTATAAATTAAATTAAACATATTTAACCAGAGCATGAAATTTATTAGAACGGTATTAGGTATGCTATGTATTAATTTTAAACAAAATTTAAATGAACTATAAAGTGCTAGGTTCCACTGAAAATATCAAGGTTATTATGTACTGTATACGTTTGTGTTGCAAATGTTTAAGTATCGAACACTTATTGTTTAATTATAATTTTGTAATGTTTTTATTTTTGCAGGCACAACAATGTTTCAAGATAGCTAGATTACAATCTCTTAAATCAGCTAAGATCTGTGTACCAACCGTTCGTTGTTATGGTAGTATTTACGAGCCAGAGTATTTAGACCTATTAAAGCCAGATATTCCTGAATATGAGGAAGTAAATATTCAAATCAAAGGTTACGACTTCGCTATACTAGAATCGTTTCAAAAACTTGTGCACACAGTTGCAGAAAATATGGACCTTGAAGTATCTGATGGGTGATTACTAGTTTGATTAGTTTTATAACAGCTATACAATATAATACCATTCAATATTTTATTTTAGGTGGGCATTACCCCCGCAAACAATAAATGTCAAACGATTGGTGCCTAACAGCGATAATGTAGAGGCCCAATACACGTTAAATGTATATGAACGCAATATACAAGTATGAACGTGAAATGTAGTGTATTACATTTTATTCTTTTTATCACATATTGCCTATTTTTTTTAGGTGGTTGATGTCCCCACTACTAAGCTTTCCTTACTTATTGAAGTAATAGAAGACTCACTACCTGCGGGTGTTAAGGCATCAATTCACAAGCACACAGATGAACATGAAATTCTCAGATATATACCTGATAATGAACTGAAAATATTGAAAGATCAACTTGAAGAAATGGGTGGCTCAAAAAAAAAAAAGTGAGCCCGAAATACTTATTTTTATTGTTAAATTTATAACATTATGTAGTACCTAAATATTATTATGTTGTAAGTAATATAATATGAAATTTTAAATATTGCATTTTTTTTTATGTACGGTAAACGCTTGTATTCATGAAAAAACTTGGTTTAAACAATTTTATTCAGTCTTTCAGTGCTTAGTTGCTCCCAAATGGTAATCAATATGAAAATCACCATAATGACTAATGTTTAACATCCCAAAAACTAAACATATTAGGGAATACTGATAATTTAGATATCTAACATGAGCTTTCAAGTAAGTTATTCAAAATGATTTGTGAACTTTGAATGTTGCATTGATACTCAATAGGTGTGTGGTCTAAAGATTGGAATAGAATCATAAAATGCAAACATAAATTACAGTAGAATCACTTTACTAGAATGCTGTATAATATAATGACATTTCAGATAAAACAATTTATAGCCAAGTATTTGGATGGTTTTATATCTTACACGCTTTGACCAATTATAAAAGGTCAATGCTTACATGTGCAGTAATGTTTTTGTCATCCAGATGTAACAAAGTTTGGATACAAAATTCTGATTCTCTAGGTTTCCCCAAGATCATTAAAGCGGATTCTACTGTATTTTGAGATGTTTAAGTAACATTCTCTCTTGGAAAAGAGAATGGGACCGTGTTTCAAACAAAACTGGTCGCTTACCGTTTTATTGTGGTAATTGATTGCGTTGAAGGGATTTCACAACGGAAAACAAATTGGATGGGGCTCATTCAACAAACACCAAACGGTCAAGTTAGGAAAGGAGTATAGTAAAATATGCACTTTCCAATTAAAAAAAAAATTGTTTATAATACTGGTATAAAAATAAATGTTTTATTAAACAATAAATTTGGTTTAAAAATGATAGTTGAGTTATCTAAATAAACTGTGTAACAATAGTATAACTATTACATAAACATTTTTAACAATAATATTATAATGAACAAAATATATTTTAACAATAGAATATAATATATTAATATGGCATTAATTTGGTACAATTGGCAAGAAAAACAAAATAAAAGCCTAAAGGTAAATCATATATTTCATAAAATAAATACCAAACCACCATAATGAGTATTTATGTAAATTAAATTGAATGGACGGCATTGTCAAAGTTGTCAAACTTTACTTAATAAACAAGCATGTGCTTACACATAAATTCGAGCCTGATTATGACCAATTCAAAATTGATCCATAACGTAAATTTAGGCAGTCTTTATAGTTTAAACTAATACTAATACTATACTTGTGTTTATTATTATTTACATCTAAATTTTTTTGATGAAAAAAGATCATACAATACCAAAATGGACAACTTTAATGGTTTTATCAGGTTGCGGTTTAGTTGTAATTTGACTTTGTTGATTATTATTTTCTAAATTGTTATTATCATCAACATAAAAAAAATTAAAACATTAAATTATAACAAAGTATAAATTATTTGAATAATTAGCTAAATATTTAATACAAACCTAGACGAGTATTTTGTGTGAGTAATTGCTGTTCAAAAGGATATTTTAAGTGTGGCACACTATCCAATGAAGTTGTTGGTAGTTCTATATTTTTGGTATGAACATGTTCAACACGGGAGCCTGTATACTAGAATAAAAAAGAAAAGTTAATTATTTTAAAAGTGATGGTTTTATTTAAAACTGTCACATACGGGTACACTAATAGTTGTAACATTATTCAGGGATATGTTGTTTGATATAGATGGAATGAATAATGTTGGAGAAGATGTTGCAATGGGCACATTTGGTAAAGGTGGCCTTAATGAGCTGGACGGGGAATTTGAATGACAGTCTGTGCAATCACAATCAGATGATTGACTAGAATGTGAATCGTCTGATTCTGATGACACAATTTGGTTTGCTTTTTCCAATGCCATGGTTGCCATAGCTCTAGTGCCAATCCCTGATTTTGTAGCCCAATATAGATCCATAAACAAATCTCTGTCATTCAAATCAATGGCTAGACTGTATGCTTTTTCATAAAGTTCGTACCTGGTATCAACAATTTATTGGTAAATTATTTTAAACGCAAACTGTAATTAATAATTTCATTCATAAACACCTCACTAAATGATGAAAAAATCGGCGTGCAATATTCCGAACAGGTTCAAAATATTCATGTTTGGCATCTTCACTTAATGGTTTAACAGGTTGGTAGAAACTACCAATTGCAGATTGTAATTGCACTGTTGTAAATATAATATAAAATTATTACAGGACCTAGTAACTAATTTTTTTTTTCATATTTAACTTAAGAAATAATTAGAATAAATGGTTACTTTATGTTAATAGTCATTACCTTCTCTTACAGGAGTAAATGACAAACGAAATAAATAATTTGTAATTTGTTGTAAGGTTGTTAAACATAGTGGCCCATCAGAATGCCAATCTAGCCCCAGTAGAAAGTTTAGAGCGTGATCGACATCATTTTCATTTAAATACATGGAAACCAATTGATTTACACACAACTTCCCAACTCCAAGTACTTTAATGGCAATCACAGGGCCCCTAAATGTATATTATCATAATTAAACAGATCAAACATATTAAAAATATTCATACTTTTCAAATATGAGATGAAGAACTGCATCATATTGGTGTATAGGGTGTTTTGTCGTTTCATAAGGCATCCATTTCAAGGAGAAAAGTTTTTTGATCCCAACTTTGGATTGAAAATCTAACCAAGCCGATGAATTTGTTTCTTCTGTCAATGGCTGTAGACGAATGCACGACAAGCACGAATCATAACACTGTATTCTACCATTACTATCTGATACAGCGATCACATTACCATCTGGATGCCAATCCAAATACTCCACAGGCTAGTTAATTTAAAATACACGAGTCTTAGTAACAAACACTTTGCAATAAAATATTTATTGTAAAATTGAGTTTTGAACATGTGTATTCATATGTCTCTTAAGTCAACATAATTTGACATTTAATTACATTTTTTAAAATACAAATTGGGTTTAAGATTTTGTTGTTTTATATGATTATTGTATATTTGAATACATATGTAACATATGATAATGACAATAATTGCTGATGAATGCACGTATCTCTAATGTGTAGAATCCATAAGAACTTTTAGTAAAATATGGTGAATATGATGTAAAAAACTTTTATTAAAAAATTATAACTTATTATAATATAATTTACTATTCATTTTAATGAAAGTTAAAAGTTGTCTTTTCTATGGTAATTTATTTAAATACTACTTTTTTTAAATTGTTTTAATAGTAGTTTAAAAAAAATAAAAACCAAAGTACTTACAAAAGCTGTTTTTACTGAACACGTGATAGATAATTTGAAATCGTGGATAAACAGTATAGAATCATTGTATGAGAAACATAAACGTGTGTCATCTTTGTTTAACCAGGCATTTATTATGATAGCAGAACACCAATCAAATGGACTAATTGTCACTACCTTGACAAGATGTAATTTTGTATTGGTTACTTCAAATGTACTAAAATCGAGACGAGGGTCATTGCAATTCTGATAAACATAAAAAACATTATTAAAAAAATAATACATTTTTGATGATTATTTTAATTATAAAAAGAACAATTCACCTTCTGTTCCAAAATGAATATAATATTTGATACTATTTTACTAAATGATACAATAATAGGATCTTGTTTGGTATGGTAATAGCAACAAAGTTCTAGTCGAGGTCTAAACAAAAATGTGTAGTAATAATTATGTTACAAGGTTGGAAGGTATTCATTTTTATATCTGTAGATTCTGTACTAATATAACTTACAAATATAACGTCTATATTTATACAGATCTTACCCAATGATTTTATACACATGAACGTTAGCTCTATGTTCATCTTTCACCAATGGGTTCCAAGGATAAACTTCATTTAATGATGACTTGGACCAAGTGGCCACCATTGTTGCTGATACATTAAATGTAATCTTTCGTTCATTTTTTCTATTAGTAGTAGAATTGCTAAAATCAGCCAATCCAACTTTTGGATCTAGAAAGGACCATTTGTTCAGTGTGCGATCAAATGTACGGCCAAAATGTATAATGCCCAATTTATGATCCGAAAATGAGCATAACAGTACTTGTTTTGCATATGATACTATAAAATAATATATTTAGCTATAAATCTGTTAAAAAATGTCAAGAGTCATGACATACCATTAAATAATTGTTCGCATTGAAATTTTGATTGCAAAAATTTATCCGTAACAATTTCGATTATATCACAAGTAGCAGGATCAAATGTAACGAATATAGTTGATCCATTACTAATTATAAACGCAATTTTATCTTTTTTGATCCACTCAACATTAATCAAATGATGGTCATTTAGTTCAGACTGAATATTAAGGTGTAAAATATTAATTATTTGCAAGACATAGTACATTATGGTTACTCACTTCAAAATATTTTAATGAATCTCTCAATTTCAACGGCCTCTTATTAGACACTGACCAATTACATCCAATCGCTTCAACATAGTTTTTCTTGATGTTCTTGTCTGTAGACGTTTCAGTTTCTTTTTTCTCATTATATCTGCACAGATATTAAACATTAACGAAATTACATCACACAATAGATTAAAATGGGAAACCCACAGAAATGCAATTAAAATAATCAGTTTTAATAGTGCGAAATTGACGAAATAATTTCTCGTACGTACTTGAAGTGACTAAAATCTGTGTAGCTGATGGTCAGATCGTTCCTCAACGTCCAGTAATGACATTCACAGACGAATGTAAGCATTACACTGCTTTAGTCAGAAAAATGTGTGTCGACGTATTTGAACATTTTTCAGACCTACAAATGAATTGGACAAATAATATCAACCATTGGATTATACTATTACAGTCGAAAAACAGCCAAATGTCAATAATTCAAAATGACGAGTAAAAAATAAAAAGCACTAACGCGAGATAACGATCAGTGTTCTATAGTAGATTTTTACTTTTTTGGAGAAGTGGAAGTCGGTTCTTCGTTTACTTTACAGTTATTTCAATTATTATTATTATTGTTACGATTCGAAAGTATAACAAATTATTTTTGTTGTTGCTAAATCTCTTTATCAGTGATTTAATCGCTTATCACGGAAATTTAATCAACAAGTAGCACAGACAATTAGTAGAAATGGTTTCCTTGCCACGTCCGTTGTTCTTTACTCCAAGTACAGATTTTTTGATTGTGTTATGTGATCCAAGATTACTTTTTAAAGTTTTTTTATCACAACTTTTTTTGTTGATAATAAATAATAGTAATATACTAATATTTATACATTTAACTCATATTACCCAAACCCAAGTACGAAACACAGGTTCAGGACGTCGTAGGTTCTAGGTTTTACTGGTATTGTTTAACGACACTACACGATGAGGCTAACGGATTGTCTGAGAGACTTTAAAAAAGTTGGAGAACTGACGAAGAAGTATGCGAATTTCCCAGATTCATACATCAAGCGTAGCATGGAAAAGGTAAGTGCAAATGAGAAGAAATAGGAAATTCCGTTAATGAAAGTGTTCGCCGTAGGTTGTATGGAAAACGCCACAAAACAATCCTCGTTACTTACCAAGGACTGTTAAAAAGAAAAAATATCATTTTTCCGACCACAGGCCTTGGTCTATGCCATTTAGTAGTCAAAACAATTTTGGCGATTTGAAGCCAAAAGTATTTTTGGAACCGATTAAAGAATGGTCAATTTTTAAAGGAGACAGGGTTTGTATTGAAAAAATTATAGTTATTAAAATTACCACAGAAATACAGATTAGGTACATAATATGTATGTTATTATAGGTTGAAATTTTGGTTGGACCTGATAAAGGAAAACAGGGAATTGTTGGACATGTGATTCAAGAGCTCAATTGGGTGATTGTTGAGGGTTTAAATTGTGAATTAGAAGAAGTTTCTCGCTGTAAAGGGCATTTGTCAATGGTTCAAATGAAAGAAAATCCACTATTAGTCACTAGCGAGGTGTCATTAGTAGATCCATCAGACTTGTGAGTAAACTTTTCACTTAAATAATTAAGTTATTATACTCTCTCACATGAGAAAACATGCCGCTTGAAAACAAAAGCTAGTTGGGTCTGCACATCACCCACTAAATAATAGATAGGTAACACACAGTTGTATGGGTGCCATTCAACATTGACGGCAGACAATTACAATTGTCTTGTGCACTACTGTTGGTCGTTGTGACGTTGTCATCAAAATTAGGATTCATGGAGGAGATATGACAGTCCGGACGGTTGATAGACCTCATTCTACATTCCCAGATCTGGCATGTTCTCTCGTGAAATAGAGTATAAACATTTTGCTTCATTTTAGATACTTGATTAAATTCATATTTTGTTAATTTTAGGCAAGGTTGTACTGTTGAATGGAGATTTACGGAGAGTGGTGATAAAGTACGAGTGTCTTCTAGAAGTGGAAAGATAATTCCAATTCCATCATTAGCAAAGCAAACTTATGATTACAAAACACCAAATACTTATAAAGGTTTGCTTATTATGTTACTATGTTAGGTAGATTTAGAATAAGAAAATCTATAAAAAAAATTATACAGTCACTAATCAATCATTTTATTTAGCATATATAAAATTAGATTTATTTGGATTCTAGTTAACTATTTCAGAGATATATTATTTAAATATATAGTCTTACAACAATAGCACTTACAAATGATACATCTAGATATATGCTATTGTAGATGTATTATATTCTATTGATATTTATTTTAAAATCACATGCATTTTCTTACTAGTTCACCTCTGCATAATTTAAAAATGCATTAACAAGCACTGGTAGAATCATTTGAAACAAGCAAATTTTTATTTTTATTTTGTTTGGATGACTTTTTTTCATCAATTTTTATTTTAATATAAGTATGCTTTGTTTTTAGAATCTGAAAAAGATACTACAGCAGATGATATTAAAAAAATAACGTTTTCGCCTTTATTGAAAACATTTGAAATGGATGTAATGGATGAAATGAATATCAAAGAAGATCGAGTTCCAGCTCCAACTTATTGGTATTGATTGTGAAGAATTAAAGTAGTATATAAATGTTTTATAATACATTTATGCATTTTTGTGTTTAATCCATTTAGACTAATGGTTAATTGTTATTGATAATAACTGATTATAATTAATATTTTATATATTTGTTTGAAAAAAAAATCAAGTTATATAGTATCATTAAAATTCGACTGAAATGTTTCTGAAAATAAACATAAGCTTAATATTATATGTTATGCATTAACAACAAAGCGAGTAACGAGTAATTTTTGTATACACAATTTTAATTATAATATAAAGCAAAATAAATCTTAAAGAAAATAGAGAAACATTTTTGGTAATATATTTAGTATTTTATTTATTATTTCATCATGTTGGTGTTCTTATGGATTGTTTTCATATTTATAGAATTTCCAATTTCTTTAGCTTTAGATTATATAAACTCTAAGCATAAGCGATATTGGGAAATATTTATTATTTAGTAAACTGCTTTTTAGAAAGTAAGAGTTCAAAAAAATTACTCAAAAAATACTTTCTGATTTTGACGAATACAATTGAGAATACTTCAACAAAAGCAAAATTGAAACAATAGATTATAATAGATAGCATGCCAACTCACATATTATTAGTCGGGTTATGTTATTTAAATGACGCATGGCAGGTATGCAAATCCACAGTTTTTACCATTTGACACCACATTTTGTGCACATACATCATATTTGGGATCTTGGGAGGATCTTAGTAAGAGTATTAGAACAGAAGCCTTCAAACACTTAATATTTATAAAATTAAAAGTGGATGTCTCAGTCATATGAGCATCAGCTTATGCAATCAAAAAATACTCTTTTGACTTTGACGATTCAAGGAAGCTGGTTTGGATAATTATCTTTAGTTATTGAACCAGTTATTTTAGAGTGGCTTACCCGCCATTAATAATATTAAAATCATGGTCACTCATTAGTTTATTTCCTCTTGTAATTGGTTACACGTAAGAAAAAAAATACTTATTCATTATATTGCAAGGTATCCGCCACAGGTGGATGATTTCTCATCTCAGTTTCATCCATACCTGGGTAATACAGGTATAGTTATCTATAATTTTTGTAATTGTTAATTTTGGTCCTAAGTTACTAAAAAAACATTTAAAAAAATTTGATTTTGTGGAAATGCATTTGGTCCATGGTGTTCGTGGGTCGGAGCATTGATTTTATAATATACTATATTATAAAATCAATGGCCAGAGACAAAAAGTAAATAGTCTAAACATCCTTCTATTATGACGTCATAATAAAATATAGTGCAATGATTTCATTATGACTTGTTTTGCACTCCTGTGTGGCTGTATATTTCATATAAATATACAAATAATTATGAAAATATACATTTTATAATTTCTAAGTGAAATCTGATTTGAGGGAAACGAGAAAAAACCTTTCTTCCCATGTGTGACTAGGTATATGGATTGATAAAGAAGTGGGTACCCCTATACTCCTGTCTGTATGTGGCTTAATTTTTCTATTTTTCATTCTTTAGAACCTACATATAATTTTTTTTCTTTCTTATAAATTTCACTTGCAGTAATCACTAATTTGGTAACCACCGTTCTAAACAGTTATTCCATGATGTTCTCCGTGCGAGTCGACTCGAGATTGATGCGTGGGTACACGATTGCCTATTATAGTAGACAGTAGTGCGCAATCTGTCTTTCACGCCTCTGAAGAAAAACAAATTCTAATTTAAACTAAATAATACAGCAGTAAATTTTCAGCTTAATATATTACGATATTTGTATCACTTCGCCGTCACGTCGTATCGTAAATCGAGAGTGCACAGGCAATGAGCTAAAAAATTGGGAAAACACAAAAATATAATTTTGTTGCAGTTAAGGGATAGTTCACGAGTCGTTATAATAATATACTTTAAATGATTTTTAAAAAACTTATCTCCCGACGACGACAGCAGTGAATCTAGGATCTAGTCCTGTAGATTGTAATAAAATATCAGCGAATGAGAAACGTAATGTTTGTACATAGGTATTTATTTTACAACGCTTATAAACTTACAAATAATATTATTATTTTTGGTAAAATATACTATAGACCAGACGCAGAGGGCACTTTTATATAATTGGATTGGTGAGGATGATATGCAGTGACAAAAAGGTGCGCCGTGGTTGCGTGTGCGGTTGACATTTGGTAAAAAAAATTATGTAATATTATATTTTTATTTTATCTAAAAATATGTTTTTTTTTCAAAAAGTCCGGAAGTCATTAAAAAATAAATAAATACTTGCCGCTGAAAACTGGAGTGGGTTTTTCCACTTCACTGCAGTGGTACACACACGCACAGATATATACATATATTATATAGTTGAGTGGTCGATTTCGGGACCGGCCGGTCGGCTTTTGAATATAATAATAGGTATAATAATATGCTGATGGCAAGACTTCCGCCCTGCAGCGATACACTCGTCACCCACGGGACGCCTCTGTCTGCAGTGTTCAGCTGGTTTTTACACGGTATAGTCTTCAAAGGCCACGATTGCAGTCAACAAAGAAACCTTTCAACACGGATGACACGATGTCTATTATAATGCACTAGTTTTTTTGTTATAATACATACGGTGTGTACCCTATCTACAGCTCGCGGCATACTTCATAATATTATCATTATAATATATACCTACCTAACTAGGTATACCTAGGTACCTCAAAATGATTTTGATATGGTTGACCGATTGTAATTTCATATAAATTTAAAACCAAAAAATGATCAGAAAAATAAACTATTCCTATAATTTATATTAACAAAATATATTACTTACTGTAGGTACGTCTGTTCCCGTTAAACTGTAAATTTATATTTTAGATTCTGAGTAAAGCGATGTATATGTACTGTTTTTCTAATGATGTGCGTTTATTTTGTGTAGGCATATGTTTACGAATAATAATTAAAACAATGCTTAGATTTTCAATTTTGGTGTAGTATCTTGTAGATATATGGATCTAGTTGCTACTTAGGGAGGTCAAAAGTAAAATATTCTTAGTTTTAGAGGACTATTTTCTTTATTTTTTTAAGGTTAGAAAGAAAAGCGATTTTCTTGCTTTTTAATTCAAAAGCAGGAAACATATCCATTTCAGGAATAAAAAGTAACATAAATCCTATTAAGTATTTAGATAATAGGTTGCGATGTTACAGGCACATATTGTATAAATTCAACCGATTTTAGGGTAGGATTTATAACGGGGTGTAAATTAAGCAGGGACATTTTTTTGACATAGGTACACGCATTAATGTTAGCTCCGTACCGCTACTAAAATAACTCATAATCCGTCGTATTAAAATTAAAATAAAATCTAAATTTTGTTCTCATAATTGTACATAATTTGTACATATATTTAATGTACTATAATTGGTACAATAAAAAAATAAATAAAGTAAAACTAAATTTATCAACTATGATTAGGTATAGCCGTATAGGTAATCAGGAAAATTACTATTACTTTCCTTATACACGTTTTTTTTTTAGAACAGGACGACCACTTCACAAGTGTATTCCTGTAATGCATAACCTACCCGATAATTGAAAAAGTTTAACATTCATTTAAAAAATGAAAAAGATTAGATTATGACGTTAAACACTTTCTATAGTTAATTTTAGCCATAAATCTAATCAAAATTTGTATACATAAGTGTACATACAAATTAGTACCTTTATATTATTATAGGTACAATAAACAAAATTAAGTAAAACTAAATGTTACATTTTCAGGTATAATTGGGAAAATGTAATAAGTACACGCTTCTTTGTAAGGACAAAACGTCAACTGCTGTACATTGTCAATTATGATCAACAAATGTAACACTAATTAAGTCATCAAAAGGATAGCCTAGAACACGTTGTGTAATTTATAAATTGTATCCTTAAATTGGGAGAAAAACTATGTATTGTTATAATCTTTATACAGATAGTCATTAAATTTAAATTTAAAAATAAAACTGGTCAGGAAATAACATTGGTAGAGCTTACGTTTATTTTACAGGTCAGAAGTAAGTAGTACCAGTGGAATTTACATGTTCTTTTAAAGGCAAAAAAAATCGCAACGGCGGAATTTACATACAAAAAGGTATAATCGGTGGTATTTACAACCGCTCTATGTTACCTACGTCCCTTGGGCGAGTAAATTTGGTAGGCGTAGTGACCTGTCTCCTACTCACTTATTCCCTTTGTGCTGGTAATGATAACATATTATAATAATTTCTTACCTATATAATATAGCCATATGATATTATTTTTTAGTAACCAAATTTAAAAATACCAATCAGAAGCGTCAAATTGATACCGGGTTCATAACATGTATCAGTACCTATGTCACGATTCAGTGAATTATCTTTCAGACGCATTCGACATATTGCAAAGTTCTATTTCGAGAGTACTGTGTAAAAGTGAAACCTAATTTTTATTATTTAAATATTAGAATTGTATTACGTACACAATTGTCATGATGATCGGAACTGTTGGGAGAGGGTCTTTGTGTTCTTCAATTCTTAGTACTCATATTATGATATAAATTACTATTATTAATTTAATTTAATTTACACGATTTAAATTTCTCATTTTTGCTACCAACTTATTTTCTCCAAACTCTAGTACCCATTTCTCCAGAATTTAAATTGTGTAATACCTATAACAGTTCTATATTTAAAACGTTATTATGTATACTTAAAACTCATTTAAGATGCTATTCATCAATAGTGACTACCCCAAAAGAGTGTCTGAAGTGAGAAAGCGTCTTATGCAAGAATGGAAAAAAACTAGGTGGTAAAATATCAACTTTATTTATTTACTGTAGTAAACATAATTCAAGCTAGCAGAAAGTGTCATCAATGGGTGGCTCCTTTCAACAAAAACCTCATTTACCTTTACCACATTTTCTTACTGTGTCTAATATTGATACAGATTGTTAATTACTTAAAAAAAAAAATAAATAAAAAAAAAAACCTGTAGTAAACATGTTTATTTATTAATTTTATATTATTAAATTACTAACTACCATTAATTTATGAACTTAAGTTGTTATTATTTGTATATATATATTTAAGTCCGTTTATGCTCTGGCTTGCCTTACCTACCTATAAACAACACAATACACTAGTAAAAATGTACCAAAATAAAAGTGGGATGACAAAAGCAATTTAACTAAGTACCTACTCTATAGTCTAGAACTCTAGAATTATTAATTTTTTATCAAACAGAAAAATATTTTAATAAAATAATTGTATTACTAAAATAGTTACATTTTAAACGGAGAAACTTATTTCGATTATATTACCTAATGTAATAAATAATAAATGTATTAAACTTACAATGTATATTAAAATGAACCGTTCCTATGAGAAACCGGGATAACGGACCACATGGTTGTGGTGTAGCCAGGACAGACCTACACAGACCGTGTCGGGTTACCAAATCCGTAAATGCGTCAAGGGAATATTATAATAAAAAATGTATAACAATAATAATATTAATCATTAATGTAAAATATGTATAACAATTATAATATTAATGTAAAATATTATATACGATATTGTAGAGTACTAATCGATATCATCTGCCTTTTTATTTTCTACATCAACGCAATAAATTTTTAATACGATATTGAGCTGAGCTTGGTAAAATCCATGCTCGATGCAGACATTCCTTCAAAAACCTTCAACGGCTGCCAGTCTATTTTGTCTCACGCTTAGGGAAACTATTGAGAAAATGTCGTGAAACAACCTCTATTCGAAGAACCATCCAGCAATAGAACCCCCGATATTAAACGCATGCCACGTGAAACTTTTGGAGCATTCCTTCTAACCGAAAAAAAAGTCCACAGACACAGGTAAGAAAAAACAAATCAAGTACATTCCTTTACAGTGAATTTTAATTTTTACGATATTTTATTTCCATACATTTAATTAGATTAATTAATGTACAGGAGAATAATAAATTCTTTAACCAAATGAAATAATATTATACAATCTTATGTAATCGTTCATAAATATTGTTTGTTTTGACCATTTATTTGCATTCAACTGCATTATCGTAAAAACGCGCAGCGTAAAATATAATAAATTGTTATATTTTTAATTTTTATTATGTTTTATGAGGACAACAATTTTTTACGAGAAAAAAATAAGTGTATAGGTTGATATTATAAATTACTATCTGATCCTGTGCACTTCGTTGCCCGTTGAAAATGCTAAATCTATGTATGGTACTCGCTTATTATAATGTGAGCAGTATATATATTTTTTTTTAATTAAGAAAAAAGCCTCGATAACGTGACCATATAAAGATAACTTAAATTAGATTGTACAGTTCAGTATCTTTCAAAAATAAAATTATATTTTGGATGGATTTTTCGTCAGGGCCCAGATCGTTGTGAAGGTGTTCCGGTACCTATGTTGAATTTTTGTGGTGCCTCTTTTGTGTCTCTGCATTCGGTGATAATAAGTTTGATTGTAGTTGTAATTCCGCATGTAAGGCATATTTTTGGTGGCTCTTTTTTTCATGTAGTGGCCATGTGTGTGATGCGTATGGCCTATTCTGAGGCGATTTAGTTCGACTTCTTCTCTTCTTTTGAGCGACATAGGGTTATTCCATTTTTCGATAGTTCTTTTAATTTCATTTAATTCATTTTAAACCATTCTTGACCAGTATATTATCAGGTAGGATATTATATTATGTTAGCCGACCCGTCATGGCTTCACCCGTGATTGGTTGTTTAATAAATTTGACGTCGGGCGATGATTTGTAGAATTTTTTATTCAAATGTTTCTGGGACCTTTATCTCCATTAACTAATTTTAAGCTTAAGCATTTTCTCTGGGGAAAAAACAAAATATAAGCAGCATCATATTTTGCATACTTTCAAAGTTTCAAATCAATTAATGAAAATTNCGTCATGGCTTCACCCGTGATTGGTTGTTTAATAAATTTGACGTCGGGCGATGATTTGTAGAATTTTTTATTCAAATGTTTCTGGGACCTTTATCTTCATTAACTAATAATACAGCTACTTCATCGGTTGTAGATGCATTATATTGACCTCTGTGTTCTTCTCGAGGAACGCTACCAGCATGAATAATTAACTTAACGTTTTGCAGCTCATCAAAGGGCCTCTAATCTATATTGGATCTGAAGCTCAGAATGAGGTGATTATTTTCACGCAAAACTGTTTGCAATGATTCAATGAAACCTCTTTTTAAACTTGGAATCATATTTGATCCGACTCTGACATAAAATATATTTGTAAAAATTTAGCATTATTTTCAATTTCGGGTAATAAACTAACTATTAAATGATGCACTTGACCCTGAATTTTAAAGGTGGGCATGAAGTTTAGCCCTTCAGCTATTTGGTTTGCTCCAAACGGTGTCATTTGAAACAGAGTATTATACCGTCTAGAATTATCAAAGAAATGTTTTGATTGAGGGTGAGAATTATCAATTAAACTTTTAATTAGGTCTGGAGGATCCTTGAACTGATGTAAAACAACTCTACCGTGAGCGCAGCAAAGTATATGGGTTTCGTATTTCCATTTTTTTGCATTGCACTTAGGACATAATGTAGCCATTGGTCCTATTTGAAGCGCTGTGATATTTAAATAATCAATCACTGATCGATAATTAAACGCTGATTTCAGACTCAAAGCGTTACGTTGCTGCTGTGCACGTGTTTGAGAAAGTTTTGGTGTGTTATCTTGTTGCCTAATGTTATACATTCGAGTAGCATTGGCAGTTCTTCTGCCAATCCGTGCTCTTGGCGCTCACGGCATGATGATGAATTGGCCACTTACCCGAAATTTAACTCTATTAGCATGCCTAATAAACCTTCATAAATAGAATCAACATTTTTTTTTCAAACTAAGCACAAACTATGCTCTAACAATAAACAATTAATAAATAATAATCAAAATTGTGGCCGGCAACGCTAGAGATTTTAATTGTTATTTATTTTCAGCCAGCGACTATTTCATACTAAAAAGGTATAGGCATACAATTTACACGTTTATTTTAATTAATAATAACTTTACACTTATTTTTTATTGGCAAAAGTGGTACTAAAACCTTCAGTAGTGTATCGGGTATAACAGTAAAAATTATTTAGGGTAATAGAATCCTGCGACACCACAACCAGTTTTTCAGTTGCATCGATTGAAGCCTCGATGACCAGCTATTCTTTGCCCTGCGACTTCAAGTAATGTTATTTCTCTCTTTAATTTTTTTTCATGGCTTCATCTAGTTCTAACAATTTTTCTTTACTCTGGGAAATTTTTCTAGTATATATTTGTGTTTCAACACTCCGTATTCTGTACTGGGTTCAAACATTCGGGTATTTATTTTATTTGAAATTAAATAAATATTATCAAATTAAAATTGGCTTACTTACATAATTTTTATACATATCATCTTCACATAAAATAACAGCGAGTAAATTACGCGGGGAACTTTGAGCTCTATCAACATCTGGTATTGGGACACAAACAGTTGTACCGACTTCAGGCTTTGAAAATTTTTCGTATTTACTTCCATCATGATATTTTTAACTAGTGAAGCTTATTCGCGTACCTACACGTTTATCAATGAACGTTCACACCGAAATAAAATGTATTGAACATCATTCTCCAACTAAACTGGGGATTGACGATAATAACCGGGGAATGTCTACATTTACAACATTTACCAATTTGTAGGTAAAGGACATCATTTACCGGGGAATGACGACATTTACCACGTTTAAGGATCAAGGAAAAACACAATCTACGAACATGCAAAGTACCTACCGTGGCTTCTGTGGTTGAGAGATTTATGCGCGGCTCAAATGCACCACAACTAATAATGGTATTTATATGTATTTATACCTATCAAATTTCGAATTAAAAAAACATTTATAAGTAGTATGATTTGGGGAGTTCTGGAGCACCTCCCCCTTAAATTATACATGTAAAAGCATAGGCTTCTCTGTATAGGCAATTCGTAGTACACGCACCTCCCAAACTTGTATTAATTACTCGATATAGGCAACCCGCAATACACATAAACTCATCACAACCGCACCCGATCCGACACGTGACCGACATATATTTTACGCCTTCCCCTTCTAATACATTACCTCCCCTTTTANTAGAATTTTTTATTCAAATGTTTCTGGGACCTTTATCTCCATTAACTAATTTTAAGCTTAAGCATTTTCTCTGGGGAAAAAACAAAATATAAGCAGCATCATATTTTGCATACTTTCAAAGTTTCAAATCAATTAATGAAAATTATTGATATTTTTACATATAAAAAAATTGTACTTTTAAATACCCAATTCTAGTAATACGAAAAGGTTAAAATTGGCTCTTTGAATTCTGTATTATCGATTTTTGCGTTCAATGGTACCGTGGTTTGATTGTTTGTTTTGTTTTAATATAATATTAATATTCATTTTCGCTATGTTTTCCATAAAGTAGAATTTATTGTATTTTCCAATTACGATTCTAATAATTGTTTCGTTTAAACAAAAGAATAGATAGCGCCTAAATTCAACTAGTTTATTTATACTCGCTAAATATTATCTAGTCGCATCCTTTGTTGGAATTTAAATTTTCGATTTTTAAATATAAATATAAATTATATTTTGGTTTTATCATTGTTCATCCTTAACGAGAGGAATAACGCGCACGTCTTCGGACATATTTTATTGGTCTTCACTGTAGACATCGCCTGAACAGATTGTCCGTATTTTATAATATATATCAAATATAGATTACTTTTTTGATCAGTGGCGTCGATTCAGGTTTTACTAAACTCAGGGATATCTTTTGGCCTTAATAAACTTTGTTTTACTCACGATTTTTGATTTTTTCGACACTTGTAATCCCCCGTCACTATACGAGTTTGACAGACCTTTGGTTAGGATTCTCATCCACGCCTCTGTGAAGTTGCTCTCTCCGACTTTGTTGAATCAATCCAAAAAAATATTGTTTTGAAAATTCTAAAACCAGTTTCCTATTAAGTATTTGGAAATAATTTTCGAAAAATTGATATATTTTTCAAAGTTATCGGACAAAATCGGGGGGCTAAAAAAATTGAAAAAGCCTCCAAAAAAATAATATAAATTTGCAAATTTTGAAAACCAATTTGCAGTTATTTAAAAAAATTTTAATATTGGTATATTTTTTGAATCGATAGGACAAAGTATAGAACATTACGGACATTCACTGTGTTTGTTATATTCGCATTAGTCTATTATCGGCGTAATAACGAGCAAAACGATGAAATTATGAATTTTGTAATTTTGCTGTTGATATAGACTTAATTTGCAGTGACGTTTGTATTATTTTAGGTTAATATACCTTTTACACTTTCGACTGCGCAGTCTTCCTATACATCCTGAAAAATTGTCTCGATATTATGACATGGGATAAATGATTATTTATTATTTTTATCGTCTTTTATACTATCCGTAGACATCTACATGTGTGCAGATTAAACTGACAGCGTAGCTATGATATAATCACTTTTCTGATAATTTTTTTTTCTTGAATGTTTGATTTTTTGCACTTATATTTGGCATACCAGTATGACAGTATTTATAGGTCGGCACACACTAAAAACTAAGTGACACTCCAGTGAATACACATGATCGTTAATATTTCCATATAAAAAAAAAACTTTTTTTGTAATATTTATTTTTAGAAACATTAGCTCCTCGATGTCTATCATTAAAAAGTAAAAACAATATTTTGTTTTGTAATTTTAATTTGAACGCCATAATATTATTATTATGTATTATAGATTGATTTGGTTTTTGAATTTTTCTTCAAAATGTCTGATATACCTAGTTATATATTATAATTTATAATATATATTTAAACATATATATCAAAAACCACTTCTCATCATTCAGTATTATACTTTTATATACTACTGTTGTAAGAATAATATCAAGCTTACAAACTAATTAATAATTGTATTATTTAGATATTTTGCACAATATAGTTACTATTAGATTTAAATAAAATTATGCTTATAAGATTTCTAATTAGTTCTCCTGTAACTATTGGTTATTACCAATAAGAGGTCTTCCTCAGTGGTAAATAGGCCAAAATTAGTGAAGAAAAAAATAAGTCGAACAAACATTGTAACACTATAATTTGTCTGAAATAAAAATTATTAGTATTATTTTAATATTGGTAAACAATTAAATCAAAACTCAAATCTAACTACTTATCATCTATATACCCAGGTATTTTACTCATACCGATAGAATCTGAGTTCTGAGTATAAATATTTCTTTGTGCTACGTGTGTTATTTAAACGAATTTTACGAACACTTTGATGTTTTCAGAATGTCCACCTATATAAGTTTATAAGCATTTTATAAAATATGAGAATAATAATTTAATCTGATATACATATTATTCAGGAACAGTGTCTTGATGTGATAACTTGTTTATAACATGCAATTGAAGTTTAAGGTTCGAATGTTTATTATATTTAATAATATTTAATACTTTTGTTTAATATGTGGAATGTGGATAGTTATAAATACTGAAAATAAATCATCTTTTACGTATTTTCTTATATAAATTATATATAAATCTTTATATATTTTACATTAATATATAACTGCAATACGCTATTATAATGTAAACACGAAAATACAAATCTATATTTTCTCTTTTTATTATCATCGATAAATTTCTGTAACAATAGTGAACTAATAATTTGTGTGGACATGTTTATTGTGCTACACATTATAGTTTAAACGATAAACCATCCTAACAAAAACGTTAAGAGAAAAAAAAATTGTAAATTATACATATTTATTTGTGAAAACTCGAATAAAATAAATAGTTATAGTTTTAAAACCCAAATTTAGACAAACGGAAGACAAAAATACTTGGAACAATAAATATAGAAATTGACAAGAACTACGTATCTATATGATAAATACCGCTATGTATGAAAGAAAAAGTAAAAAGTATTTGTTTTTAAGTTTATTATTAGCTAAAAAGCTTTGGAGAAAATGGAGTACAAAAAAACTATAATAGGTAGTAGTTTTTTGTAGTAAGTTCATATTATTGACTTATAATCTACCTAATATTGGTTTTATAATAGATATTAAATTACATTTAAATTAATGGTAATAATTTTTAATACAACTCTTCGAATTTAAAACAATCAATTAGCAAAGGTTATTCATGTTGATTGCTATGTAGCATCATTGGAATAAAAAGGGCATGGGACTTGGGACTCAGATCACGCCCCTTACAAAAAAAAAAAACTATGCCTTGTCCCCTCAAACAATGGCCAGCATGATATAAGTAGGTACTTAGTAAATATAATTTTTCTCTACAGTTTAAAAAAATATACATATTTAAAATTTCATTTTTGTGGTATTCATTTCTGATATGTGATATAAACACAGTCGATAAAAATTGCTATGTTTTTCTATATGAAGTGTGATAAGAGAATAATATGACTCGATGCCTCTATCGTATAATCAGGGCTTGCATTTGAAAAATAAATTTTTTTTACGTTATTTACAATCAAAACGTTATACAAATTTTGAGTTTATCGTTATTNTCCACACGCGCGCGCGCGATTCCAGTATAGTACACAAACAAGCCACCCAGGCCTTTGTTCATTAAATTACATACAGACTTATACACACATGAAAACTCACACATAGTTACAATTATAAAACATTCCAATCCAATAGAGTACCAATCTAAAATATATTTTACTCCCCTCCTCCCGTCCTCACGCCCTAACAACATCATTCGTTTACAAACATGTACAAGCCTGTATAGACAGGTCCGAGTATTGCCGATGAATTCCAGGCAGAAAGTAGTGCACACAAAGCAAAATTAAACCAGTCTGTTAACTACCGTCTATGTGTATTGTCGTGTCAATACTGAGTTCTAATGTGTTTTTAAAGTGTATACAAATACTATAAAATATAATAATTTATTCTACTTTTATTGGACACCGTAGTTCATATTTCTACCACCAGTTCTAATATTATCGCATGCGTTATAATAAGCCGCTTAAATAAAACTATTTTACACTGCTATTTAAAGTATAATATATTTTTTATACTTAATTACTCATCTATCCGTTGAAGGGTAAAGTCGTGTTTCGCGAGTTCGACTATAGTGTTCATCAGTTTTAACATAACCATGTTCTCATGTAGTATATGCGATAAGACCTTTACTAGGATCTGCAGTCTACGCAGACATGTCAAGTCACACGATATACAAAATAAAATTTCATGCAGTATATGCTCAGAAATATTCACACGGAGAGACAACCTTATCAGACATAGCAAGGAAAAACATCGTAAGTATTTAACAATTTAATATATTCGTAAACTAGACGACTAGTGTATCTTAGTAAAACTTAGTTTCATTACACTATCTAAATATAATATTATTTTAAATTATCTAACTATTAATATCATTTCTAGAATCAAATATTGCAATTCAACAAGAACCAACCATAACCAATCGAGAAATTCAAGATTTTTTTAAACCAGCTGAAAACATTTACGATTATAATGGTAAATATTTTATTCATATGTTTATTCACCTCCTATGATATAACAATAATATAAATATATATATAATAAAATAATATCATGTTCACCCCCTCATATATACATGTTATTTACTAGTACTATTATTTCATGGTATACAAAAGTACGTATTCATCTAAAATAATCTGATAATATTTCAAATAAACATATTTAAAGTTATAATTAGTTATTACTATTATTTCACAAAAGAATAATGTGTATTATTGCTATAACTGAGAGCTCTATATCATTTTTGTTTTTGCTTTTACATACATAATATATTTACATAACATATACATGTTTGTAATACTATAGCTTCACAACTATCTCCTTTTATTAATATATATTTTTAAAAATCGTATTTTCTATTTGATAAACATATCACCAATATTTTTTTAAATTCATAATTTTGCTTCATAAACTTTTACTGAAAAAGTTTATATTTATAACAATTTATCTTTACACACATATTTTCTATAATGTTTATCAATACAATAGTAAATTATTTATTTTATTTCAGTTCCTTCGGCTTCAAATCGCAATGATCTGAAGCGTGTACATGCGGAAAATTCGAACGAAGCAGTAAATGCTAAAAAAACACGCATGACCATCGTTAAAACCCCTGGTTTTGTTAAGACTGGTTCATCACTCTCTAATAAAATCATTTGGTATTATAAGAAAAATACAGATAATTTGAGCAATTTCAACGCATTTTTAGTATCATCAAAAAAAGACTTAATTCAATTACTTATGTCATCATCGACAAAACACCCAATTAAATACAACCTGAAACTGGAAGCAACATACAGCCGGCCAAATGTAGAGAATTCAGCCGAGAACCGTGCGTTTAAGACTTCAGCTAAAGACATTTTTATGGATACGGATATTGAGGCTAAGATTGATTCAGATTTTGCTAATCTTATGTCCGAGGAAGATATTTATACTTCTAAAGGAAGCGGTTTTACTTTAGAGTCTATAGACGGTTTACTGTTAGGCGTATATAAATATACACCTATGGGTGGTTCGTCTTATATTCCATTACCAAATATAGAAAATACGATTNTAATATAAAGAAAACGTATGCACGTTAAAACTATAAGTATATTTTAGTATAAAATATAAATATTAAATATTTGACAACAATTAGACAAACACTGACGAGTGAATAAATCTGAGCAAACTGAACACCGAACATAATAGTTGAATAACTTGAGTGGTATAAATTTCGACCGTAGTACAGATAGTACAGTACTATATTATCTGAGCATCACTATTATTAGCTATTGGTAATTAAATTATTCTATTGATAACTTCTTATTAAGTTTTAAAATAATATCTAATACGGGATCTCCCGGATATGCCGGATACGGAATAAAATTAATTCTTGGATAGAATAAATAATTGAATACTACTAAGTATTATTAAATAATTGGGATTTAATTATTTCGTTTAATGGAATACAATATATACCGTTTTGCGTTATATTTTGTTAAACGTTACGTTTTGTTTTGTGTTATTTATTTATTTACGTTTATCGTTTTCCGTTATAATTACGTTTACAAATTTCAATCGTTTTTTATCAAATATAACGTTATAATCATAACGTTATTATAACGTTTGCAAGCCCTGCGTATAATACTTTATCACATATATCTGATGAGTGTTTATTGGCTAATCCAATATTGCTTAATACATATAAAATAGATATTTAATATAAAAAATATAATTGCAGATAACCTTATATCACGGACCTATTAACTTTAGTACACAAAGTTAAATAACTCAAAAACGACTAGTTTGAATTTTGATTTGGTATGTCATTGTGTAAAGACAAATTATCCACTAAAAATGTACAATACAAAAATTGTGCTCTGATAAAAAAAAAGAAGTTTGTATGTCCAATGCCCACAAGACGCTCTTTAAGTAGTACAATTAATAATCACAAAAATTTGAAAATATAGTTTTGATTTAGGTATATTTAAAAATTCAAAAAACGAGATTTTGAATTACTGCATTGTTGATGAAAAAAGGTGGGTGGTAATGCTTGGTGTATCATCCTGTGCATAATATTATGGTAGGTAGTTATGTCTGTTATGATAGTCAAGACTATTTATCTTAAACAATGTATTTTGACGTGTGAAAAACGTGTGTTGTATTGTTCATTTTTATAACTTTAATATGGTACTGTTTGGACAGAGGTAGTTATAGATTTTCAGAGGTACCTGCAGTGGCAGACTGTATGATCGACGACCTACGGTTTGCGGTTATTGTGTATCATTATGAATCAATGGAACATTTATGCGAATAAATCGAAAACCAGATAAATCGTCGTGATGGTTTGATATTATTTTTTATAATAATTACGAACAGTAATAAATTGTCATACCTCCGGTCCCCTCCGTCTCTACAATTTATATACCTATGTATTTTTATATAATATTATGTGGCATATTCATAAGTTCATAAGCATAACCAATAAAAAAAATATAGTTTATGCCTTCATTATACCACTACTGCAATGTATTGTAGTAAACAAACTTTTTACTACTTAGTACACAACTCTTTAACAATAGTTTTAAATCGTCCCAGTTTTTGTTTAAGGTAAAATTACGAAATTAATTTATTATAATAGCTTTCCGGTTTTCCGGTTCTAATATTTTAAACGATGATAGTTTTGGTAATCCTTGGTATAAAAAAAAAAAACAAATAAAATATAAAAATCTCCAGTTAGTATTATTATCACACAATAATTTTATGGTTTAAGACTTTTTGAGTATAGGTATACTTATTGGACCATATTACAATATATTATTATGTTCATATTGATATAATGATATTACATTTTCACAAGATGTTGTAACTTGTAGTTTTCATGTCGATGCAATAATCATGTAATAGAACAAATTATTTCGTCTTGTATTCATCTGAAAGAAGACAACGAAATAAATAAATAAAAACAGATTACAAGGATTAATGAACACCTTAACAAGCTGCGATGTCTGAATAATAAAAAAGTTAGCGGTTTCTTTGTGTTTGTTTGTTTGACGTTTTTTTTTGGAAAATCGAAATAAACAACAACTACTCTGCTCGCGATTATATAATTTGTCAGTAAAACTCGAGTACACAATGCGTCTTATTCGTTGACTTTTATGCTCGTATACATGCATTCCTCTCCCCCTCCCAACCTGCAAGGTCTTGGCATTTTTATCTTAAATATATTTTTTAGCATACGCGGTCTTGATTTATAAAATAATTTATCGCATTATATTCTTTTGTCTTTCAGCTGTTTAAACAATACAATTTATTCACGCACAAAAGGTTGGTACAATGTTTAATCTTCTTGCTTTCTATAGACATTGTTTTGCCATATTCTCGTTGTTGTTATTATTATTGTTTTTTTTTCGCTCGTAATAAACGATCAACAGTTAACCTTTTGACTTTATATAGAACGAGATGTGCAAGGTCTTTATTGCACTTGACACTAGCTGACAGTTTTGTTTATATCATTCTTTAACGACGTGATTTTTTGCACCATCGAAACTTTTTACGCCTAACTGTTGTTAATTAAACGGACACATTTGTACGCGTCCCGTGAACCGAAACCGCACACGCCGCCGCCAGTCGTTCCGCGTCCTCTCGGCAGCAGTGTGCCATTCGTATTCATTTTCAGTAGCACGTATTTTACAAATTATAATTTGTTTAAAAAACTGCCAGCAAGAATAGACGTGAAAGCAAAGAGAGAAAGAGAGAGAGAGAAAAAAAGGGTATAGCGGCTGAAAACGTTCGTGTTGCCCCACTTGTCAACCTTTTTCAATGTTATGAATTGAGATAGATATTTACAATTGCTTTTTTCTTTTGTTTTATTTTTTTCCCCACAAGAGAAAAATAAAAGTCAAAAAGGTTTCGAATACAAATCCTACAATATAGTAGCACGTGTAATCATAATTATAATATATAATCGTATATCATATTATTATTGTTGTTCTTTATACATACGAATAATGCTCGTCGACTTATTATTAATGCCATATTATTATACTAGCTAATTTTAAGCATTATTTTTTTGTCTTCTAAACAAAAGAGTCTAATTAAAAGAAATTATTAATCATTAAATAGCAGCTTTATTACACAGTTGTTATGTAAACTATAACTGTCATAGTATTAAGTCCCTATACATGAAAGAATAACCTACCTATGTTTAGTCTGTGATTGCAAATTGAAGATAAATGAATCATGTAACGTTATGAGTGCATCCTAATTGAAACACTCCACATATTAAAAGTTTATCTCCTCGAGTTCTAGAATATTTTAGTATATTTATATGATTAAATATTAAATAAATTAAAAATATTCTGATAAATATAATTTGCTTTGCTTAATATAACCACATAAGTTGCAGAAAGCACTATTTACAAATAATTTACTCGGATTTATTTAAATCTTATATAATATACAATAGAAGACAATTATGATATTACTTATAAATAAAATACAATTATGTATTTAGTACATTTATCTAGACTTTGACTTCAGACACAGAAGCTATTTTTACTTGCAGTTTTTATTACATAAAGAATTATCTTATCAGCCTGAATCAATAATTACCATTTTAAAAATTATTGACAATTTATTCTTGGATTGATTTAAGTCAGTAGACATGTTTAACATTAACGAAATGAAATTAAAATGTAACTATAAATTATTTCATTGAAGTTTTTAATTTAATGCATTTAAATAATATATTATCGTGATTGTAGACGTTCTCTGAAATAGAGTTATCTCGATAGAAATATTATAAATGCATAATAAACGTTAACACAAAATTTATCTAGTTACAAAATAAAATTTAAAATTACAAAATTTTTGGTTTACAAAATAATTTCAAGCATGGTAATTTTATTTTAATTATCACCCAAGTTTGTGTGGGTATAGCTATTAACAATACTTTAAAAAGACAATTGTTGCATTTTAACTTTACGACCAATTTATTTTGCCCACAAGCTATTAATTGCGGTTGTATATAATTAATGATGCAAATCATATAGTTGCTGAATGATTCAAATCGTTCGTATATTGTGGGACACAACGGTATTAATAAAATAATAATTTATACTAGTAATTTTCATATTAAATACCAAATGCTTAGTGGACTTGCTCTGGGAATAAGTCACATGGTACCTAATCAGCCTAGAATACCTGCAGTGCTAGTTAATGATTTCCCCATGGACACCCTGAGGGGCGAACGTGGTACAAGAAATCCAGAAACTGCCTAATGTATATGTGACCTCGTTCCGATCCCGAGGAGACCGTCAGGTAATAAAGTATTGTGTACTTGGATATTTAAAAAAAAAATAAAGTTAGAATACACCTACAATATGTTTTTGAAATCGATCAACATAATATTGTTTTATTGAAAAAACAATAAAGTGAATACCTAGTAAAATAATCACCCTAGCTATTAAGTGTAAATAATATTAATATGTTGTTGTTTACTTTTATAGTTAAGAAATAAAACTTAAAACTTAAGACTTGTGTTTAGTGTTTTATTTGCTCCATATATTATGATATCTTTGTTTTATATGATTTATTTTTATTTTCCTGAGTTGGAGATAACACAAAAATTAATAATTTAATTAAAATTATAAACATTATAATAGTGCATAACCAAATGTTCTAGTGTATTATGTTATTCTAATTAAACTTTCAAAATAAAGTTTTTACAACCGAATTCTCTATTATTATTTATATAAATATTTAAATAATTTAAATTTGGAACTAGATATTTATTTTATTAACTTCTAACAATTATTTAAAATGAAAACTGTGTATTCATTATTGTTAGCGAAATTGTGTTAAGTTGGTTTAAAAAAAACATTACTTTGTAAAAAAGACGTACAAAATAACTAACATTTTCCGCAATACTTGAGCTAACACTTTACTTCTAATTGAAATTGAATTCTTAACACACACATTTTCCTAGACCTAACAATAACTAGCGATTATTATTGAATTCTCACTGATAAAATGTCGGATGGGTAATGACTAATGAGCTATTTTACAGACATTATGAAGGAAGTATGAAATAATGTATCTAGCATTATTGAAAAAAAGTACAAAGCAGTACAAAGTATATTGTACGTTATGATTTAAGAACAAAAGGTTTCTTACCTTGTCTCAATAATTCGAGTGTGTTAATACGATTTCCTTCCAAGGAGATTGACAATACGGATGTAGCGTGATTCAGAATTCCACGACTTTATTGTTTGAACAAAGTTTAAAAGAAACGCTGACAAAGTAACGACTTCCGGTTTTGATCGATATGGACGACTACGAAAAGCTGAACATAATATTATTGTGTGTGGTGGCATTATAGTCGCCGTATGCAATAGAGTGCGATTGATCGTTTGCTGATTGCGTAAACCAATAGAATTACGATAGACATAGGAAATAACGTTCTGATTGGTTGCCTTGAAAGACTTTTGAAACCTTTGGGACAACACCTGAAACAATACGTCACGCCCCTAATATAATAATACCAATTGTTACAATATACCTATAGCCGTGTAGGTAATGTAGATTTGAGAAAAATCAGAACAAACAAAATATTTATTTACCGTTCCGGATAGGATGACGTGTTATTTTATGTACATTTTTTTGTCGAATTTTTAAGGTCTTAGGTTTCTATAATAATTCATACAAATTAATATGCCTTAAATTACTATAGTAATAGGCAAACATATTTTTTTACGCAGTTCTGTCTGCCTGTCCGATTGAGTGGACCAACATCATTGTTTCTTAATTCATATAGTTTATAAATAATTGCCTTTAGTTAATAGTTATACATACTTAACGTAATGTTCAATATTAGTTCGAAGATTTTGAAAACACTTTCAGATGCTAGTTGAAAACTCTCTCAATGTTTTGCATTTATTCAGTTCTTCAATGCATTTTTATTTTTTTGACAATAAGTATGGTTATAAGATATATAAAAATATAACTTTTTGATATAATTTGGATACTGCAAAACCAGGATAAGTTTTTTAACTATACAATCAGACATTTTTGGTAGAATAAATGATCATTTATTAGTAATAGTTTTTCTTTTGGTAAACGAATCATTGCTAACATTGTCTATAAGTAATTTAATGGTTGATTCTTTTTCATCGTCTTGTTTCATACATGGTCTTTTATATTTCCAATTTAACGAAGAAAATAAATAAAAAGAGAATCTTCTTGATTAGTGAGCAAATTACAATTCCCATTTGTTAGAGTACCTAATTGAAGTATATGTAATAAAATACATTTTATAGCACTAGTAAATTGCAAGAAATTTGGGATGTTATTGGATTGAAATTGAACTCGCATAAGCCCGAAGAATTATTATTCGATAACATCTTGGCTTATTTAAGTTGAAATAAATTTGAATCCATGATTCAACAGTAGATCTTTTGATTTATTTATTTATGATTTTATTGGGGTAGCAAATCCAATATGATACTTATTTTTTCGGGATTTTCCACAGAGGCATTATTACATCTACGGGTTTAAGTTCGTATAAAATTACATTATGTAACTGTTTTCATTATACTTTCTTTAAGTACTATATTTCCCGTACAAATAGGTTGTTTGAATATCTGTATTCACAGCATAGTTAGAATATAATATTGTTTATTATGTGAGCCGAACGTGAGAAAAATAAAAACTAGATAATATAATAAGATGGCTACTGCAAATCGTATTGATTTACACAAATAAACGATTTTGTTATGCTATGCAATTGGTTATATATTTCGATATCTCACTATTCATTAGGACATATCAATCAACTATACAATTAACAATTAACTTATGCAGTTTGTGAAAATTCTTGTGACAATAATTGTATAATGTATAAGTTTTTTCGTTTTTTTGTTTTGTAATCGTTGTGAAAAATCCCGCGAGGAACCTTGTATTGAAATGTCAACCATTTTGACCAAAGAACAAAAGACATTATCAATATAAATTGATAAAAATTAAAAATACTCACATTTTTGTTGTACTATGTTGGTGTGTTCAAGTCACAAACACCAAAGTTTGGTGAGATGTTTTAAATTGTCTGTTTTTTTTTTCAAATGCAACGACAGTGTTCAACGGAGGCGTACGCTTAGTTTTTTATAATGCGCGACGTTATTGTAATATTGGCTTTGATACGTATTGAAAATAAATTACATTGATAGTAATAATATTATAATATTATTATGAAGCATATGTGTGGATATTTACGTATTAACATTATTTTAAATTTGTAAATTTTAGTTTATAGAACCACCGCATCATTTAAAATACATTTTCAGTTTTTAATTATTTTAATGAAAACCACTGTAGCTATATTTGCTTAGATGCTTAGTTATTTTTTAAAATGATAGGTTGTAAGTGAAATAATGTGGTATTGAAAAGGTCAAAATCAATCTTACAAAATAGTGGTCGCTTCGAAATTGGCGTTCTTTATGGAACAAGGTCTAAACAAGTCTTTTTTGTGTTCATTAAAATTAATTACAAATTGATTTGCTGTGGGTGCGTTTCTGTGTTGGGACGGTTTAATTTTTTTTTACTGAACATATTATGATAATAATACGAACAAAACTTCTTAAATTCTAATGATCTTTATTGGGGCTGGTCTATAATTTTCTGGGTCACAATAATAATTACAATATAAAAGAGTAGAACTAAAATACTTCACCAACTAATATTATAGCTTCATAAAAATAGATACAGTGGTTTTTTTCTTTAGATTAAGTATTTAAATTATACTTGCATATCAATAAGTTTTAGAAATGTGATCTGTGGTTTTTTTGATGTTTTCTTCGATAGGGCTAAAGGCCTCGAAGAAATTAAATATAATTAAATAAATAAAAGAATATAAATCTTTTTTTTTTATAGTTTGGTATTACCTATAATAATAATTAGAACAATTAATTAATAAACCTAATCAGAAAGAAAGATTGGTTAAAATGGTAGATTAGTTCTTAGGAAGTATGTGACTTGTGGTAAGGTTTTAAATCAAATAATATAACACACAGTATATTAAGCATGTATATCTATATAATTGTATTTTACACGTACTTACAACTGATGAACCAAAAAATAAATTGACAAAAAAAGATGATGTTTTCTTAATAATTTGAAATAAAATACATAAAATAATATTCTAATATATATTTTTAATTAATCCATTGTGTGTAGGAAGCAGGTAAAATAATATGAATTTTTAATGATACATTTTTGGATATTTTAGTTTCAACATGAATTATTTTTCAGCTCTTAGTAAAAAAAAAAAAAATGAAAATATAAGTATCTTTTAATTTTTTATTTGTCACTATCCAGTTACAACTGATACCTACCCCAAATTGGATTTATTTCAGACAATTGCGTTAAAGCTTAAATTGTATTCTCGCTTCTTGTTTCAGTAATATTTTATACTTATTTAAAACTGTATATATTTAGAGTACTCTAAAAATGTTTTTGAAACTGTATACGTTTATGAAATAATGAATGAAACCGTTGTACGCGGTAAAAACATTGTACTTAATAGTTTATATTCAATGTTATTTGACTGATTTAGTCAAAGTATTATTATCGTGGCGTTTCCACTTTTGTAAGGTGATGCTCTCATTTCGGTTTTCACTCTCAAACGCCAACGATCGTAAAGGTCAAATAAAAACATCAATGAGGCAGAATATACGAGCTTAGGAAATGTTATTATTGCAGAATATCGCTGTAATAATAATATGACTATAATAAAATATATTATATAGCAAGGGATCTATATATACCTATATAATGTAATGGGTATATAATATATATAGCAAAAGATTTATATATATATATATTATATATGTACACCTAATTTATGTAGACAGTGTTATATACGTGGTTTTGTACGTATTTTTAAGAAGACGTCATAAACATCACCGGTGCATTAAAATGTAAAACATATTACTTCAAAAGTTTAACAATAAATATCAACTTATGATCTTAAGTAAAATACGTATTACATAGTAACATACCATAATTTAAACATAATGGTAGTCATCAATATCGTATAGGCTTAAAAGGGTTAATGTTATCTTAATATAGGTCATTATAAGTTATGTTATATAATATAATAATAATATTATTGTCGATTCCTGTATCGTTTCCATCTTCTTTTCGGTCGGCCAGTGAGATATTATATTGTTCTACGATTAACTTAAAAAAACTACTCGGAGATATTTTATTAGGATAAACCACTACATTTTGCACTTGTATGCAATTATTTTTCCAATAAGATTATGTAGAAGAATATTTGCGAAATATTAGAAAGTATAATATTTCACCAAGACAACGAAAATATTATTTTATGACAGTTGTAGCTGATTGTACTTGATTTCAGTTTTAATTTTGTTCAAAGTTTTCAGTTTGATTTTTAGTTCCAAGTCATTAAAAATATATCTCCGAGCTCACATAAAATCGAATCCACTGAATAATATTTTTAATACTTACTTTGAATTATCCAGACAATGTACAGTTATGTTTTTACTAAAGAACATTAAAATATAAATATTACATTAAAAAAAAAATATATTTACCACTTTGTTCGTTTACAAAATAATCATTTGTGAACAATAATAATATATATATTAATATGACAAATATTTAACTACAAATTGCATACATTAAACAAAAATGTAGATCCGTATTATATATAATTAAACTCTTGAAAACCTAGTTTTCGGATGTTTAAGCATTTCTAACTAGACACTACTAAACTAGTAATGAACAAATTACAACTCTGCATACGATTCAGCTGTTTTTTTCATATTCATCGTCCATCTATTATTATATTCTAGATCACTTCAAAGTTGTTGAAGTGTTTTTACAAGACTGACACTACAGTTTGTGTTAAACACGTGGTTGCCATGTTTTATTGCTTACACGATGTTTCTTAAGTGCTCTTCTCTACTATATTATATTTTATTTTTAGTAAATTATAATAATAATATGATATAATATTGAACAGTCGAGACCGTGCATTATAATATTCTTCACACTCCAACTGCGATTGTTAATGTTCTATTATTTTTATTAAAAAATGTTTGGTAATAGTGATAGAGCCAGTAAAGATTTCAAACATTTTTTATCAAAATAGCTGAAAGATGTCATTTTCTCTTCCTTTTTCGTGAAGTACCTATCCCCCCCTCGCCCAATTCTCAGCGATGACGGCGTTATAACCGATGATGATGATAATTTGTTGTTGCAATTATATCAAGACACCGGATATACCTTTATTTATATTCATATTAATTACCAGTGCTCTGTATTCGATCGGCGAATTGCGTGGCCGAGTGTCAGGAAAAAAAAAGAAAACGGGAAAAAAACCACCTCGTAGGTTAGGTTCTTTTCCGCATATTATTGCTATGTACGATATCAACCTTGTATCAGCGGCGGCGGCGGCGGCGGCGGCGGAATATCGAAACAGTCTATAAATAAATCTTGACTCAGCAATAGGAATAGCGTCATAAATCAAGTGTCCATCGAGTAAGTAGTGCGCGGCCAGCAGCAGCGAATCTGCAGTGGCGTGTATATGTATAGCGTAGGGGTGCGTTCGAGTCATCGTGCAGACCAGTGATGGTGAGGTTCGACGAGAGGGTTCACGGGAGGAGCGCGAATAAAGGGGTTGTGTTGGGGGGGGGGGGGTATATTCGATGTCAAATGTTCTTTTATTACCGCTGTGCTTGCTGCGTGGAGTATATAAGGATGCTCTACCGTATATACATATATGACATGGTAAAGTCTCTTTTTTTTCTTCACCTCAACCCCCTTGCCGCTCACCACCACCCCATGCCGACCCACCAGGGCCGAGACAGGGACCGACGGAAAAACGCGTCAGCTGTTTTATCCGGAGACGCACGTCCGCTTCGCACACAATTCTCCGCGCTGCCGATGCATTTTTACGCGGAGCTCGGGCGCTATTGTTTTAAAAAAAAAATCCCGTCGGCGTGGACCGTTTGTTATTTTGAGCACGCCGCTGGAGCCACTCGCTTGAAATCTAATATTTTTATTATTATTATTACACGCGTGTACGACATAATATAATAATACTATTATACTATGTATATGCATTATATATATGTGTATATATATATATATACCTGAGCACTCGTGTATTGTATTTAAGCACAATACATAATATAGTGAGCACTTCGGTACGCCCGCGCTTACACGGTGATTTTTTTCGAACGTTTTATACCACTACTCATTTTCCCGGTCGAGTATTGTGTTTGTGTTATTTTTATGTGTGGGTGTATGTGTAATGTGTACATAGAGTTTGAAGCACCCACCAAACTACCTACTCGTTTTTACGATTTTCTATCACACCGCTACTGATTTTTTAAGGGTTTCGATTTTTTTTCCTAAACGGTAACTCACACTCAATGCCGGAAGTTAACTCTGAATATCTTACATCATTTTCATAAATAGAAAGTGTGTAATATTGTGTAATAAATAATAATATACAGACTGTATAATGCAGTATATACATTATACACCATATAAGAATATTGACTGACTAGTGATTTTTTATTTTTAAACTCTTTTAGTTCCACAATTTCACTTTCAACTTTAAGTATTTTCTTCTCAATCACGTAAGTTTGTTCATGTGCTGAAAGTTTCTAGACCCCGATTTTAATCTTACAATGTTGAACTTCATTTCAATATTTGAGTTTTTGTGATTAGCGACCGCAAAATCGTCTTAAAATAACATTGTGGTCGTGATTATTAGCTTAATGGGCATAAATAAGAGATGGTACATCTTTAATTTTTTGGATTTTAACATTTTTTGAATTGTACATTAATTATTATGTTTAATCATAATTACCTACATAGATGGCATGCCACTCTCGTATAATATAGGCTCGCACGTTTACACGATTAAAATCTCTACGATAAAAATAATTCTTGTATAAATAGTTGAATTGGAATATTATAAGTAGGTATGTTAAAAAAATCAACATTTTATTTGCATAATATAATTTGTACAATGTTATAAATTATAATTATAATTATATATTTATATGTAAATTATAGACACAGGCATAATAATATATTTACATATCATTCGTTAATTTTTCCTGTTTAAAACCAAAATGTCTTACGCAAGACAAAACTTTTATTATGATTTTTCAAATAAATTTTTCTGCACTTACAATCAACGAAACGGTTTCATATTATCATTGATTTGTATTTTTTTTTACATTAATCGGACAAATCCTGCAATTCGACACTCCTTTTTATTTACCTTTTATTCTATTTCATTATAAGCCAGTGTTCGTTTTTTCCTCTGCTCTTTGAAAATCTCACTATTCAGTATTCATAATTAACGTACCGTTTACAGAAATTTACAATTATCACGTTATCTACCGTATTAGTTCAAACAAAAAGTTTGCTTGGGAAAATAAAATAAATATTAGAATATATATTATGAGCAGACCAGGGTATATTATTGTTTATTGAGCATGAAAAAACAGTGTAAACACTAAACTATATACAATTATATTTTATTGTTAATATTCCTAATGGCATTTATTTATTTTAGAATTAAAATCTATTCAAATAAGGCTTAGGTAATTGATTTAATGGATTTAATGGCATGCACATTAGTTATTTTAAACTTCAGACTACTTAAGATACTTAACTGTTTTCTTTAATTGAAAACTCAAAAATTAAATTAGAGGTGACGCAATCCAAGGTTTCTAGATATATAGAATAATATAAATTAACAAAACTGCTGAGTTAACTAAAGTCTAAAACTATCAAGTTTATTAGTGAGCTAACGATCAACATAAATTCGTTCAGACCAGTCTTATTATAATATAGGTACTTACCCTATTACGTCAAATATTAGCAACAGTTAAGTTATGTCATTAGTGAGTAGTTGTGTCGAGAGGACTCTGTGCCGATTACGCCAATTAGGTGTTCTGATATTTCTATATTATTTAGTGTCAAAAAAGACATTTTACTAGTTAAGCGTTGCAGGCTTTAAGCTCTCTCATATCTTAAATTCTGTGTGGTGTATTTTTGTATCTTGTAACAAATTTTAGAGCAGGAAAATGCTTCAATCTTCTACTCCGATGGTTGTTTCTAGTTGAAAATAGGACATAGTTGGTAGGTAATCTATGAAATCAAAATAAAAAAATTCTGAATAATTTTAAAAATTTTAAAAGAAAAACAACCAAAAAAATCTTGCATTTTGCAATAGTACCCGTAGATGAAGTGAAACTTGTGAACAGAGGACATGAAAAAAATGTTCATCATGGTCAAATATTAAGTTTGTGATGGAAAAATAATAATAAATGTAATTTTTAATTGAAATCAATTAATTATTATTATATAAAGATAAGACATGTATTATTATTTGTTGCCATATAAACTCTAGGGTCCAAACAGACGACCGGATTTAGTCGGAAAGCGTCTGATCTTTGGTTTTTTTAAATAAATAGAGTTGGATTGTTGTAAACAGACAGTGACAGTAACCTGGCCAGTCAATTCACCGGCTCCGGAATATTTTCTGAGCTAGGAAGAACACAGAGACCGGCCAGCAGAATCCGAACGTTTGATTGGACCTTCAGTGTTAATTAAGCCACTCCCCTAACGCTTTTTGGTCACAACGGCTGAGCCCATGAATCCGACTTACGCTACCGTGTCGAATGAAGTTCACTTCAAAACTGGAATATTAACGCGACATCTGTTTTCGACCAATCGATTCAAAAAGGAACTGCCACAGAGAAATGAGATGTTCACTAAATATCTTTATTAACTGTTCAGGATATCATTTCAAAATATTAAAATGGCTTTTTTGAGCTATTATTAGATATTTTTAACGATTGAATATTTTCAATCCTAATTCTATAGGTTCTTCGTAAAATGATCACGATTTTGTGTAGTAATTGAAGTTCAAATTTAAACAAAATTTGTCAAAATCACGGAAATTTCAAAATTAATTTATAATTAAAAATACATACAATTTTTTATTTTAATACCTAATGGCTAATAGGCATTAAAATTATAAATACGACGTTTTCATAACATGTTCCTACTGGAATTTAAAAATATTTAATTTTAATATACAAAATAACGATTTTAGTTATTTTGTTGTAATTCAAAAAAACATTGATCGTAACAGGTACTTAAAACTTTTTGCCATAACGTTGCAGTAACGTCATGGAATTTAGGATTAGAGTCTTTTCATAATTTAAAACTTTTTGATAACACTCCCTCTCAACAACAATAAACATAACAAATAAACAAAATCTTTCAACAATAACATTTAAAACTTAATTTAATGACCTATTACAAATATGCATATTATTTGTTTTCACGTAATCGTTAGCTCATATATTGTCCACGACCGCCTCCAGTGCCGCAACTAGGATTCTTGGGGCCCCGGACACAATCAATTTTGGGGGCCTTGAGCGGAAAGACCAAAAGGCTTAAGGACGTAATATTTTTTTATACGCCCATAACTGATAACTCATAAGTTTTACAAAGATAATGATGGTGGAATGTTAAGAAGCCTAAAAAAAGCCGGTATACATATTGATAATATACTATTTTTATTACTTTATTATGGTTTTTTTTTCAATACAAATATTAATTAAAGAGTAAAGACTCAGTATATATTATGTTAAAATTTGATTATGAATGAGCATTGCAAAACATAAATATTAGATTTATACCATTATACTTAAATATTTATAGTTACAAAAACATTATTTTAAATGATAAAAATAAAAATAAGTCGTTGATAATTAATAAAATATTAATTCATCACATCTGCGTAATATTGACGACTAAAATAAAAATAATATAATATGTTCCATAATCATCATACAATATAATATTGTATATAAAATTATAATAATAAGAAAATAAAATGCAATACCTAGTTCCTTTCAACTCATTATTTAAGAATGGAAATTCATTTTTCTTGCTTTTAAATAAGAAAAAAATTTTAAAATTCTTAAAAAAAACTTAATATATAACTATGGGTAACAGACAATAATTAATTAATTTGAATTACCTGGAGCACATTCTGTGACTGAGGTGAAATTACTATTACTTGCATTAGTTTCATTAACATCAGAATCATCTAAAATATGATTGACAAAAATTTAAATAATAAAATATACCTACATTTATATATTTGTATATAACAATATAGATTTAAAAAAATATTAATGTTCAAAAACTGGGTGTTAGGGCTTGGTTAATAGTTATTCAATTGTTAAAATACTGATAAAATATATTATTATATAAATCAAAAGTCAAAATTACTTACCATTATTTTTTGATTGTTTTTAAAAATAAACATATCAAAGGATAATTTAAATTTTCTTATTTTATCCTCTTTCTTCAATTTCATTTTTCTTTTGGCGAAACCACTGAGTTTTGACATGATCAAATGATTTACAATAAGTCAAAAAATATATTAAGCTTATTAATTATTATAATATGGTGTACGGTGTACGTCTACATTTCTAACATAAGTCACGAATGATGAATGACGGAATCACCGTACCACACTACCACACAACGAATTAAAATATTTTCTGTTATATTTTTCGATTATTTTATTGTTCACCGTCGTCTACCTTTCCACGATAAGATCGGCTATCGCAGTATCGCAGTATTCGTTCCCGGAATATCAATTCTATTTTTAACTGTTACAACTATAATATTATGTTTTAATTACACAGTAATTTCAAGGAAAAAAAATAATAATTCGAACCAAAACCCAATAAGGCAATAACACAGTCTATTCAAAAATAACAATATATTAATTTTACTAGGTATATTAGTTTATGATATTTTGATGTCCGTGATATTTTTGGGGGCCCCAAAGTAACTAATAAAAACATACAATTAATTTGTATTGAATTTAACATAATGAAATTATTTAGAGGGAGGTGGGGCCCCGGAACTAACTACAAGAGGCCCCTTTACAGGGGCATTGCCCCTGCCGTTTTTGCGGCACTGACCGCTGCTAAAAGCGATACGCAACACACCATTATGTCTGATTTCAAAAAAACCACCACAAAACTAAGTCACTAACAAATATCAACCAATAATCCAATTTCCCGCGTTGATGTGATTTTCAATAAATATGACACAATATCAGATGACAACAATGTGCCCTAGCCTTCTCAAAAGCACCCAAACATTGTAATCGTGGTAATACGTAGGTATACATTCCTTACATCTCTTGTACCTACATACTCCCACCGTGTAAATTAATTATATGACCAGTTTGCCAAAATAGTTGTTTTTACTACTTATAATATGAGGATTGTCCTGTGTATATAAACTTATGTTTCCAAATTACAGTATCCTATTTATACAGTAATTTGTTTAGCAGATAACTTTTCTGAAAATGTTGAAGGTTGGTTTAGGCTAGGTGATCAAATAATCCAAATTCAAACGAGTTTTCATTTTTGAGTTCTTCGACATCCAGGATAGATTCATGATATTGGGTTTAGAACATATGGGGCCTAAGGTTATTTGAAAATATTTGTAATTTATATTAATGTCTATGAATATTTATAACTTGTAAAAATGGTTCAAGTATAATAAATACTAGATTTGATATTACTATTTTGATTCTATTTGATATTTTTGTAAAACGATTTTTAAGGACATTATCCTTAACATAAACATTAAAGTATCTACTGCAAAACTATTCGACGAATTTTGAGTAAGGTACATTAACATTTTAAAAATATTATCCGATAAATAATTTACAGTAAAAATGGGGAGGGGAGTTTTTCTTGGAAAAACAGAAGTATACATATATCACCACAGATCGACATGGTGGATGAGCAATGAGCATGATTGGTGAATCACACTTTATATTGTATATATTATATAATATGTATGTAATTAATATTACACAGCTTCTCTCTCTTCTCAATTCGTAAAATAAAATTATTATAAAAATAATACCCACGGCCGAAAGAAAAAAAATGATTATTTTATAAAAAAAAAGATTACAAGTATGTGCTCGGTTACTCGTAGGTAGGAACCTCGGTTCAAGATATATTCAATTAATAATTTTACTCTGAAATGATTTCTTACTTTATTTTAATATTAAAAAAATATGACGTGCCCTGCAGCCTGAACTGTCGCTACACAAACTGAATAACTATAATTAATATTTAAGATTAAAAATATTGTAATATTTTATCCAAATCCACCTACTGGTTCTCTCAAATATTCTTTACAAAACATATGAAATAAAACTCTCGTATTAAAAAAAAAATTAAAAAAAAAAAAAAAAATTAATTTAATTAAAAACGATTAAAAAACACAATTGTGTGGTTCTAATATTTTATTAGCTTATAGTATATACCTACTATATAATACACATATGTGTTGCTCAGTCTGTCCTAAAAATTGTGTATAACTTCATGGCCCTAATTGTTTAGTATTAATTTTGTGATTTTACAAGAATCAAATGTTTTATTATATTATATAGTAGCCAATAGTACATACAGAACCGTTCTTACTGGTGGAGGGGAGGAGGAGGAGGAGGAGGAGGAGGAGGAGGACGACGACGAGGCAAGTGCACTAGGGTGGAAAATGTAACATTTTAAAAGGTGGCAATTGTTTGAATATTTATGTTTTATAGTGGTGCCAATGAATGTTAACACGGCACTGAGTGAATACATATTATAATATTTTCTTGGCATTTGCCAACAATATAATTTAATTATTATCTATTGTATATCTTGTAATATGATTACTATTTTTTTAGTAAAGTTATTATTTTAATATTTTCTATAAAAATCTGTGACCTCTAACTACGTGATTTCCATAGCGCAATATGATTTGGCCTATAGGTCACTGACTAGGTGTTTCCTTTTGCCAGTGGGCCTGGAGTAGTCCTCAAGTTGGGCTGAAAATTCACAACGTATATTATTATTTTCTATAAACAATGACATTTTCAAAGTATTTGGACTCATTTTATGCTATTTGTACCACAAATCTATTCACTCAGTTTGAGGTTACGTAGGTATAATTAACTGTAATAAGTTATAGTTAAATAATAATGTAAAATGTTATAATATTATTATTAATATATTAAAATGTATATTGTGTTGTTTTTGGAAAAAATAGTTTTATCTTCTGAACAAACAAAAAAATAAATTATTTATAAGTAGTAATGGAAAAAAAAAATCATTAGAAATAGAGACCGAGCTATCGTTTCCGCTTAGAATCATTTTTCGTATTCAATGATTTATCTTTGAATTTAAATTTAACACATACATTACAGTAACGTACTCAACGATGAAGTAATTTCGAAAGTTACAGCAAAACGATTTTTTATATTTGGAAAAACAACTTACTATGAGAAAATTATAATTGAATTGGTTCTATTATATTTATTTTTCTGGTTTACATTAATTGACTGTTTATTCCGTCATTATGAACAATATTAGTTGAATGTTATGTATATTAGTTACACAGAAAACGTCTATCATTATTGCTATATTGATTCCATAAAAATATAAAATACATAATATTAATTAAAATTTTTGTTTTCGTAAAATCTTTTAATAACTTCTTTCGGCCATATTCAAAGATAATATTTCTTAAGTTTTAATATTTATTAAATTCACATGAGATTCAGTGTGTTTTTTTTTTAATGCAATTTTAATTTATTATTATTTGTCTTATTTTAACTGTATGTATTTTGACTATGATGATTTAACAACAATGCTATTATAATATTATAATTCTACATTATATTTATTATTATTATATCAAATCACTTGTTAGTTTTGAATGAATTTAAATAGTTACTTTGAGTTTGAATGATAAATTGTACCCAGTGTTGGGAATAGATAACTAAATTTCTATCTAGATAAAGATAAAGATAAAGAATAAATATTTTATCTAGATAAAGATAGAGATAAATAAATTTAATTTTTATCTAGATAAAGATAATTAAACAACCATTTTATCTAGATAAAATTAAGATAAATTGTATAATATGAAAATTTATATTTTTTCGCAATAGATATTTAACTAATATTATTCTATCTCGACCATTCGTTAATTTTGTTTATTTAGAATTACACGATGTTACGATGGATAGGGGGAACGGGGAAAGAGTGCTGTCACCAATCAATATAACCGTAACGTGTGTTACTGAGTTAGTGTGTGTTAAATTAGTATCTATTTATGATATTTATAAATAGTACTCAGATAATAATACTGAAATAAACACAAATAAGTATCTAATCGACAAACCCATCGGCCATCATTATTGTTAAATTAGCCTATAGTAATATTTGTATATATACGATATACCATTAGCAATAAATTAATATTAAATAATAAATAATAACGAATAAAAATTTTAAAAATTCAATTGTAATTAAAACCAAAAAGTATGTCCTCGAATAATTTATCTAAATATCTAGATACGTAAATTGTTTATCTAAGATAATTTCTTAAGATAATTGTCAACAGTTTATTTATATTTATCTAGATAAGATAAAGATAATATTATTATTTATCTAGATAAATTATCTAGATAAAATTATCTAGATAATCCCAACACTGATTGTACCTATAGTATTTTTATAGCCTTGAAACCTTTACATTTTTTCAATATTATTCATTTATTGAAGTGAATCAAAATATTATAAAACTGTTGAGTGATAATTATTAAACAAATTATATTTTAGTATTTTTAGTATTTTTAATTATAAAACAATAATAATATAATTATATAAAAATTAATATCCAACTATAATATCAACATAATATATTGATCAATAAGTTATGTATACCAGGTAATGACTTATAAATTTGTGTTTAGCCAAAACTAACAGTTATATTGCACGCCGCTGTCTAATTTAAAAATGATTAGAGTTGACTGACTAATATGAATAGTGAATATAACATATACATACAATTTGTTAGAGTGATGTATTGTGGTTGATATTTGATAACAGTACCTACAGAATTATAACAAATATTTAAGAACAGTATTATAATAATTGCATAATCACAACAGTTTATACTTCATTCGTTATAATAATAATAATAAATAATATTTTGATTTAAGTTTTAATTACCCAATGTAGCTATGTTAGTTAAAATCTAAAATTTTACTTGTGCAACAACATTTATTATTATGAGTGTCGTTTACGATTATATTACTCATTATTGTTTCGTTTCGCTAAGAAAAAAAATATTGCCGAAAGGTATTTAAAATGCTTATTATATATTGTATCAAGGTAGGAATATTATGTATAAGAGCGGTGGTTCCCAAAACTGCTACTGGCTAGGTTAATTAAACAAAAAAGGGACTGGAATGTTCAGTACTTATATAGTATATATCATAAAGTTGGCGTGCCGGGCATCCGTATAATAAGTCATGTTGTCGTTAACAGGTTTTTCGAGTTGTGAAAACTTTTGTTGCCGAGTGTAAAACTTGTCCAATTTATTTTCAGCTCGGTATTGTACTGGTAAAATTCCGATTCCGGGACGTTAATTTCGCAGCATTGCGAATAATAAAGAAACCACAGTCGGCTCGGCGACGAGGTGCTGCGTTGGTGAGGGTCAAAAATGAACTATATTCTAACTATGTGTGCAGGGTACCTACCTACATATTATTATTATAACATAACTCGAACACAGGCAGCGAAGTGTTGGGCACCGTTGTAGGGTCATCGGTGCTAGAGGGTCTTTAGAAATCTTAGAATGCTGAGAATACAGTGATACTATATACACTGCACCGAGATCTATATAACATTGTAAACAATGCCACTGAAGTAATAATACTGTTAAATAACATTATAAATTGTATCGAAATGTTTCTATTAGAAAATAGTTTCCGACATATTAACACCATATTATTTTGTTGTTCTCGTGATACGAATGTATATAATTATTAATTTGATGCTATGGTTTTAATTGAGAAAACAATAACTGTAGTATAATCAAAATAGAACGCACAACGATAATATTATTACATATTTTTAATAATAATATACATGATGAACAGCAATTGGCACAATTTAATAATTATAATTTATAATTTCCGTACCAGGAAAAAATTACAATATTCGATTGTAGGTACGTACAGAATATTTAATGATATTCCGCTATATTTAAAACAGTGTAGAATATGCAATTACTCAGTATTTAAAAAAAAAACCATTACTCTCTTGAGAAATATTCTGCGCAATATTAAAATACACGAACAGCGGAAAATTGATGCAAATTTCCGAAAGGACGCTAATAATAACAATTATATTTATATATTTTTTTTTAATATTTGACAATACTACTAGAATGTTTAATAAGAATAAAAATAATTCTTACCTGTGGTATAATGATTCTAAAATAAAATGAATTTGAGCTTTTTTCCTTAAAAAAGGGTGTTTCACTAACCACTTCTCTAGCCTCTAGGTACATAATATTTGGAACTGGGCTTTATGAATTATTATTATGTTGAAAATTCACTGATAAATGTTAAATATATAATGTACAACATAATGTTGAGTGGATTACAAAAATATGTAAAATATGTACTCAGTTTCCAATAATTTAATTTTACAAAAATTATATTTGTTTTAATGTCATAATATAAGTATGGTTGAATGTAATGTGTTAAAATGAAAGTGTTAGAAATATCAATTGTTCGAAAAATTCAAAATTATATGTTCGAATAATCCATAAATGACTTAAGCTCGTTATTTTTATATTTATTATAGATTAATCAAATTTTTTAATATATTTTCTTATTACTATCAACTTTTAATAGTATGTTTTTGTACTTAAACAAAGTAAGTTGTGAAAAAATGAAATAAAATATTATTAAAACTTTAAAGTATAAACGACATCCTTTGTAAGAATTTTGCTAATACGCCGTACTCACAAAATGATTTGTAAAATCTAAAAACGAGGTTTTTAATAATATTTTGACATTTTGCTTCCTCGTCATTTTGAAATTCTCTGCGCAATACTTCCTCGTATAATCTTTTCAATATCGTTTCATTTCGAATTTTTTGGAACATTAATAACAGCTTAATAATATAAACTCCTGTTTGTATTAATCTAAAATAAATTACTTATGAACTACTTATAGTCTATGAATTTCTATAACATATTATAATACCGAATCTATTAAGACGAGACCAGACCATGCCAAGATTCAGTAAAATTAGTTGTCGGCGGCAAATCAGCTTCAACGTGAGTTGCTATACTCACCATAGTTCAGCCGACAAGTGCAGTGATGTAGTTGCTGTGGCTTATTACATCCACAAATTCATATGCATGGTTTTCCATATATATATATATATGTTATGACCGCAGGGGCTTGCAACCATAGCAAGCTTGCCTGTTTCATATAAAGATTGATTACAAAAAAAGAAGAAAAATTTAATTGTGAACTGTATATTTATTTTAAAGTTTAATAATAATAATCAGCCTGTTGTAATAATTATAATTGTAAATATATGTGAAAATAATAATACACATCCAACAGTGGCTACAATAAATTAATGATTATAATAGTAGGTAAATGAAAATGTGGTGCACCAGTTTACCCTGACTCATAATAATAGTGACCTGCACTCCGATGCTGGTTGACAACACATAAACAAGACCCCTGACGGTCACGTGACCATGTGGAAAAACACTTATCACAAAAAAACCAAGTAATGGAATATAGTCAGAGGCCTTATGGTTAGAGCGTGACTACATAATGATGTACAGCGAACTACAAAATGTGTTGAAAAAACCAATGAACAGACAAGAGACTTTGTTGCTTCAACCGCGGAGCGGAAAATAAAGAAAGCACATGAAAAAAATCAGTTATATATTATATTGAAAAGTTGGATAAAAGAGATTTGAAATTTTTGCAACGAAAAACTTGACAAATGATAATATCGTGGTGACGTGGTCAATGATAATATGATAACAATTGCTTAAAATAGATATGTGACTGGCGAGTTTCGCGCTCAGATTTGTAATGGTTGTATGGCGCCAACAGTATATATATAATGTATTTTCCAAATATTCTAATAAAATATGTGGTTTGCCATTTCGTCGACCAAAAATAACGATCTAACTTTTGCTCAACCTTTGTATATCTATTAATTAGACAAATTATTATTATTTAGGTTTTGAATTTGATTATAGCTGCAGCCACAGAGTTTGTTAGCTGTATGTTAGATCAGGTTCATATGGTTTTGGAGATGAGCAATCACTCGATGCAATATGGTCTGAAGACAATGGCTTGGCCGAGAGAGATAGTGTGATATTTAATGGATCATCAGAAATTTCACCTAGAGGGTTGATCGACGGGGTATTTGATGAGATTGTACGTTCTGTTGTGGAACTGAGGCAGTACCACTTGTCTGAGTCTGTGACTTCAGACGAAAGCCACGACGATGACGATTCAGGAGACAGCCGGCATATGTCACCATCAGATCGGTTTGATTCCTCTAGGCCCTAGGGAACTTTTAGTAGTGAGCACGAGGTATTTTTACCTAGAGAGGGAGTTCTTGGACACGAGAGTGGCAAGTATCGCTAGATACAATCAGGTGAACGGGTCAGACTTAAACCGGCATGAGAAGCTTCAACCAATCGAACAAAAAGTGACAACACCGCTTCGGTCCGGACTTTGAGTACCCGAATAGTCTCCGACTTCAACCGAAAATGAGGAGAAAACTTGGATATGTGACCTGAAGCAGATTTGGTCATCGGAATCGCAGCCAAATTATTCATCGGACAAGAGACAATTGTGGTCAACCGCGGATGAGGAGGAGACGGTGGTCGTGTTAGCAGGAATCAATGAGGCTGGTGTGGTGTTTCTGTAGGAACTTTGATTCAATTTTATAACAATCAGGGATTTTGATCGGCATTTATAGAGAAAAATTGAAAATGTCAAACGTCTATAAATATGAGCAGCTCAAAAAAAGTCGCAATATTTTGAAATTATATCATGTAGGTACTAATAGAAATGCCAATAAAAACATTTTGTGAACAATTCAAGTATCTACACGGTTTTTCGTTTTTATATTACAATAAAATAAGATAACTGTTTGATGATAATTCGTTAATTTAGGGTGAATATTCAATGTCAAAACAAATTTTTGTTAACTTTGGAATTTCAAATATTTAAGACATTGGATATTCACCAGTGAATCAACGAATTCTCATTTTTTTGTAATTCAAAAACGAATTTTTGATACTTAAATATTTAACTTGATTTTCATATTATCATTTTCTATACGAGGTATAATTTTGACTCTTTTTGAGCTATTTATAGACATTTACAATTTTGAAATTGTTTAGTTTTTTTTTTTATAAATATCAACAACATTTTTTTACTCATAACATAGAGTTGACATATCTTCAGTTAACATCTTTGGAATATAAACTTGGGCAAAAATTTAAAAAAACTTGTCTACAACTGATTTAAAATTAAATTGCAAAATGAAAACTAAATAATCAAATTAAAAGAACAACAGAAAAATGGAATAATCCAATGTCTCCTAAACGAAGAGACGAAGTTGTACTAAATCACCTCAGAATAGGTCATACACACTACACACACGCCCATCTTATTAAAAAAGTACCACCAAGAACATGAAAAACATGCGGATATCCAACTTCAATCAAATACATTATCACAGAATGCAGAGACCTAAGACATAGTATAAGAGGTCCGACAAAAAATCAACATACCAGGGCACCTTCACGACGCATTGTGCACCAACGCAGGTTCCACCAAAATGATTATTATTTATGAAAGCTATTAAATTTTACAATTTAGTTTAAGTAATTTAAGTATGTAATACAAGCCAACCGTCTTGTTATTAAGTCTTCTCTGCTCAGAATCTATATTCTATAATACGATTAACGTCCATTTCGGCTTAAAGTTTTCTATTAAATATATTGTAAAAATACATTTGTTTGGCTTTATAAATATTATCGTCTACATAAACAAACGTAATGAAAAATATATTCTCAATAACTACGCACAAACATAAACAATTATTATTGTTAAACAAAGTTTTTGCTTTAAAACTGCGTTCACACGTCCATTTGTACCAGACCGTCAAATATTATATTATAGCTCTTTGTTCTTGTGTATACCTCTTGGTGTGTATACAATATATATATATATAGATACCACGGTTCGACTTGGAGGTTTAATTAATATTAAAATGGTATAAGTAAATTTGTAAACTACTCTACAAACGTTTTCGTTCAAAACTTCATTCAAACGAAATCCCTATGGCTTTACGAGTATAATGTTTTCGTCTCACTTGCATAAGGGAACTCCACTTAAAGGCTCAGCCGTTAGTGTGAGAGACAATTTACTAACAACAAATTGATGCGATTCCACGAAAAATGAAAAGTTATTTATCCAATTTAACTAAGAAGCTTTGTATACATTATGGTTTCTTCAAAAATTTAAATTATACCAGTTGAGTCATGTATAGGCGGTATATAGCTTGTTTTGAAATGAATATTTATCAAACACAATACAACTATTTTAAAACTAATTATTCATTTCGACATTCCGTTGTCTTTGTGTTATAGCCGCGTTAAAAATTATTTTCATTTCTGCACTTCTATATTTATGGTTTGTTATGTGTGTTTGCGTTTTATTCCAAATAATTTATCGATAACAATCCAAATCAGCAGTGAATAACTATCCTGGTAATATGCGTCTTTCATAAACTGATATATCATAGTTTTTTTATGGTGCTTTTCTGTTGTTTATATACCTTTTCCCGTGCTGATTTCCGATCAATATCTGACATTTTAATTTTACGAGGCTTGCAGTGAGACAAAGCGTCTTCATTTGTTGATTTATTATTTTTTTAATTAATTTAAGTTGTAACTATTCTTATCAATCATCGTTTGATCATTATTATTGTGTTCCGTTTAGCCATTTAGGTATGAATCTTATAAATTATTTTAATGTCCTTTGGGATGTTAAATAAATAATTGGTTATCTGCGCTAGTTAGGTAGATGTAGGTAGGTACTTAAACTATCTACTAATAATAATTAATGCTAGTTTGATTATTACGGTAAATCTTAGAGAGAAGCAAAGATAAAATGCATAATCCAATATCAAAGGATTAATAAATAGGTACCTATAATATAAAATATGTTTCGGTGTAGAAGACGATTTCCAAACCGCTTTTCTAATTAGTAGAAACAATAATTGGTCGGAAGGGTTTGTTGTATCCAAAGTCAGTAATCCACGACGGCTGTTATTAAGGTCAAGTTTAATGAAAAACGCATTTCGTAAACACAGTTGTTGTAGGTATAATAATTTATCTTTTCAGGGTGGAAGGGATTTAATATGTTTTTGAACGCGTGTTTCGGACCAAAGCTTAAATTAAACAAGATTTTGGTCGTTATTTCTCCCCCTCTTTTCAAGTCCTTGCCTCATACTATCGTCCACTTTAAATTAGATCAGGAACGTCGTTAATCGAATCTAGTGTATCCACTTACTGAAAACTCACATTAAGTTACAGTATGTTCCAAAAATATAAATAATAAATTAAGTAAAAAATAATAATAGTAAAACAATATTTTGAAAAATATAACTATAGGAATTTATTATTATTTAAAAAGTAGCTAGCTTGTAGAAATTGTTCAGAAAGTTCATAGTTTATTTCAATATATCACTTTATCATTAAGAGATGTTTTATATTATATTATTTTTATTTATCTAAGCTTATATTATTACATCTAACTCATAGTACAGTTCTAAAGTTAACTATTATATACACGCAATCTTAAAACTAAGATTAAGTACCTATGTATCATATAACGTTTAAATAAAATAGTTCTCACTAACTTATGAATTCTATAAGGATTAACAAATATTTTATTTTATTATTTAAAAATTTGTTAATATGACATTAGCGGTGTCACAAGCAAAGGTTAGTAAGTAGGTAAGGTGGCACTTATTTGATTTTGTAATATTTGATTTCAAACGACTAACTGTAGGTAATATAAAATATGACCATCTAAGATAGATGTCACTCTTACAGTCTTACCTTGAGTAATATATTAATCAATATAATTTATTTTATTGACGGTTAATGGGAGTGATTCATTATAGGTTATTATAATATGGTCTCGATTTGACTGTTTGTGGGTCTCTTCCAATTTGGATTCACTATTGATCGTATACCGTTGCCGTTGAACAAATTACCTAACGTTTTATCAATGTCATGAACATTAAGCATTGTACATTGGTTTGACGATGTATTGAGCATAGAACGAAAAAGAAATCAAATAACATTGTCTGTAAATAAAACAGTAAGCGAGTCAGAACATATCAAAAATAGTTGTATAATATCGGTACATATATATATATATATATATATATATATATATTATTTTAAAGAGAATAATGTCAATGGTGAATGAATTTTTGTTTTAATACGTTTGAAAATTAGTATACTTAAATTAGCTAAATACTTTTAGATTCTGAAAATCTGAGCGTAGCAATGTAAACTATGACTATTGGTCTTAAAATTATTTGTTTTTTTTTGTTTGGTGTGTTTGTATACACCTAAATATTTTAAATAATATTTCGATTTTCAACTTCAGTATCTTTTCTAATGGCAAAGCGAATCTAGTTGGTATTTTTAAGAGGTAAAAATTGCTTTTTTGGTGTATATAAAAAAAAATCACCGTAAATATATGACATTTTTAGGAATTGCAAATGTTATCATTTTCTATGTACCATACATTTTCACTCGTTTTGCGTTATTTATAAGCATAAGAAAAATTTCATTTTTATTAGTTTTATGTAAAATTATGGCATATAAAAAATTGTTCGTTCTGTGTAAGCAATTGAAAAATTATTACAAGGTTCCTCATAAATTGTTGTTTGTGTAAATTAAAAAAAAGTTCTGCATAAATCAACTTTAATTTTTTTATGGGCGTATGATGTAAGAATTTTGATAAAATTCGTCAAAATTAATACAATTTGCAAATTATTTTAGTTTGAAATTCATAAAAATTGTTCTAATTAAGATTCCTCATAAGTTTTCTCACATTTAACAAAAAAAAGTTAAACTGAAAGCCAAATGCGCGTTTAACATATTTTTTCGAAGGATATTCACTCGTTAACGAACGCATTCTTATCCAATGATTTTATTATTTATTGTAATTTAATAACGAATAACAGTAGATACTTTCAGTTTTCACCAAATGTTTGTCTTCAATTGTATTATGTATTTTTATGTATAATGTTAATATTAGTTATTTTCTGGGTCAAAAAGCTCAAAAATTGAATACAAGGTTTCTTATAAGTATTTCATTTTGTAACCAAAAAATCTAAATCATAAATAAACCCCCTTTTTTATAGATATTTTAAGTTCAAATTATAACTAAATTTGATATTTAAACAATGTGTACGACTCTAGATATTTTGTTGTAGGTACCTAATCTAAAAATATTATTTATGTTATTTTATACACACAATGACATTTTCAAATTCATTTTTTTGCTTAAAAAATTTATTCAATCTACTGTATTGATGTATTATTAATGTTTAATAGTAAAATGAAATATACCTAGACAGACAGGCCATCTTCGCACAGAATCGTTTTTCGTATACAATGGTTTTACATCATTCAATTCAAAATTAACACTCCCATTAGTCATTACAATAAACCTTCTAGGTACCTACTTTACAGCAAAGCTTTAGGTATCACTTTCTCATCTTTCTAAAAATTATTTGTTTATGTATTTTTGCGCCTACCTAAAATTTTTTTTTTTGGTTCTGTAGTCGAATGAAAACTAAAAAGAATCATTATTATAAGGAAAGGGATAATATTTCAGAACATTTTAAATAATTGTATTAAATAATAATTTCAAATTGTCCATTTAATTATTTTATAATTGTATACAGGTATATTAATGATTGTAATTATTTATTATTTGTAACAGATTTAAAATTTGAGAATAAAATGTAAGTAGGATGTATTAAACATTTTGTAAATTCAACTACAGTAAAAAAATGTACAAGTAAATATTACTAATCCTTTTATAAGTGTTCGATTTTCAAGTAATGTGATATTCTGTTATATGTATACCTATATTGTAAAAAGACGGTTTGGTTGTATTTTTGGTAGACTTTCAAATTTACAACTTATGAGTTAATAAAGTATGCGATAAGTATAATAGAATATCATAAAATACATTCAAATAATAAAATAATATACCTATAGTCATAATAGTATTTTTCATTTGTACAATGGATTTTTCTAATTTAAATATTGATGTTTAAAAGTACATACCTAAGAAAAAAAAAAAGATAAAATGTTCTTTCAAACATTTTTTGGCTACAATATATATATATATATAAATTAGTATTTAAAAAAATTTAATTTGTGATTTATGGTGTGTATAATCTTATTTTCTTTAATAAACGTTAAAAATAAATGAAAGGATTTTATTCTAATTGCATTAAATTCATGAAGGGACTGAGATCAATAAAAATTGGAGAATTTTATACATATATTATTTTAATTGCATTTTGAAAGATTTAATATGCAAAATATGATGATACTTATTTTATAATAACAATCTAAGCATATTAATATTTGAAGAATCCATTGACCTACATTAAACATATTATTTTAACAAAGTATGAAAGTGTATATACCTGTGTAAAAAATTCAAAAGATTAAATATACTATTACTTATTTTACGTAAGGATTTTAAATAATTAAAATAGTTATTTTCGTATTAAAATTATGAAAATTGAATTCAACAATGTAGAATTTTAAAACTTAAAAGTGTGTATTTTGTGCAATGCATTATGCAAGGCATAACACTATTAAACGTACCACAGTTTTGAATTTAAAATAATATATTTTGTTTTTTTTTCAACTCTTTTTTAAATAAAAATGGTAGTGCAGCATAATATGTATACAGTACTATCATATGAAAATAATAAAGTGTAAGAAGAAATCAAATATTCAGGTATGTAGCTAAAATGAATGTGTTTTCAGTCAAGATACATTTTGATCCAATTATTTAAGAGTATTTATTGATTATATTTCGGTATTAAATAAAGTTTTCATTAAATTATATTCTTATATAAAAAAAAACAGTTAGCTCACTTCAAATGTATAACACATAAAAAATTATTTGTTTATAATATTATATTTAGTATAGACAATTCGGTATTTAAATATAATGTCGTAGTACAGTTTTAAATGATTTTGGTTGTTAATTTTTAGGCAATTATGTAGCACTAAGCACACATATTTTTTAGACATGAATTGAGGTTATCAAATCTTTTTTATTTCTTAAAAATTATTTTTGTTAAAAATGTACTTTGAGTTTGATGAAATAAGTAGGTATTGAATAAAATGTATAAACCAAAAATATTTAGTATAATTGTTTATAAAAACTTTTTAGAAAACTTGTAATCTTTTAATTACCTTGTTTATCAATTATATAACATGTACTAAAAAGAACCAACTAAACAATGTCTCTGTAATGTTTAATTAGCCCTATAATTTTAGATTTTGTTATCATCAATGCAAACAGTCTTGACAGCTTTAAATTTGTTTCAATAATAAATTATTAAAAAAATCTACCACTCTACTAAAAATGAACCTGGTTCATGTCACTTCCGCGGTTCTACATGTTAGACACCGGAGTCCTCTCTTGTTTTACGTTTATGTGAACTCTATTTTTAGTTATCTTAAGGAAGAACATTTTTTTTATATGCTGATGATATTATATAAAATAGTCCCATCTGCAAATTGCTTTATTTTACTTTGTAAAACTAGTCAATTAGCTAGTAGATAAACTTAGTCAATTTAATTCATAAATCTCCTATTTAGTCCTTCCCCTTAATCGTAGCAAATGCTGCGTTATCGCATTCTCTTGATTTTAGAAATCCTATACACTTCGTCACTATCCTTACGTGCTTAATGACCTTCATTTACAGCAGGATTCCACTATCAAAGATTATGGTATTTATTAGTTAACTAATCGTGTACTCATTCATTTAGCCATCATATTGATGTTATTACTGCCTACTGTAAGTGCTTTAAAAGTTTTAGGTAATTAAACGAAATACCACTTCAGGTAATAATTGTTTTCGATATGACAATATCTGTACTTTGTTTTTGTTCGGTCCATTTTTTAATACGAGATTGTCGTTAATCACTCTCCCTCGCTAAGGACCAATTGCCTCTTGAACACATTCAGGATACATTTTTGTCATTTGTTGCTATTATTACTTATATTGTATTCATATTTATCCCTTAAATGTAAAAGTCGTGATTGAAATTTATTGCAACAAATAAATATTTTAAAAAAAATCATGGCAAGTGATCATTAATTTTGTTTGTCATACTCGTTATTTTTCTATTATGTATTTATGTAATTGCGTTTATTTATTTTTTCAGAATACTTCTACCAACAATGCATAATATTCTATATTCACATATCCAATAAATATAGATTGAAAAAGTTGAAATATCAGCTATTTAGTACGAAAGTGTCGTATATCAATGTGTAGGTACATATGCGTTATTAATTTATACATTCTACATATTTTGTGTCCCGTCTATAAGTAAAACCAAATATCTCACTCGATGACCACGATTGAAATACAGTTTGCTGTGATAGTTATAGGGGATACAGAAGTACACATTTTGAGCAAATTCCAATTTTTTAACTTTTTTGGTGCAAACTAACACAATACCACTTGAATGTTTTTGAATAGCAACACTATTTTCGTCAGATATTTTTTTTGAAGTCATTTGGATGCATTGACCATTTTCTTAAACATAAAATTGACTGAAATAGAGGCCTACAGCCGGGCTACAGGTTTTTGAAATTTGCAAATCATTTGATTTTTCAATTTTTCCAAAAACATGGCTCACTTGTATTCAGTGATTTTTTGCATAGATTTGAAAATTTTTAATAAGGAATAAAAGTAAATTACTTGAAAAAATAAAATTATCTTATAAAATGTTGGGAGATTCCAAGCTTTATCTAACGCATAGAAAAATAAAACTTCGAATGGAAAAATGTTCATAAAATAAGAATTCATATTTTGAAAATTGCTTAAGATAAAAAAATAAGTGTACAATAAAACAATATGTTACAATGTAATATATATTTTATTCAATAATAAACATTTTCAAATCCATATAAAAATTACTTATACAAGCATTCCGTGTACTTGGAAAAATTGAAAAAAAATCGAATTATTTGTAAATTTCAAAAACCTGTAAGTTTAAATCTCAGTCAACTTAAATGAACAAATCGTAAATGGATAAAAATGACTTGATTTAGAAAAAAAATATCTTTCAAAACCTAGTAACAAAAATAAGGGCCACTTTTAAAAAAACTCAAGTGGTATTGCGCATCCGCAAACCGAAGGAGCTGGACATTTGAAATTTACTTAAAATGTGTATTCTTGTTGTACCTCCTAGAGTCCTAGCTATTACAAAAAACCGTATTTCAATCTAAGGTCATAGGGCTGAGATATTTATAGGCACATATAAGACAACACACTGTAAATTATGATTTTTGAACATAAATTTCTTTTTAATCAATAATTTGTGTACACCTGCGTCTTGCATTATTATATTTTATAATGTTAAACTGTACTTAATTAATTATTCTATATGCATTAAGTAAAGCATATTTGTCTACGGTAATTTTATTTATGACTTTTTATTTCTTAATACAATTTATATTTTGGTGGATTTTCAACCAGGTGAACAGAGATTTATAATATACTCATTAAATGTCCCGTGAGTGAATTTGAAATCTAGCACAAACTTAATAAATGTATATTAAGATCAAAAGTTGTACAACGTTTTCTATATTAGCACCGTGTTAATGTCGTGCTTAAAACTTTTCACTGTCAAAATATAGGTATTTAGATATGAAACACATTTGCTGGATTTTTGGTTGTACGTATTTTGTTCATAATATTTTCATAATAAGATCACAGTGTGTAATACGTTAAGTTATGTAAGTACTCATAATTATTTTATAAAGAAAAATTGGATTTCTGGTAAGTTGGTTCAAACAAAGAAATTCTATGTGGTTTTAAAATAATTTATTTTAGTCGAACACATTTTTGGGATTATACCATATTCATATTAATAAATGATTTTATATAATGTTTATTATAAACTGCTTATTATTTAGATTGTTTTTTCAACACTGTAATGTGGTTAGGTTGGTGTTTTTGTGTTCATATAGGTAAAAGATATTCTATCAATTTAAACACCTAAGTAGGTGCCTAGTTTGTTATTTGTTCAATAATTTCATTAGTTGGCTGTAAATAATGTTAAACAATATTATTATTATTATTTAGTATTTATGTTTCGAAATTGAATAATGTATTTCGTACAACAATAATAATATATTATATGGAACTTCTATAACAATATTGGAATTTGCGTTTTAAGATATATTGCAGGTAGGTACACATTGTTTGATATATACTTTGTTTGCATAGTTTAATAGCTATATGTACTTTATGAGGGAAGATTTCTGTCCTAGTTTGGATTTTCGATACCATCTTTCATTCCTACAGTCTCGAAATACTGATAAAAATACACATCTGTCTGTAAATACATTCAAGCGCTTTAGAGGATACTATGTTATGTGAATATATAGGACAGCGGAGAGGGTCAGTAAGGAATTCGATTAATTGTCGTTTGGACCATTGAATAATGTTCAAACAATGCAGGATAGTCCAATATCAAATTGGCATTTTCGCGTCCCAAGAAGTTGTACAGAAGCGAAACGACAAACAGCTCGAGTTTTACCCTTTCCCGTGGAATGTCTATGATTGTGTTTAAATTATTGAAAGTTTCAACCCAGTGGGTCTATATACAGATTTTTTTGTGATCACCAAAGTGGTAAAGTACTTCTGAAAATGTACCAAGTAAATTCGATACAACTAAACTTATTTTCAGGGGAAAAGTGATTTGTAGTATAAATGTGTTGAACAATTTTTTTTTCCCTTTTTTGAACTCGTAATAGTTTGGGGAACTTCAAACTTACTTTTATTCTAGGCCTTGAATTAAGGTAAAAATGTATTGGTTTTACAATGATTCCAGAGTAAATTATAGAGATTATATTTAGAATTTTTCTATAAGTTTTGTACAATAATGTTATGAAAGAAAAACAGAGACAAGTTTATAAATTCCATTTCCATTGAAATTAACTATTCTTAAAGATTTTTTAAAACGGTTTAATATAATTTCATTACAATCATACATAATACATATTACATTATAAATATTTCTTAAATCTTGACTTTTTTTAGCTTAATATTTGATACAATAATTCAATAGGTTAATTTTATTACACTGTAATTTTAGTATATATAAAAAATAAAAACATTTTGATATTAAAACCATTTTGGTTTGTTTTTAACATTTTAAGACTATGTATTTTTTTCATATTTTTTGCAATGAAATTTGGATTTTTGGTTATTATGATTTTTCTTTTAAATAAAATGTTACTCATATCATATTTAAAACTATTTTTAATATATTTTCAGTATATATTTACTCACAAATTAATTTTATGAGCACGTAAAACTTTCAATACTTCCTATAAACCGGATTTTATTGTAAATTGGACTAAGACTTGATTTTTCTATCCGCTAATTGAATCATGTACCTCTCCAGACTACTTTTTTAAAATAATTTTATAATGATTTCCCATGCATAAAAATATGTTATACACATGGTTTGTGGAATCAACAACAAATTATAGTTATAATACACCATCAATCATATTTTTGTGTTCTGTTAACCTATTTCAAAATCTTCAGGTTGAATTTATATAATATAGTTGTTAGATTGTATATAGGTATAATTTATTAAATACGTATAAAATAAATATTTTTTTTTCTGGTTACTCATACAGTGTACCTGAACTTATGACGTTCCATAAAAAAGAAAATCGAAGATGTTGTTAATCAATGACATTGCAAAAATAATATACATAATTCTAATTTATAATTATATAGATGACGTCTATAAAAATAAATAGTATTTTGAGACATTTAATCAGTACTTACTTTATTATAATATTATATGATACTAAAAAATAAATTTGTGGGAGATGTTTTTGAATATGAACGAAATCATAATTTTGTAATTGTATTAATATAAAATAATTATCCATTTTTGCAAAAAAAAAAAACAAAATTTTAAAATTTTACAATCCATATTATGTGTTTCATTTGCAAATCTACATAAATATATTATGTGTCACAAAACTTTTTAGAATTTAAAAACCTCTAGAATGTTTTTTTTTCTCAAAATAATAACATTATTGAAAGCTCCTTCAAGTATTATGTTATCTAAGTGAAAAAAAGAACGTGTTGAGTATAACAAATATTTAAATATCTAAATATTATGGTACTTATATTATTCATTAATTTAGTAAGCAATTGATAATTTTATAATATAATATTTTCCACCAATTTATTACGATAATTTAGAAGGGTTATTTCTGAGTTAGTAAATATGACTTGAAAATTAGTTCTTTTAATTATAAAGTTATAGTATTTAGCTATTTAGAAAACATAACAATTCTGTAAACCTATTTTTTTGTATATTATAATAGTTTTTAATTTTAGTTAGATTACGCAACTATCACTGACTAGTGACCGGGTAGGTTTGAATATGTTTGGAGCACCAGTAAGAATTTTCTTTTCACGTCTTTAATATCAACGCCATGAGTATTTCTTACTACGCTTCAAAATGATACATTTTGAGTTAAATTATGAGAAATTAAAAAACAATGCGTTCACAAGTACTGCACTTTTAGGATCAAATCTCAATTCAAATCAATTTTCAATTTGAAAAAATGTATTCAATAAATTTTATAATAGAATATTTTTTAGTCACTACAAAACAATACAAAATGATACCTCTTCAAGCTTTTAGACAGAAAAAAACAAAGTAACAACATAATCGTAAATTAAATTTAGTGTAAAACAGCTATATAATTATTAATTTTAATATTTAATAAATCATAGTTTTTATTTATAATATTTTTATTATATGAAGTCGATAAAACATATTTCAATTTGTCTTGTTCTATTTTAAGCAAACATGTTTAAGTAGATAAATATTTGAATCGGAAAGACGATTTATGTAATGTTATCTTAAATTTATTCATAGAACTAAAAATAAATGTTATGTATTCTGTGATTCACAAATTAATGCTTGTAATTTTATTTATGAATACCTAGATTTATTTTTCAAAAAAATAAGTACTAAATATTAATTCATTTTAATAAATGCTCAGACTTTTCTATTTTACTTTTTATAAATGGGGTTGAAAACTGGGTGATTCTTTAAGCACGTACCCTTTTTTATGCTGAAACTATGCATTAATTAAATTGTATTGCACGCGCCACACGATATTGTACTAAAAATAAACAGAGGTGTAAGTAATGTATTTATCCACCAAAATCCTAACAGGCTGATAAAAGGCCTAAGAACTTACTCAATTAATCTAAGCACTACTACATGGCGCTTGCTTACGGTAACCATATTTATGCAATTTCAACTGCAAAATTTGGGAATAGAAATACATTAATTGTAACAAACCAAACCATTGGGGAACTGTCTTAGCACTTCCTTTGAATTAATTTTTAACAAAAAAAAAATCAAAAAAAATTAAAAAAATATTTATATTTATGTATAAATAACCCATACTTAGTGTTGCCAGTGGGCGGCTTCTTATTCAATTTTTCACGTTCTGTATTCTCTTAACACATAAGCTTATTGCACATTACTTGTATAGATTGTTTATTTCTAATAAAAAAATAACTTTTAACATGTTATTGAAAAAATTTGGAGCTTTCTCCTTAGATCCATATGGTTGTAGATAATTAATTATTTACTATCTATATCTGTACATAGATCCAAAACCGCATTAAAATATTGAATTTGTTCATAAATTTCCTGACTTGGAAAAGTTTTTGTTAAATAATAAATAATTATTTCATACAAAAAACTTAAATAGTTACAAAACATTTTGGAAACACTTTGGGAGGCTAAGCCTTCTCCACAAATTACGTTAATTACCGCCCACCGATAGCGTGTGGTAACAGTGTATTGTTGAACAACGATAGGCAATGACTTATGAAAGTAGGCACTCTCAAAATCATAATATATTATATTATCGTTGGATACAAGTATACGAAACGATGTAACTACATAATATGGTATCAGTAGAATATCAAAATGCCTCTGTTACTCGAGGTCTGGTAATCGCGATAATTGTTGTTGATTAGTCATTAAGTAAAATATTCTTTCCGCGTCTTCCATGCCGTCAGTGACTCAATGATATCTTTAAGGTCTCGTGAGCGAGCAATCATGATAATTTCTAAAATATGTATTACTACCAATATCCAATGATTGTCGGTGGTGCGTTAAGGTGAGACGCACACACCAGTCACTTAAAAATACCTAATATTAAAAATATTTTCCGTCATATTTTGACATTGAACGCATTTACAAACATTATTTAAAATTTTCATAGTTGCATGTCATAATGTAGTTCATATAATGGGTCCATTTAAACACTGATAAAATAATAGTCCTTAAATACCATAAAAAATATTTCTTTATGGTGTCTAGACATTAAGTATGGGTATCTATTCAATAACTGAATCCCTAATTTTAGTATCAACGCCTAATAGGTAAGTCGATGTTGACCTATAAGTTAATAACAGTAGTAAAATATTCTGATAGAATATTACAATAGTTCATAGTTTAATAAATGCCACGTTTTTAGCACAACTGTTAGTTCATTATACTGCCTACTTAGTTCTTACAGTGATCTGTATCAACGACGAAGTTCATTCAAAACTTACTGTACAGCTGCAGAGTTCTCAGGTTTTTATTTTTAATGTCGCATATGAACTCTAGTGCATTTTATAATAAGAAATAACTGCATGCAATATGTTATAACGTTATAACATAAAATATTATGTAACAATTAAATAATCAATAGTTATAATTGTCGTTTATTCGAATGTCGGGTAACTAAAAGTATATTGACATGAATGTATAGTATTATATTTTAGTTATTGTTCATACTGGAGCACAACCCGAGAGTCTCGAATGAAATAATCTCGAACACGTAACACGTTTGACACATCCTTAAGAATTTGAAATCCAATGACCGCAAACTGTATGCGTATGGAGTGGGTGTGTGTGTGTGTGTGGTGTGCATGTATTCATGTTATACCGAGCGCGGTTGACGTAGGAATAACCGACCAGTCGGCAGTCGGGTTTAGTAATTAATAACGCGTTGGGAAATTGATAACTTCGCACGGTGTCATTAAGCGTAAGCCGCCTCCTTCACGACCTGCACCGCGGATATTGCCACCACACCACAGCTACAGCCGTTATGCTACGACTGTGTATAGGTATTACCTCCACCACTACTCTTACTCCACTAAAAAAGCCATTTGAATACACACCGTGCAGGTAGGTTGTATATGACGGTTGTAAATGCACGCACACACGCACACACACACACACACAATAAAGAGGGTTGCGTGAGTTTCTCCATATAATATTTGAATGGGAAGGGGTTGGGGGTCAAACAGTGTAACCGAGGATTCCGCAGTCGCAATTTCCATAAGCACGTAGAATTATAATATATGAGATGACCCTTTGCTTCACCGTTTATTATCATGCGCGTCTGTATATAGCTCATTTAGATGAGAGGTGTTAAGGGGAGGTGGCATCGTGCCAATCATATATGTATACATTTATATTATTATTGTTATGATTACACGTAGATGGGATGGGGGGGGGGGTCGTGTAAACTACCAACTGACTCTTGTCTATTCGTCGCTTTAGTCGGTGTAATCTTCGAGTAGCTAGCCGCAGAGGCGGGGGCCATGACATGGGGCCTACAGAACGACAGCAACTACGATGATGAGAGCGCGCATAATATTTGTTGGGCTGCTACGGGCTACTAAAACCCGTGTATAATTGAAACTCCGGGGGATATCGGTGTAAAGTTTATAATTACCCCGATCGCCTGCAATATCCTCTTCTGCGAATGCCCCACCCGACGGCGTCGGACCCCTAGCGTCGAGGCTTTGGGCCGCAGCTATTATATTATTATATGGTGTATACCGGGTACGCTTCGCGGACGTGGCTGTCGCAGCAGTAGTCACGCGATGCAACCTAACCACATTACCATTTAAATTGGACTCGTCGACGCTGCCGGGGATAATCCGTTCTTAATACTTTGAAGAGGAGATGGATAGAGAATAGAGGGAGAGCGATAGAGAGAGAGAGATAGAGAGACATTGGGAATAACGGTCAGACTGTTGGCGACAAGAGGAGTGAGAGATGTTTGGTGGGTAGAGTTGTGGTGGTAACGTTTTTGCGGCCCGGAAGTGCCCACAAAACGGATTTTGCCGCCGGACTTAAGCCTGGTGGAGGGTGTTGGTAACTGTGATGGTTGGCTGTTTCCATTGCACTGGAATGTATAGGTATCTACTCTGACCCTGATCACCCACACAGCCTGCAAAATATCAAAACTACAATATTTTGCACCTATAGGCAAAGCATTAAATAAAACTGAACTTGATAGTTAAAATAATATTATATTATTATGGTATGTTCTATATATTATATTAATTATTTACTAAATACCATGTCTATAAAAATTAATATCTATAATCTATATTAATTAGACAATTTTTATTTAACTTATTCAATAGTTTTATCAATTTTCTCTTAGTATAATAATTTAAATTTATAATTAATATAATATTATGAATTGATTTTAATATTTTCCGTTCTAAAGAGCTTAAAAACGGGTAATTAACACTTTTCAGAGCTTGAGCTGAGCTGAGCGATGAATGAATTGATTTCACAATGTTGTGGGCTCATTTTTTTTTGTGTTTCTGAAGGCACTTTTTGTTATTGAAAAACATCCATTAAATTAACTCACACGATACCTAATTTATGGTAGAGTGGTAGCCACTTACCTAAATTTTTTAAAATGTATGTTTAATTTTATAATAACTAGTGTAAACAATTATAAAATAAAGTGAAATTCAGCGTTTTAAAATACAATTACGAAGAAATATTTAAATTTCACGATGATATTGATATTATATAATTAGTATTATCATTAAAATTATTGGTCATGAATAAAATTAGGCTTTGGTGACCATTATATTGTAATATAAAATATATCGGCTTATCAAAATTTCTACAATCATGACATAAAATTGAAAAAAAACTGTTCCATAAAATATAATAGTGCATATTGAGTTAAGTTTAGAACTGTTTTCCAAAAACATTGATCCATCATTTGTTTATAATTTTTAAATAGTTTTTGCAAACGTATGCAAAGAAACAATATCTATACTCTTCAGTACACCTCATGTTTGTAACTACCATGTTAATATAATATTGTGATCATTATACGTTTTTGATATTTAATTATATTTTGTAGTAGTCGATAGTACCACATAATTTTAGTGTAAACAATTTATTTATGCTGTGTATAAAAGTATAAACTGTTCAATGAAAATAACTACATGATGTGGGCACGCTACATCTCCTTCAATATAGAGAGTAATACTTGATAGTGATTAAATTTTAATAATCATACACCTATAGTAGTTGTGCTGCAGTTTGTGCAAGTGGTACATAAAATGCGGGAAACGGGATGATAAACATTTATTCTACTGAAAGAATAATAAAGGTACATAATAAATATATACAAATTTTGCGTTACGAGTCGTCGAATCTAATGATGCACATGTCATTTATTTAACTATACATTTTATAAAGTTCAACGTACTCAAACATTTCAGATTTCCTTAATCATTATAAAAAAAATAAACCATCATATTTTATACGTTGGTAAGCAAATATTATAAATGAGATTTGTATCATGTAATTATATTAAATTTGATAGGTAATAATAAAGTAAGGGCGGTGTTTTATTTTTCTACAAATGGTTGTAAGTATAGCGCCTTATTATATAAAATATGACAATTTTTTTGTGCAGTTATGATTCAGTGGGTAGCATGAGATAAGAAATTAAATCTTAAATAAAGTTGAAGGATTGAGAATCAAAAAAATATATGTTAAATAAGAGTTATATGGTGTGAATGAGTAGTGATACTAGATGAAGACGGACTGAGATATCCCCGGATCGATTTTCTCCTCTAGTCTACCAATGAATGTACTTGCAAAGTTGCAACTACCTGCAATTTAAAAATTTTTTTACCTATTAAAATACATAGTTTGATTAGAAAATAAAAATACGATTTAATAAGCTATTGTGGATATACACAATATAATATTTTGAGAAAAATTGCACCAGAAAATATAAAAATAAAAGCAAACTCAAGTGTACAAAAGTTTACGTATTGTGGTTTTAAATTAAGATTTATGTTAAACTGAATATATACATACACGATGTATTTTGTAAATACTTTTATTTTGAAATGCCTAAATGCAATGAAAGGAAAATATATGATAGTTTTTTAAAAACAAAACGTAGCTTTTCCATGTTCCACAAAAAAAGAAAAATTCAAGATACAACCGTTTTCAATGTCTTCTGTACCTACCCCCAGGGGTTCTGAAAATACTTGCCATTCTTTTGTCAAATAGTTTGACTAAAAGCCAAAAAAATGTCGACATTCTGTTTGCTCACCAAAAAAATGAACATTGAAAATATTATAGTGCTATGAACATACTAAATATGTTTTGAAAAATTAACAATGATGCTGCAAAAATAACAAAAACAGTAATAATAGATTCGGAAACAATTCTTCTGGTCAGCATAAATATTAATCACTTGTGTAGTAAGTTGCGGTGTTGGGTCTAGGGCACAAATTTTGTACAGGCATGAATATATTTATGAGTAAGCTCTAGGCACAACATTAAATCCTAAATCCCCAATTTTTTTATAAAATACAATATAGAATATATTAATAATAACATATGTAGATTTTCTTTATTCTTTCGACAAAATATTATGTACTTAACGTTTAATATATGATATAACTTTACAATATTTTATAATATGTTTATTATTCGACTATACTTTTATAATTTAAGAGTTACAATAAAAGTTAGTGTTTATAAATTAGTGATCACTACTGATAAGTTCGAAAAATGAAATTATTTTAACAAGGTGTGTGAAATAAATGATAACAAAAAACTATTAAACAGTCTTCATTCGTTTGACTGATAACTAATGTTAATCCATTAGGTTACCTACTTATAAGAACGACACTACATTAAACTTTTTTTAACAGGTGAACATCCCTAAAAATTAGTGCCAGCAGCTACCTACCCTGCTCGTACTACCGACGTTAGAACTATCACGGGTGGGTTGTAATGAGTTTGTATTTTTTGTTTGACTGAATTGGATACATTTATAATAAAACTGTAATATTATAAATATTGTATTGATACATGTATGTAGTTGATAACAAGTTCTTATTTATTATAATTTATAAACAATAATATTATGTAAAAATGTTATCAAGATTTAATAAAAATATAATTAAGTGGTTAAAACATTTACTGTTTGGAAATTAGTTTAAGCTTTAATTCAATAATAAATGTATAGCATGTTTTACATGAATAGTTAACAAATTTTATAGTAATTTATTAAGAAAAAAAATTATTTTGAGTCCATTTCTTAATCCATAATCAAAAAAATTACGGTCTAGATCTCATTGAAGATTCAAAAATATTATTTAATTTGTAAAAGATGCATTACTGCATTACTAAGATATTATATTTTGGTGGTTTGGTAGTTACATAATATGAATAGTATGATTCATCTTAGCTTACAGTATAAAGTAAAATAATAATATTATTAATTTGACATTATAAAGTGCAAGCTAAAATGATTTGTTTAAAACAGATTTACCTTAGTTTTATAGATAATGCATAATATAAAACTATAAATTATAATAGTATAAAAGTAATCACAAAACTGTCACTTCCTTAAAGCGAAAACAATCAAGATGATAAGTTTGGTATTTCATGTAGCTTCAGTACAACATGTTCGAGTATGATCAATACAAATTTAAATGAGACGTAAACATTACGCTTGAGATAGGCGATTGAATGTTGAGGCAATAAATGAGTTTCATTAACTCATCGCATTAAAGTGAGATTGGTTACATTTACCGGAATAAAATTGGTAAACATTCCTTTACATAAACTGACAAATCATTATTACACCTAATACTCAGTAGTAATAAAATTTAACAGCTTTTATATTTTTAATACACGTTAAAGTTCATTATGACATTATTTAGGTACTCGCTATTATCTAAACTCTTTTAGTGATCCAATGATAACTCTTGGAATCATGTTTTAAATTCTACAATATTCTTCAATATTCAATAGTCGCGTTTTAATACTCATTACTAAAATATGATAAATTATATTGTGTTCGTTTTATAGGTTAGTTAATGGTTAAACTAATTTAAAGAATCCGAAACAAAGACAAATAACAAGACAAATCAATTTTTATCAAAAATCCTGTTTAGATAAGGCTTATCTGATAAAGAATTTAAAATATCATGAGTAAATCTTTGCTACAACGAGACAGATTCAATAACTCGTATAAGAAATATAACTTACTTGAAGCTGTCTGGTATTGTATTTTCTGACAAAAACCAGATAGCTCCAAGAGAATATTATAATGAATACTAAGTTCTGGTCAAAATGCAAGATAGGTCTAAAGATTCAAATAGTTTCTTTTATTTTCTTAAAAGTTTTGAAAAATGGAGTTGTCTGGTTTTTGCTCGGACCCCTTCAATTTATATTGTTATCATCAATAATGTATTTTTATATGGAAAATTGAAAAATACTTGTTTATTTTTCTTTTCAGCTGACAGCCAGTTATAATGTAAAACGAAATTATTCAGAATTCAAAGACTGTTTAAAGTAGGTACTACTAGCTAGGTAGTATTGATATTAATGTTAGAAAAAAAATTTATTTTCCATGGAAATAAATTGTTTTTCCATGCCTTTGTCGAATATGCCTGTATAATACAATTATACAACATAATATTGCTTATTGTATTTCATTACTTATTGCTATAATATGACTCAGGTACTTAATACCATGATTCCTAAACTTTTAGTCATAAGACATAGGGCTATAATATTACACACACTATACTATACAGAAGTTTGTGATAAAAAAGTTTGAATATTTATATTATATTGATAATATTCATGTTGAATGTTGATACTATGTCTCAGTGATGATTTTAGAAATCACTTTCACATTGTGTTTGTGCTCAATTCTTGGGAGCTTCGTGTATATAAAATTATGAAACATTTAGGTATATTTGGACATAAATAAAATAATATTAAATATTTATTATTTTTTTTTTAAATTAGACAATAAGTTTAAAAGAGTTTTAATAGTTTAAAACTCAAGTGAAAAATCTTATTTTTCTAAATTAATAGACCATCTAAACTTATGATAGTAAATATTAAATTTTTAACATTTACACAAGTTAACTCTTCGGATATGATAAATAATTTGATGCAGTCTTGCACATTAAAATTTAAAAAAATATTTGTTGTAATTATATGAGTAAAAGAAATTAAATTTAAATATTGTTTTGCTTTATTTTAATATTTCAATAGGAATGATCCTAATAACGTATACTATTGTGCTCCATGGTGTATTTCAAATTTATTATTCTTAAAACTTTGGGTTAAATAATTTGTATTTTGTCTTGTATGCGTTTTTCAGTTTCTCCAGACAGGAGAAGCATAATAATAATTATAATTGTAAAGGGAAAAAACCTGATTTTAGAGTAGAAGAGCGGACGGATGTTTTTCTATTTAGGGTATTGGTGAAGTTTTAATCTTTAATAAGCTTGTTGAATTTTATAGGTGTAGAGGATCCCAGCTTATCTTTCAGCCAAAAGTTGTACCAATTTTAACTTACGTTTTAAAATTCTAAGAACTCGGATATTATTTATTCAAAATCAGTAAATCAGACACTATTTAAACATCAGATTATATTTTGTCCACAATATAATAATATTAGGGCCTTAATGATCCATAGCCAATAGGTATTATGAAGCTCAATCATTTTCCTCTGCACTGTCATATTTTATAGCGGGACCATGGCTTAATATTAAAGGTAAATGTTCTTTTATTTGTTGATGTCCGTCAAATGTTTTCAAGTATTATTGTGTATTGTGTCTAATTATAAATTAGTGTGTTCCTACAAAAACCGCAAGAGCTGCGCTTTACGAAAACACCATCGAATATAGATCACCGTCTTGTCCTTTGGGAATGTCACGTTCGTAATCACTCGCTGGTAGTCCCTAATCAATTTGTCTTTCAATCTGACCGGAACATACACGGAAAATCATGCCCGTCTCTTGAGAACGAAACCGCGGGAGCTTATACCTATAATATGTTGAAATAACTTGCAAAATTAACTGACGGTATACCTATAATATTTATATTATTAATTATTTGTATCTGATTTTGTTACCCGGGCTCAAGTTAAAAACCTTAAATAATATGTTCTAAGTGAAATAAAATTATGTAGGTATACATTTTAATTATTTGAACTGATGCGTGATGGAATCAAATTACTGTGAACGATAACTGTAAGGGGAAGTCGCTCTGCTGTATAGAAGGTTTCTACTGTTTTAGAGTACATCGCAGTCATTGAGACCGGTCACTGATATTATGTGAAATGGACGTTATTTAGCTTAATGATAAATCATTCATTATTATGAACGGAAGCGGCGTTGCCATACCCTCTATTTCTATGGATATTTTAGGTATTATTTTTATTTATGTGTCATTAGAGTAGTTTCTATTCATTATACGGTAGGTATGGTAAACTATTTTTGTCAACAATTTTACAGAAATTATAAAATAATTATCAAAATATTTAATTTTATAATGTTATTGTTGTTAATTTATAATTAGTCAATACCATTGTACCTTAGAATAGCTCAGGAAATAGGATCGTCGTGTAAATATAGCTTAAATTAGTATAAATTTTTTGGAAATTTCGTCATGTGCATAAAATATTAATGCACGTACTGGTGAAAGTTTTAATTAAAAATAATAACTGAAATCGTTTTTCCCCTCATTATTTAAATAGGTATCCAATTTCATTAAAATGTGAACTTAAATGTCTTTAAACATATCGCTTGAGTATATTATGTATTTTCGTCATTAGTAATAAGTTATTATGAAGAAGGAACCTTGTCTTGTTATTTGACTGAGGATTAATAGGTTATCAACAGAAATAAAATAATGCTACAAAAATCGTTATTTTCAAATGTATATAAAAGTATGTAAATAGCTATAAATTAGCACCGATATTTTGAACATTTCTAAAAAATTAAATGAAACTTTTTTTTTTTTACAGAAAATAATAATTTAAATAATATAGCTTAATATTTCTTGTTTCCATGTTTGATATTTTTGAATTAGAATAAAACCAGTTTGAGGAGAACTCAGTATACTAAATACGTTTGAATATTGAATTTATTTTAATTAAAAATGTTTCCTGAAACACAATAAAAAATTCATATCATTCTAAAACCAATACATTCATCACTTCTTTTAGAATATAAAATTAACCACGTAAATTTATTGTCTTCTTTAAATGGCTTGTTAGTAAGCGAATATAAATTTAGGATATTGTATTTACAATAGAACATAGCTTAATCAAACACTGGAAATTGATCACAAGACAAATAAATACCTAATAAAAACAAGGAAAGTTAGGCCTATAACTTTTTTGTACAGTTAAAAACAAAAAGTTCTGTACAATATATTTTAATTTTTTGTTGCAGTAGTGGTAGTATCAGGAATAATATATTGACTAGTGACTACTGTATTATACCTATATATGTTAACGAATATTCTGTTTATATTTTATCCAACTAGTGTCTAAAGTTTTTACTTTGTGCATACTGCTTCATATAATATCTAAAATTTAATAATACTAAATAATTGTGTTAATTTTTGAAGAAACAAGTTATAGCAGTGGCTTGTATTTCAAAATAAATAATTTTTTTTAAATTTATTTCGTTCAGGTACTTAAATATACTTGAACTACGATTAATACTACATAAGATTTAATAGTGTATACCTAGGTAACTATATTTAAAAAAAATATATAATAATTTTAATACACATGATCTCTTAGTGAACAGTTTAAAATTTAGCATAAAATATTAATATATAATTAATATTATTATCCATTCAGTAGATAACTGATAAGTACTAAACAAATTTTTAAATACTATGATAGATAATTTATATTGTTTAAACTTTGAAATGACATAACTCATTATTTGGACTTATAAAATGTCGGTTTTCTTATTCAAGAACTAACAATCCTAAGCCAGAAGCCATGAATATGACAGAAAAAGAAGCCAAAACAAATACTAAATAAGATATTTTGTAAGACGCCATAGTGCATTGCTTCACAAAGCACGAAACAGATTAATTACAATTACTTGTAATTTGTAAGTCAGTTTTAGCAATGTAACTGAATACTGCTTCTTTGAATAAATGATATCATTATAAATGTACAAGCTATTAATAATGTTTTACCTATGTTATAAATTAAATAGTTCACCGTGTCTACAGGATAATATAATAATGCACTACATTCTATTATATTATATGTACATTAACAATAGCTACTAAAACTAAAAAAATCTAGCTGAATATTATAAAAACTTTTTTTTAAACTTTATATTAATGGTTCGGATTTTGTTTGATTACAGTTAATAAAAATTAACAACTTTTATTATTGAAACAATTCCGTGTCATAGTGATACAAATATAATACATAAACATAAGTGTTCGATTATTAGAAATACATTTATTCCCATAGAAATGTTGAATGTACATTTAACCAACATAATCCGAGCTTATTAAAAATTAATAAAACAATTTTTTTGAATCATAAATGTTAATTCATCATAGTATCTTAATGTATTTATAGGAATACTTTCAAAGTTCTAATAGTATAACTCTACTACTGTAGGTGTTACATGAATAATTACATATAAAATGTATGTAAATTATAAACTAATTACAAAGTACAAAAATAAAAATAATAAAAAATACCTATTTTTTTTATATGATAGCGTTATAAATTAATTTTAGTTAGATTACGCAACTATCACTGACCAGTGACCGGGTAGGTTTGGATATGTTTGGAGTACCAGTAAGAATTTTTTTTCCACGTCTTTAATATCAACGCCATGAGTATTCCATGCTTCTTCCATACCGTCAGTGACTCAATGATATTTTTAAGGTCTTGTGAGGGAATAATCATGATAATTTCTAAAATATGCATTACTACTGATATCCAATGATTGTTGGTGGTGCGTTAAGGTGATACGCACACCAGTCACTTAAAAATACCTACTACAAACTAATCTACACCAAAGTGATCATATTAAGCGGAATCCACTGTATATAGCTATAATAATTATTTATTAGGTTTATGTTTTTTGCACGAGTTGCATACTTTCAGAACGCTATACGGTTATATAGTTAATGAGTCTGGTGGGGTTTGAAAAAAATACGCAGATCAATAAAATGTTATTGACATAACTGAGAATAATATAGTAGGTACCTATATTATACTATTATACATTCAAGAAACACGATTATAAGTTACGGCGAAAAATAATTATTAATTAATCGACGAATCATAAAAAAAATGTATTATTCAGTCTTCAGTTTGGTAATTATATTAAATACGAGTGCGACGTCGGGACTCACGTTTTTACCCTTTGCACGATGCATATTATTTCAGTCAAGTCTTCATAAATTGAATTATTTCTTCCTCCTAGAAGTGTTTTTAAGTCGAGTGTGAGGTGTATAACTTGAAAAATACACAAGTCAAATTAATTTTTATCATAGTGGAGATTCGAGTTATTGAGACTCGACTGTAATAATAATACATCGTGGAGATGACTATATGTTATAAAAAACAAAATTTTGAAAACCACACGGGAAAATAATAATATACAGATTGATTCTTACTAAGTATGCTTACCCCTTTTTTCTTCTTCAATGCAATTATTGAAAATCTGACTTTTAGGAATTTCTAAACATATATAAGAGCATAAGACCATTTCTTCAAATTCTTAAGATTCTTGTACTACTTAATAGTAGTGTCTTGTGGAGGTACTAACTTCGGTTTTTAAGATGAGAATCTCTCTTTTTTATATTGAAAATTATTTACCGAATTATATGAATGAATCTGAATCAAATTTTGAACTTGTAATTTTTAATTATTTAGTTTTGTATGTACTGAGTGGGCTTGGGTGATTTTTAAAGGTTAGTGGTTTATATTAAGATCTACTTAAATTAATAATTTTTAAAAATGGGCCAAGTATATAATAAATTAAACACAAGATATTACAATATTACTTGTACTTTATAGTTTTGTAAACCAGTTTTTAAGGACAATTACCCTAAGTATATACATTTTGATAACATTCGAACAATTCAAATAAGGAAGGTACATGTGAGTTAAAAATAAAATATTCCACTAAATAATTTGCAGTAAAAAAGAGAGGTCCTCATTTGAAAAACAAAAGTTTGTATCACCTCATGATACTTTTTAAGTAGCATTTATATACAAGTTCAAGTATTCAAAAATATATAGAGTTAAGGTTGGTATATTAAAAGATTGAAAAAATCAGAATTTAAATAAATTCATTATTAAATGGAAAAATTGGAGTGCACATGATTGATGAATCGCCTTGTTTATTATTTTACTAATTATTTTGAAAATAATAAATCATCATGACGTGTAGTACTGGACTTAAAATTTGTAAAATAAAATCATAACTCGAATGTCGGAAACGTTACGCAATTTTTGGTGCAAAGTAAAAGTCATGATTTTTTGTTCTGAAAATTTCGGATGATATGCTCAAGAAAATACAGTAATTTTTGGTTTTACCCACATTTAACTGTGTTAACTCAAACTTCTAGCCTCAAATTTTTAATATATGTTTAGAAGATTTTCCATCTAGTAATTTTGATTTTCTATTATTATAGTTACTATCATCATCCGTAATAATATATTGATGGAATCAACTGCTGTTGATGCAGCAAATAGCTGTTTTTCTCGGAAATGAGAATATTATTGTAATTGCCAAGACATTTCGAGGTAAAAGTCGCCCTCTTATCAACGTTTGTACGTTTTAGGAAAACGTTGCAGCAGCGTCATTGTTTGTCGTTGCTATTAAGTTATTAATTTTACTATTATTATTGTGAAGTACTCGGTATCCTCCATCGCTCTCTCAACTAAATTTTTCCACCTGACCACCAAAATAATTATGCGACTCTAATTCGCCTGTTCTTCACCGATGCAGTGTTGTACAAGTTCACCTGTACAACAGTCTACTGAATTATATACCAAGTAAAGTCTAGGTAATATACCTACGTACATGCAATAAATGGGTAGGTTGCCCACGTCTGAGGACACGGTAATTCGATACACTATATAAGCGAAAAAGATTTCCGCGCCAACCACCATAACCAGCCCTCCACCGCGGTACGTACCTATACAATCGCGTCCGATTATCGCTCGGGTTTTCTCAACATGGTTTTAAAAATGGTTTAACGGTGTGGCCGCCGTTACCTATATCGATACATCGCGAGAGCGTCCTCGCGGCCGTGGCAGTGCGGGACGGCACGACGACGACGACGACGACGCGATTGTTGCGCGCGCGAGGGACGGCAACCGTCCACGAAAATCGAAAGCCGCCGCCGCCGACATCGCCGTCGGGAACTCGGCGACACCGCTTCAGTTCGCTCGCGTCGGTCACTCCGGTATCGTCGCCTGCGTTCCGCGTTCACGTCACTGCGTAAGCCGCACGTACGCGAGTTTTTTGCGAGTTTTTTCCAACATTTCGGAGATCACGATTTCTCGCGGGTACCGGTGTTTTGTTCTTATCGTAAAATATTTTTTTTCGTTATAATTTTCTCACGTTGCGTTTGGCCAAACGAATTCGCGATTGTGATTGTAGTATATATTCGTATATGTTTACAGTGTGCGCCTCACACTTGTCTTGCAGGATAATAACATAGACGAGTGTCGTGCACCGTGGATAAACAAATATTATTTTGATCGTGCGCAAATCGTATCGCCGGGGGAGTGCAGTGCAGCGGGACACGCATCCCGCCACCCTCATACGCGTCTTGTGTTTGTGCGGTTTTGTTAGAAAAATAACATTTTTTCCTGGTGTTTTTTTCGCGTCCAACGCGTCGTGCCGCCAAAATGATGATGCTGTCCTGCATGCTGATGGTGTTGGTGTACTCTGCGGATAAAACAGGTATGTGTGGACATTCTGCAGTGGTCCTGCGAATCTTGTCTATCGCGATAACTCAATCCTAATTATAGATACCATAAATCACTTACAAGTCAATAAACTGTATTAGGATAATATAACCATCACGAGCCACACCTAGAGGTACCGATCATTTTGGATATGAATGGTTTGGTTACCTATGTACCTACGTTCTATAACTTTATTATTCCTACACTTAGGCACCTACCTAATAATTTTGGGAGGTTATCCACTTTTCGTTCTTGTCATCGTTGTCATCGTCATTTGAAAAAAAAATACCCCAGTTACGCCAGATTTCAAAGCGGCAGCCGCCCGCCTGGCGCCAACCCCTCGAATATGCGAATGTACCGATAACATAATACATTACTATCATCGTTTGAGACAAATAACCCGTTTGATGCTCATATGTATAGATAACATATTTACATATAGGTAATAATAATTACGGTAGTTTGTATAGACAACAATATATTATGTTAATTCATAATCGACATTTTATTATACATGTTATTAAACATCTGGAAAACAGTAATGTACAATATTTTGTAACTATTTTTGTCACTTATCATTTTTATTGAACTTCAAAATTGAACCTTCGGTTTTCAAGAGACTATTACTTATTGTAGGAACTTAGTTCGATAGATTTGATTGAAATGTTATTTCAAAATGATAATAAATACAATCGTGTTTTTGTGTTATGGAGCCATAACTGCAACACTTTCTTAGGATGTATGGGCTGCCTATGGACCCTAAAAAATATAATACACAAAATAATCACGTATCTGTAAGATAATATTTTTTAAATTTAAAATTAAATTTCCCATATAATCAAAAAAAATTTAAATAAGTATCTGTATGGATTAAAATATATTATAATTGTTATAGATTAATGGTTTTTAATCAAAATATTTCCATATTAGTCTAGTGTTAGTGTAGCGATTACCCTACGTACCTAAATAAATTAATATTTTTATTTTCATAGAATGCACAAATGAATTTTACTGGAAACTAATACTATTAATGTAATTAATTTATACTCGTTAAACTCGGAAACTGTGTTTTTATAAACTCAACCTCGAATAATTTATTTTGAACTACGTACCTACTATAGGTAATTTAAAAACTATTATATTCTTGCATTCGTAGATTCTAGTTTATTTTCCAGACAAATTCGTTGACAGTTATATAATTTTTTTTTTTATGTTTTGCACTATATAAGTATTATACCAGAAAGATACATAGTTAATGTTATTTTTTGCAGTTAGGCAATACCGTTTTTTGGTCATATTTAAAAACAAAATTGTGCTATATTAGTTATTTACATTAGATTTGAAATATCCTACTTAGGGTTTAAGTTATATAATATAACAAAATAATTTTACAATTTCTTTATTTTTGATTTATTATACTACACTCCAATTTTTCCCACTGTATCTGTTACCATGGGTAATCTGCAATTTGCTTATACATACCTATATACTTATTTTGTAAAAATATAGCTAACATGTCACAATTATAGAATGTTTTTATTAAGATTTTGAAAAACAATATGTGTTTTAAGATTTCAATTATATAGTTATTTACGATTTATTTATTTCACTTAATTTTTTGTGAATTACAATTAGCATTATTCATGATTATAGTGATTTATATTGTATTGTAAAAGATAAAGTAAAGATCTTATAATAATATCTAATTAGGAAAAAGTCTAAAAGTTCAATAAGTGTAACTTATTTGTTGACATGTTGATCAACATGGGCTTTTAGTGAATCCAATGTACAGACAAGGTGGGCTAATCTCTGGAAGTTTGGTATTTCAAAACTTTCGTCTACCACAGTTGTAGGATAAAAGCTTACTAACATACCTATAAAATTAGATGGAGGGATACACTTGTCGACCACACTATTTTAAGTGCGTCGTTTTTTCAATTTTAATTGTCTGAGTATAGAGCCCAAATGTTCCTTTAAACGCTCTTAGGTACTACCGGTAAGAACTCATGTTAATTATTTTCATTTGTAAGTTGTAACTATTAAAACTTCTCTTTGCTAATCCACTATACCAAATCGAACTACTTATTTTATGTTAAACTATTATTTTAAAATATGCTGGTCCATATTAAATAACTTTTAAGCTTAGAATGCTAACATAATATTTTAAATTAGGTTTGTATTGCGCATTAAAAGTTCATAATATGATTTAGTTTAACATTTTAACATATTATAATATATTGTTATACATATTTAGATACACCTTCAAGAATATATTAAAATGTAACATTAAACACGGGATCACACTTTAAACCACTTAACTATTTTGAGTCTCTCTGATCAATGTTCACATTATCATAATCAATAAAAGTAACTTTAAAATTCATATTTACGCCTATAGTTTAGTTAATGATAATAATAAGATAAAAGACAAATGTAATGGGTTTCTCTTATGAATTATACTCGTATACGATATGAATGTGTTTTTAAATCCATAGTTTTGTCTATACCTTGATATTAAGTTGAATATTAAATATGATCATTCAAAAAACTAAATTGGACTTTGCTTCTATATAGTTATATTATATAACTCTAAATCTCAAAAAATTACTAAATCTGGATTTTGGGATATCAGATTACATCTCGCAGATAAGTATTCCAAGGAGATCTCGTTATAGGGCTAGATAATCCGTATTTTATCGTTGGATTTAAAATGTACAGTGTTGCCACTTTTAGTAGGTGTTGCATGTTTTCATTATTAGTTTATTTTATTCAATATTTTGTTTAAATTGTCAAAACTTTATTTATGTAAACGTATGAAACTGTCATGTATAGCTAAATATATATCATTGTTGCAAACACCAATACAAATAAAGCTCCTAAAATCCTTTCGGATCTTACTAGGTACCATCGTTTCTCCCCTCATTTCTCTCCTCATTACCACTGTGCAAAAAATACTCACTTCATGCTCTTATTCTTTCATAATACGAAATTATCCTAGTAATGAATTGTACAAATACCTTTGACTTCATTATGTCAATAATCGTTCTACCACTAATGTATCGAACCTGTTATTAAAATTATTTTTATCATCGAAAATTGTATAACTTTAATTAATACTTTTATCTCATTATGTAATATTAGATACCTATTAAAATGTTAAATTAATTAGTATTACTAATTGGTAATTTTTTACTTCTATCAAATTCTCTGACTGTACAACTTTGTATAGATTGTGTATTATCTTGTTTTAAATAAAAAAAAAGATTAAATATATACATATATCTCACCTTACTACCCCGCACTACCTCACATATTGAGTAAACAAGAAGCGCCTTCTATGTTGTTAAGCTTTCCTTACACTAATTGCTTGTCTAGTCTAGTATAAGGTCCATGGGGAAAAATCCGTGTCCGTTAGGACAAAGTTTGATGAGATATTATATAAGTGCTACCATGGTAGCCAACTAGTTAATAAAAAACCTTAAGAAGTTAATCCAGTATTATATTTTAAGATGCGTCAACTGTATCATCTTTAAATTGAAAATAACAACTTAGCTACATAATTGAATACCTATATGAAACATTTAAGAACTTAAGATGGTATAATTAAAAACAAAATATGTGCCAAATAGATAGCAGCTGTAACATGCTGTTATTATTCTAAATATAATATACCTATTTATTTAATTTAATAATTATTCTATTATGTATATAGTCATGTGGAATTTAAGTTAAGTTTATTTATTAAGTGTCTATGGTGTAATTTTTTAATCAGTCATCAGGACTTAATGATAAATGATTTCTACAAAGTTCTGCAGTTTTGATTTTATTGACTGGTACATGAAAATTGCAATAGTAATGGTCAGAGCTCGGGTCAGAGTGACGATGTTGTGCTATTAAATGTTCAAAATGTTCCAACCCACTCAATCAACTAATATTTTACAATAAACCAAAAATCAAGTATAATATTTCTACTACTAAAGATTCATTAGGTATACTTTTTAGTTTTAAATCAGTGATTAACTTATCTATACGGATAACGACAGATAATTATAATATTGTATTCATCAGTTTATTTTTTTTAAAACAACTTTTATGGGAATATAGGTAATATATTGCTTGTGTTCCTCGTCAGACCCAGCATAAAAATGTATCTATACCTACTGCAAAAACCAGGTATTAATTATAATTTATTATTTTCATCAAACTATTATTGTAATAAAATGAATTGTCGGATGAAATTAAGTATTGATTTTATATTGTCTTAAGCATTAATGAACATTTTCCCTAGGATTTTTCTGATATAAAAATTCTATAAAGAATAATGAATTATCGGTTTCAAATGTCTTTTAAATGTTGTATCTTTTAGTTTTTTTTTTGCTAAACTTTAATTGGCTCTATTTGGTGTCTGATAAAATTGTTTTTACCGAAAGTACATGCACAATACATATCCCATTTCTTTTCTGCTACGGTTTTAATTTGTATTACCGAAGAATTGTCCTTAGGGATATTTGATAAACAGAGTGTTAAACTTTCAAAGACAATTTTAAATAACAAATATATTTTAGAAAAGTAATAGGGATGTTATTAAAACTATGTCATAAACAGTTTTTTAAAACATATAAAATATTTGAGTTCAATCATTACATTTTAAATAATGTCGATCTTGACCTATGGTTACGAATATTATAAAATTAAACGTATATAAATAATCATAATAATATAATATAGTGAAATTAATAATTAATTGTCTTGTCATTAAAACTTCAGTTGTTACCTATGTTTTTCTTTAGTAGGTACATCATATTATATTTTTATTATTTTGTCAAACAGCATTATTAAATTAATTTATCTATTTTTATTAATTTTTTAAATTTGGATTACGTACTTCTCTACTTTAATCGAGACTTTAATCTTTATTCATAAAATAATCCTGATGAGGCAACCGTTTGGGAAATACTGATTTTTGTTGATACTACATTATATTATATAGGCACAGCCTGCTTAAATCTACCTACTTACTTAGTTTTAGAAAAATACTGAACATCGAAGTATGTTGATGTTTTATTGTTGGACAGGAAAAACCATTACGTTCTTCTACGAAAGGGGTCGTGTTATAAAAAAAAACCTCCAAAATAAAGTGCCTGCGACCAGTGCGCGACACAAATCACACGCGAAAAACGTTGGCAGTGACTTTACAGTCGGTTTCATAAATAATTTTTTTTTGTCTTTTTGTTTTTCCCTGCCATCGCCCACCAGCAGGCGTGTTCGATATCCGTCCCGCGCACTTCCGCTGTCCAACGACTGGTCTTCGAACCTAGGCCATAAATCTTACACTACTGCACCCATAACGGTCAAAAATGAACGGACGGGAAAACCTTTTCCCGTAATGGAAAAAAGTGCAAAAATAATACAATACGGACTGGGAAAAAAAACTTTTCGTTTCGATTTAGGACTTTCATTCGACCGGGGGGATTTCGGACGAATGATCGGCAGTGACTCTAGTGGCAACAGCGACGGTTGCTGCGGCGGTCGACTAGTAGCCGATACCACTAATAAATAACTCAAACAATCTCTCCCTTGGTCATGTATGTTATGTCCAAGGTAAAAATGAGCCAGCAAATTTTGTTCCGACAGAGCATTTTCCAATTTAACTTGTAGTGTGAGCACAGTTGTAGCTGTGTTATGTCTGTGATTTATTTATGGTGTACGAAACTTGACTGTTCTGCTGTTTTGTACGAATATTTCACAAGTATTTGATTAACTGCATCAGATTTTGAGTCCATGCTCGTTGTTGATTAGGTAAATAATTAATGTTTGGATGTAATTATAGCAAGTACCATATAACATATTATAAACACAATCTATTACTGATTTTATCGAATTTATCTACTGTTACGATATAGATTTGGATACATCAGTATTTAGTAATGGTTTATGTTAAGTTGCATTTGTTCATAAATTATAGTGAATTATAATATTACAGAAGACATGGAAAGTTGGAAACACACTAACATTACAGGTTCCTATGGGCACAAATTTTAAATATAAAAATTATCATGCAGTATAATATATTTTAATGTTAGTATTCAATAATATTATACCTATTATACATTTATACCTATCTAATTGTCTTCCTAAATATCTTAAGATATTTTGAAATATTATTTAAAATATATATACAAGCATCGAACATTTGCATAGTATATTATATAGTGTACAAATGCAATCGATAATTTTTATATAAAGTGTATTGAACATCTATTAAATGTAATATTTTTTGTAAAATTAAATTAATTGATCCAGAAAGAAAAATATAAAAATAAGTATAATACTGAATTATTTTTATAGATCAATTTTAATTTTATTATAAACGTTTTGTAAGGTCAATTAAAAGAAAATTGTGTATTTGTATATATTATATATAGGGTGTCCCGAGAACAGCGTTTCTCTAAGTGTGGTACCCAGTGGTGGGTCGTCAGTCAATTTTTGATGGGTCGGGAACATTTTTTTGAATTATAAAGATTCCAAAAAATTTATGTTAGGTACCTCATTATAAAAAGTACATTTTAATTATATTCATTATATTTTTATTCATATAAACTATAAACCTTTAAAAAAAGTAAATACCCAATAAAAACGTATACATATTTATATAATACAAATTTTGTTTTTCACAAACTGTTGAAAAGTGAAACAAAGTGGGTCACGAAAGATTTTTCGGGAGAAATTTAGGTCACGGTATAAAAAATATTGAGAACTACTGCCCTAGAGGACTTACCCATCTCGATATCTCCGGAGATAATAAATATATCATAATTCTGTTTTTTTATTAGACTGACAGAGGCAAGAACTAAAAATGTTTTATTTTTTAATTTAATTAAATTTGTTGGTAAAAAAGTTGAAAAACTTATTTTTTTATTTTTGAAACAATTGAAGTTATCTATTTTTTAAGTCTACTTTTCTGAATATTTTGACCTCCCAACATTTTACTTTTATTAATTTCATGATTTTTAATCATTTTTTGAGTCTATAGGTAAAACGGCAAAAAAACGGTTTTTGTTAGTGTTCTCGCCTCCCTCTACGGCTAAAGGTTATACCCTCATGGCACACTATATATTTACAAATACAATCTAATTACTTTATATGCACCTATGTTGTAACTTGTAAGTATATTACATTAAAGTAATTATAAATTAGTAATATTTTCTAAGTATAGTTTTAACCAGGTAATTATAATGAAGCATAATTTAAAGATGTAGAATTAAAATAATATAATATTTTTGAATAACCGTTATCCATTTATATTTCATACACTGTAAATTTATAGTATATTGTTTATATTTATATTTTATTTTATTTTTGTGGACCACAATATTGGTTTTGGTTTTGTAAGGTATTTCAACCTTGATCCTGGTGGAGAGTGTAGATTAAGAATATCTTTATTATTGTAGACAAAAAACAAAGGAAGCCGTTTGGATATCGATTCTAACAATGTTATTGATATCTGTTTGTTTTAACTTTGCTACTTGTAGTTGTCTATGTTTTTAATATAGATTGGCAGAGCTATGAGTGGGGGGTTAAAATTAGTTAATTCGGAAAAACTTGAGTTAGGTTGTTGGATTCATTATTCGAGGTATCAAGTCGACGGCATTGTCCTCATGCCTGCAATAACGTGGCGAATCGGTTGGATGAGCAGAAAGATTTGGTATTTTCCTTTTTATATTGGTGAATTTGGCGATGATGTCCTTTGATGGGGTGATGTGGTGAGGCCATATTGCTCTTGTCGAAAATATGATTCGACGTCTTGACGATATGAATTTATAAAACAAACTACGTAAATGACAAACAGTGATAAAGAAACGGACATAACGGACATAATATCTAAAATTGGCGTGACTGTTAAGTCAACACAGATCTGATATATATATATTTAATATATTGTACTATTATCTTAAATGGATGTTTAAAAAATCTTATTAGAAGTATTTTAATCAATATTTATTGATATCATAATTATGTTGTAAGATACTAAATGTTTTTAGAAATGTATTGAAATTTAAATTTTTTACAACATGCTGTATTCCTATAAATACAACTCTACTTAGTTGAAAAAAAATATTTTGGTGTATGAATACTTTATTTTATATCAAATATGTAGAAAGGTTTTCTCAATTTTATTATTTTAGAGTTTAAAAGTAGCTTATTTAACCAAATAGTTGATTTATGTGGATTATTCAAATTAAGATTTTAGGCGGTAATTTCATAAATTAATAACAACACAACAGGATTTATTCAATGAATATCAATAATAAAAATACAATATTACAGATTATACTGTGGATTTATAAATTTAAAGTTTATGTTGTTCGAAATAAAATATTTCCTTTCTTATGTAAAAATATTTTCTTTCTCGTTTGTCATTGTAGGTGCAATTGTGAATTCCTTTTCCACATAAATGAATTTCAAAGTTTTTTTTTTGTATTGTGTGATTTTTTTCGTGCATATGTTTATAATAAACATCTTAGAGCCTATGTTTACTCAATCTTGTACACTAAAACCAAAATGAGCTTTTTATTTATCAAAATGTTATTGAATAAAAAACAAGTTTATTATACTGTTGACATTCTTCGTACTTATGTATATTGAAGTTCATTGTAGCTGATGTCCAAGGTACAATGAATTTATTTTATTATTTATTGATCATTAATATTTATTTAAATTTGTTAATATTTTTCTTAAATTAGTTAAATTTTAGAACAAGTACTCAACATATTTGAAATGCATGGTCAAAAGTGTGTACTTAAATATTTAATAATATATGTGTTTTTATTTAAAAATACACAAATTATAAAAATGTACAGTTAACTTAAATCGTTAAGTATAACTATGTTATATGATTTTATCGAGTTAAGAATCTTATTATTAAAAATAATTTAATATATTGTATTTTGATTTTCATAGCAATACATAAATTCATATTTAATCAGTTTTTTAAATCAACAGAAAACCCTCTAAACATTTTTAATTTAAATATTTGCTAAAATCTTTAAGAAAGATAAACATAATTGTTTTATTTATTTTAATCATACTAGTAAAAATTATATAAACAGTCTATTTATATAAATACTTTATAGTTTATACTATAACTCTTAATTTATATGCTTTCAAGTAGTTTTGATTTTAGTATTCGTTTAGCTATTTTTCTTAAGACTAAGTCAGTTTGTGATTTATAAGTGTCCACCTGAATGGAAATAACTCCAGATCATAATATATTATTATTTTTGGACCAATGGATTATTTAGTTAATTTTTTATCATCAAAAAGTACAATATTATATTGTATACTATTATTAAAAAAAAAATTCTTATCAATAATTTATACTAGTACTAGGACTGTAGTTTGCCCATAAGAATATAAGAATTATAAGAATAATATAAGAATATAATAATTATATTATATTATAATTATTATATAAGAATTATTCTTCCTTTTATAAGTTAACCTAATATTAATTTAGTTTAATTAATTTTGGTTTGTTTTAAAAGGAAATTATATACTTGTTAGGATTACGACATTGACTAATGTTTAAGAGCATAAAATAAATTGTAATATAATGTACCTTGCCTCAATTTAATTGTGTAATTAATAAATACAGTATTGATAAAAATAAAACGCTTTAAAAATTTGAGTATATGTATACATTTTAACTGTTTTCTGTTTTGTATTTTATTTATGACTTGGCTTAGGGATTTCTCGTATCTGAATTTTAATTTTGTGGGGGGGGGGGGGGGAAGAGTCCAAATAATTTTGCTTATTGTTTAGCTTTTCAGTTTTTTCATGCCTAAACTTGGCGTTCTGGTAGTAAGTTATTTTGTTATGAAGTATACAAGAGTTTGTTTATTTTCATGATGTGAATTAAAGTCAATTTGTTTTGTCCAATCATTTTGGATATTTGCCTATTTTGAAATGCGCATTTCGATATTATAATATCTTACATAATAAATCTTAACTTTTCGTACGACGTTTTATTTATGTGGCCATCGGAATAATACATCAATTTATTCCATAAAACCTGATAAAAAAAGGAGAAATATTTATATTCATATAAATATTATCCTATTTTTCTTTCTCATTATTTTTTTTTTTTACAACACAAAAGTAAGAATTTCCTGTAATTGTTTTGAAAAATTGGAATGAACCAAATAATATTTAACTCAACGCCACATATCGAAAACATCTATTTTGTTTTTTATTGTGATCTAGAAAGAAAATGTATGTACTTAAGTAATTAATAATTAAAACTTCTTCATTTATTATTATTTTCCATAGCTAGTTAATGGAAATTTAAAATTATTTCTTCTTATTTTAAAATATTTTTATCACCAACCCATTCACCCAATTTTAAGATAATTTCTCATTCAGTACTGTGATAATAGTTCAATTTATTTAAGTATGCTATTTTTTGGCTAAAAAAGTTTAATTTACCGAATAAGATAACCCTAGTATAATAATATAAATATATAACATACAGAACCCTTAGCAAAGATCAGCATTCTTCATTCAGAATAGGTTTTTTTGTAAACACTTATTTATTATTGAATTCATATTTCACACAATATTAATTACAGTGGTCACCTACTAACTGACAAGGTTTACTCCTAACCTTCTATAATATTATAGCAGAGTGAACTTTAGATTCTGACTCTGCGATGAATGTATTGATTTTACAATTATGTGTTTTTATAGCCAAAAAACTGTTTCAATATTCAATATTAAGACTGGTTTCTATCAGCAAATAATATCTATTTTGAAATTTTGGTCAACGCATCTCAGAATTTCTAAAAATAATCGGAAAAATTAAAATAAAATTACAAAAAAAAAACGTGAATAGTTAGGTACTCTAGTTTTCAACAAAATAGATTTGGCATTGTTTTGTAATTTAATGGTAAATAACCATAGTCGCATTAAATTACTAACAAATATTTTCCATTTCTAATATAATTTTCCAAATATATGGTTGTATTTGAGCTGTTGGTAGAAAGTAAGAATTATCGACTTACTTTTAATGTTTCTTAAATTTTAGATTATTTTTATGTTTTGTCAAAAAGTCAATAAGTTAGAAAAGGTTATTATTAGATGTTATTGAGGTATTATCACATTTTTTAAAAGTATTTTGAGTCTAAAATTTGACGAATTCTATTAAATATTCTTAATTGAATAACTGAGTCTTGCAAACTGTACAAAGTTAAATGAGTATAAATTGCGCGTAATGGAATTTAAAAAAAAGTTAAGCTGAAGCTACATTATTTTTTACAAACTAGTTAAGATAGTTAACATTTTGCGATATTTACCTAAATGATTTTTTTTATTTTGTCATATTTCGAAAAATATTAATCTTAGAGACTTGAAACTTTACTATACCTACTTAACAATAACTAGACATTAAATGATTACTATTTTCTACACAAATATTAAGACTAATATTAAGCCATTTATACTACAAACCTAGATTTACACTATTTTATGGTGAGCCAATATATTAACTCGTTATGAGTTGATAGTTATACATTTATACTAAATTAAAAGGAATAATTTAGTTAAAAATTTGGTCAATCCACTGGATTAAATAAATATTAAATATAATGAATAAATGTAATACAATTTAATGTATCCTTATTCCTTATAGCAGATAGCCTGATCCACTCATAACCTTCGATTAGAATCGGTTTTTCATACATACAATTATTCTTTGATATTTAAGTAACTATTAATTAGTAATTCTGATTACAATGAACTACTCGATGGCGAAGTCCAATTAATTTGAAACCTCTTACATTTATGTATATGACTTATACAATTATCATTTACAATTGTATCTGCATAATATTATAATAAGCAGTGTTCAACTAAATTTAGAAATTTTAACATTGATGGTGAGATGAAATTATTGAGAAATATTGTTGTTTTATGTTATTCCACATCACCGATTTAAAATTGTTATAGCCGGTGTGTTTTTGGTTCAAAAATAGTGGTACAAAATTAAATGCGTGTAAATTTAAGTTACTTATCCAAACCCTAATTTTTAATTATATTTAAAATTGCATATTTTGTCACTAAAAAAAAATCGGGTGATAAACATTAAGATGAGCGGCGTTTACAGATTTTTCTCAATACATTTTATTCTCCAAATCTAAATTATAATCATCATAAAATGTACAGCCTCTATTTAGATATTCTAAAAATAAATTTTAGAAACTAAGATGGACGTTATGGAAGTTGCTTTAAGAATTTATGATTATTAAGAAAGGGCGATTTGGTTGGATTAGATAAACAATAATGCAGTCATTATCTGTATTTATCGCAAATAGTGCTAAGTCAAGTAATAATAATTTCAGTAGTTTTATCTGTTTCATTTTTAAAACGCTTTAATCAAAATGCAATGAAATAATTTTTGTGGTATATTATGCTAAAGATTAACTTGATTCGTTTCATCAAATGAACTATCGTTAGTTCCCTACATTATCTAAAAACATTAATTGTTGTACGATTTTGATGGCTATTGGCTGTCAGCTTATTATTACCTGTTACACGTAACGCATATTATGAAAAATATGATGTGTACTATTGTATTAACTATTATGATCAAGATATAATAAAAATTTAACACAAAAATAACAATGACCTACCTATTAGCCTACCATAATTACCGAGGTACACTCCAACTAACTTAACTAGGTATGATTTATAGCAGAGCGACTTCTCAGGATTTTTTTAATTTGAATACATCCAATTAAATGTTTTAAATATTTGAAATTTAAAAACTAAAATATTTACATTTAACACAAGTAAGGGAATGATTCCCACTCTCCGAGTGTGGGTGGTTGCCTATTAATATTCTAAGGCGTTTGATTATTGGTGGCCCTGATAATATTTGTCGTTATCGCGTGTGTTACAATATTTAATACATGATTTGTTTTTATGACAGTGACTTGTTAACAGAAAAATTAATTTAGTCAAATACTTTGAGATAATAACACATTTAAGTTTACTCAAACACGAATCGTGAATTTTTATTTTTCTTTTTTTATATTTTCTTGGTTATTTTACTAATTACACCGCTTGCATAATGTCGTTAGTTTGGACCTTGTCCAAATACCCTGTAAGGTTTGTAAATCCGTCATAAGATTATGTATTATTATGGAATATATTGTTTTGTTTGTGTATGCTATTACATTTTTTTTTTAACAGCAATATTTATTTAATAATAAAACAAAACATATATCAAATGAATATAACATTAAGTAATTATTGGCTAATCCATTTAAAATGTTCAGTTGTTTAATAATATTGTTTCCTTTTGTTACGATTACGTGTAGTTACAATTACAATATCAATATATTAGATGCCCAATACACAAGAATGATTTAGTTTTAGAATTATCATAAAATGGTTACAGATTTACAGGTGCGTTATTACAATGGTTATAAGTTGAGTTATTATTTACGTATTAAAATTAATTACTATTGTCAAGTAAATAACGTCAATGTGATCATATAATATTAAAATTACTGGACCATTTTGAGTTTAGTTTTTAAAATATTTTTTAAATTTTTTGATGGATAAAATACTTGTGTGGAAAATATTAATGTATAAATATTATTAATACCCTTAAACAGATACTCACTGAACAGTATAATAAAGAATAATTAACAATCTGAATTATTTTCATAACGTTTAAATCTCAATTCCTATGCATAAGTAGATAGTTGCTGTAAATAATTAATTGATATGTAATAAATAGGTACATGGTACACCGAATAATTTGTTAACAAGGATTACATCTTTATAACTTCAATATTCATCTCATCACGTTTGAATACATCGTTTATTATTAGGTATTCACATCATGTATTCGCTCTGTACTTCGAAATGAGATTAAGCAGCGCATGATGCGGTTGTCAGCACTTATAGGCCACAAGTGTATTTTCTCATTAGGATTTTACTCAAAAACATTATAAACATTTTGAAGTACATTTAATTTAAATCTTTGTAGGAATAAATAGTTATATTCTTATGTTTATTTAATTTTACATAACTTGAAGTATGGACTTAAACTGATTTTATTAATAACATAAATATGTTTTTGGGCTTGGTACAGATATTTTTATTTTCGTAACACTTTGTTAATCACCATAGAAAAAAATAAAATGTAAAAATTGTCTAATTTATACTAGCTGTTTAAGAAAATCGTTGAAGTGAATATACTAAAATAGATGTTTATTTGACATTATTTTGTTGATTATTTGTAATTAAATAACAAGATTGATTTATAATGTAGCACCATACTAGATATTTTTCAAAATGAGCATTTGGTACGCGAAAAAGTTCAAACATATAGGTATTTATAATTCATACATTTTTGTCGAAGTGAAAAATATTGAGTGTCGGATACGTTATAATTAATCATAAATATGTATTTAAGCTGGGTATAGATATTTTTATTATTAATAGTAACATTTATATCATTGTATATTTTGAATTCCTTCCAGTTAAAAATTGTATAATTATGTACCTACAACAAATATAATAAAACTATACACGAAACTCGTAAGCTGCAAAATATAACTTATAAGTAGTTTAACTAAAGACTTATAATCGATGGAAGTGGCTAGCTTAATCATAAAATATAGTTACACGAGAATATTGCATATACTATAAATGAATAACAATATTTAAAATAATTAAATGGAATGTTTGATTTTGATTACATAATTAATGAATTAATATCAATTTTAGGTGGGTTACTTATTTAAAGTAAAAATAATACAACTCTAAATTATTGTACATTTTAAGTATAAGTATCGCGTAATAAAAAATATTGTAAATTGTTATTATAATATGTATTATAAATGTGTTATCTGTGTATTCCAATCGCATAAATATTATATACCTAAACTTTATAGGCTATAAATTATAATACTTTTGAAATAAAAAAATAATTTGTGTGTTGCATACGTATTATTATAAGCTACGAGTGAAGTCAAAAAATAGATCAAACATCTATTCCAAGGGACTTGCACGCGATTTGCAAAAAAAAATCCTAACCATCAAAGGGTTGTGTTTCCAAATTGTTATCATCTCTTCTTTGAACATATTTTCTGTAAGAGATTGGTGCAATAAACTCTGGTGCAATTGAAAACTCTATTGCCGCCTGAATATCATATTGAAGATAGATAGGTAGATAAGGAAATCTAAATAAATTGGACAAACAAGTCAATCAGTAACAACAAAAATAACAAGAATATAAATTGGAATTCCGTGTGATATCTTAAATTTTAAATTTAAAAAAAACCAATTGGATGCATAACAAATTGTTTTCAGTTTTAAATTTACAACAAAGTATACCTGCTGCAGTGTTAAATTAATTTTTCTCTGCATTTGATCATGTGTTTAACTTTCAAGAAACATGTTTAACTACGAACTTCTAATGATGTACCTATGTGAAATGCTATTTACGCTGAAATACCATTCCAAACTTTTACATTTTATTCAACTTTTCATAAAACCTTGTAAATGCATTATTCATTTTATCTTGTTTTGTGTAAGACTACTTAAAAACTATGTGTCTGAATTCTTTATACAGGCTTATCATATGTCATTAAAGTGGTACTTTTCATCTAGGATTTTTGCATAATATTTTTAAAGGTATAGGTATAGGTTAATAACCTACTGTTATTATAAAAAAAGTTTGAAGAATTGATGTTCATATTGTTTTTTCCTTAGATTATTTTTTGTAATAAAATATGTATATTAGTGGAAATATTGTAATTAAAATTTTAAGGAAAAACTTATTTAAAATATTAGTGTTTACAGAAATACAGATAAAATAATATACAGTTGACATAATATGTTTCATTTTTGATTGACGATGATCGAAATTGTCGAGAATTAATAAATTGCGACACTTAGTATATTATGTCTTATGAATTCATGATAATATCATATTGTTTTTATCAAAAAATTGCATTTAAAAATGTAATTGTGTGTTTAAAATATAACAATGTACTTACTCAAAAAAGTTCAAGTAATTACGAATACGATTTTTCAATTACAACAAAATAACTAGAATCGTTATTTTTGGTTTTAATATGTAATTTAGTCCAAACCTAAATTGTCTATTAATTGTTGAACCTTGTTTTAAATTTAACAACAATTTTAGATTCTGAGGGAAGCAATGAATGAATTAATTTTACAATGATGTGTGTTTTTATATTTATTTATTAATTGTTTTGTGTCTGTCATCACGGTTTTAAGCAGTAAAAGTGCTTCGATTTTCTTCAACAGCTACATTCATGGTAGAAAAATGAATAGTTGATGCATTCGGAAAGTCAAAATTTAAAATTTCTAGTAGTTTTCAAAAGCTGCAGGAAAAACAAACAAAAACAAGAATTTTTACGCTAAACCAGTTTTCAAAAAAGTCGATTTTGGTTTTTAGCTTAACTCATAAAAAAATGATCGTAGATACACGAAATTTTCATTGAATGTTTGTGTTGCCATTTTCTATACACCATAACATTTTCAAAATATATTGACTCTTGTTGAACTATTTATAGGCATATGAAATTTTTCATTATTATTTGTTTTTTTTAAACTAATGTTGATAAAACATTTTTCTTCCGATCAAAGAACTTGTAAATGTAATACAAGATTTCTCGTTAGATTCTATTAGTGGAATTTGAAAAAAAAAGTTGAGCTTAAATCCACATCAATTCTTTATAAGCGTTTGAACTTTTAACATTTTAACTTTTAACTTTTAACAAAATTCGTAAAAATAACTAAAATTAGAAATTTTTTTTGAGTAAGAAATTCTAAAATTGCTTTTTTTTATCTAAGATTTAAAAATTTAAGGCAAGATTCCTTATAAGTTTTTCTACCTTTACCAAAACAAAAATGTCTACTTGAGAGTCATATTAAATTTTGATGAGTATTTTAAGTGAACATTTTTACATTGGATTATCAGTCCATTTCTCATGTTGCGATTTTCTTATTTTATTGTATTTGAAAAACAAATTACTGTAGACAATTGAAATTTATACGATATGTTTATTTCATTAATTCATATACTTGATTACATTTTTAAAATATTTTGATTCGTCTTAAGCTGTTATCGGACATTTTCAATTTGCATATTTATTCATATTATATTTCTATAAATGCCAATAAAGTTGTATTGGTTGGGTCAAAACGTAAGAAAATTTAATACAAAACTCTTCATTTATTGTTACAATAGCAGTTGAATAATATTATAAACATAGGCAAGATTTTTTATTATAAGCATTTAAAGTTTAAATATTGACAATATTTATCAAATGAAAATTATTTTGTAGTTAAAAATGTTTAATTTTTATAGCTTAGGATTGGAAATTTAGATCAATGTTCCACTTAAGCAGTTTTTTCGTAAGTAAATAATCTAAAAAATATATAAATACAGTTATTTTTTACAGACATTTTGAGTTCAAATTTGGACAAAATTGCATATAAACTCAAAGAATAACGTTTATCATTTTGTTATAATCCGGTTTCAAAACGACTCAAGTTTACATAGGTATATTTAATATTTTTCCAGCATCGATTATAATTTAAGAATAATATTAATTCTATTTACCGGCTACCATATCAATAATAAGTTATAACAATATAAAATATCCTAGACTGTTGTATCGTCTCCGCTCAGAATCGTTCATCACCGTTTGCAGCAGAAGAATTTATTAAAACCTAAATTTATTCAAAAATGTTTTCATTTCCATATTTTCCTATAATCGTTTAATGTTTTTAGCATAACATTTGAAAAAATATTTTTCTAAGTTATGTTTCAGTAAGGTACAACGTAGAATTAATTATTTCCAATATAGAAAATAAAGAAAAGAAAAAAATAAAAAATAAAGAAAAAAAAATAAATAAATAAAGAACATTTTTTGAACATTTTTCCTTTATCAACAATTTTTTCTTTAAATAAATAAAGAACATTTTTTGAACATTTTTCCTTTATCAACAATTTTTTCTTTTCCAAATCATTAAATAGTTTGCTGATCCATAGTAACATAATATTTTAATAGCCTCTTTGAATCGCAACACAATTTAATAATAACTACAAAAACAATCAAATAATAAATTAATACGTTTAGAATCGTCTATATTTCGATAATTGTATGAACACAAGTATTTTATTAATTGACCAGTATAGGTTTTTACATACTATGATACAAATATAAAACCAAGCGAAAATGAATATGTTTTACAATTTTGGTACTACTGTTGGTGTATCTTTTATGTATTGTACGCAAACTCTATATAAACGTTAAGCAATTACCATTCGCGGTTCGTCAAACCACCAGATTATTCTTACACCTAACTTCACACCCTACACGTACTAGTGCACAAACACACACGTGATAACATAAAGAATTACAACGATAAAAAGGTATGTAGTAATATTTACAATGTATGTTGTACATATGACACATATGTTGGCCGTTATCCAGGTGGACCTAAAAGTCTTGTCGTTTCTCTGAATCAGCATTCCTAAATTCTCACTCTAAGCGCGTATCATCTCATTCTTTCTCCCTTCGATTGACCGTTTAGGTTAGGGTAAACGACGTCCACCTTTTCTGACTATATGCGAGGGTTTATTGCGTGATACAAATGACCCATTTATGTTTATAATGCAAAAGCTAAAGCATAAGTATTAAGTATACCTACAACCTACTTCAAATATGTAAGGTTAATAATATTGCACTTTTCCCTTTTCTCTCCTACATAAATGTGGGGGCATCCATAATCAACAATCTGAGTTTGATGTATTTTATATGATGTATTCTTGTAAATATTTTGTTGTAATTCAAAATATTGGTTCGACTTACGGTAGGCTTAGGTCAAACTAATCACGACATTACTTAAAAATAATACTATTTAACTAATAGATTTAACTTAGTTATTATATTTTTCTCCCGGCTCAAAGTCTAAGAACTTAAATATTTATTTGTATGAAAAATTAAATTTCTGACTTTTAGTTTATATTATCATTTTCTTGATTGTACTTAATTTAATACACTATATCTTGGTACATTAAAATTGAGTTAATATTTAATAAGTGGTTGGGTGATAAATTGTCAATGATTACCGAATATTCTTCTACCTAGTTTCTGTAGTTCTTTGAAGTACAACACAGATTTATTTAAAAGTATTGACTATAAATACAAACTGTTTAATGTATTTAATATATTTTCATTATTTATATATTATAATAATAATAAGCATGCAACGTTTTTAACATAACACATTCGTTTTTCATGAGTCAATTCATGCTATTTTTTATGAAAAAAATGTATTTATTTAATTTAACATATGATGTACTCGCTTAGTTTTCTGTTGATTTTCTTTGACTTATCATACAATTCTTTATGTCTTTTGTGGTAATCTTAATTTAAGATTCCGAATGAAACTATAACATGAATGTTCCTCTATTGGTGCTTTCTTTTCTTTAGACAGTCTTAGATAGATTCTCTGAGTAGTAAAATAGTTTAAATAATATCATGTTTATAATGACATATTATCTAGTTTAAGTCGTAATTTAAAAGTAATTTTTAATTAATTATTATAGTAACTTCTATTATTCCAAGTTTCTTATAATATAACAAAAAAATCAAAACAATAATCAAAAAACATTAAAGAAATCTCTGAAAGTGTGAGTTTTTTACTTTAATTATATTATTTAATTTATAATAGTATCGAATAACTATTAAATATGACTATTGATTATTGACCTATCATTAATTCAATATTTAAAACAATAATAGTCCTGAATATTCTGTCCTGAAAGGTGTTACATTGTTACCGATGAAATACGAGTAACTCTTAAATAGTATTTGTATTATGATCAATTGTTTTAATGTATTTTTTTTTAACTTTTAAAGCAGCACATTCTACAACAATGTTTATACGATATCATATTAAAATATATTCGTTATTATAATTTAGGGCTGCAATAGGATATATGTGCTGAATTAAAATATATTCGTTATTTTACCTTCGTCATAATTAGATATATTTTCAATTTAGATAATTAGAATTGTGAAGACCAAAAATTCGTAGAAGACGAGCAAAGTTACTCTCTCAACGTCAAGTAGTTTTTTTTTTAATGTTTTTCAATTATTATTTATAAGTTATACATTTTTAGGTATCGCAATTGACTAATTTTGTGCATTTTAAACTGAAATATCTTAAGTACGCCAAAGCTAAAAATATTACCAGGCATATAACTTAGGTACAGCAATAAATTTTGCTGTGAATAAAATAAAATTTGTGGTTGGGAACTACTTATTAAGAACTCAATCATAAAATATTACTTTTTTTAATGACCCTACCTTTGTTTAGTATGTACAACGGGTGTACCAAATTCAAATTAAAACGTCATTTCTAATTTACAAAGCTTCGACGTCATTAATATTGTAGAGTTTGGAAGCATGTCTGGTAATAAAAATTATACCTTTTCTGTCGATTGTCAGAAATGGTAGTACCATTATTTATCATTTGAAGAATTTTTAAAAGATATTTATAAATAGATTATGAAAAAATAAATAGGAAGCTATTTTATTTATTTATGCTTTTTTGTCACTTACATTTTTTTTTAAATTCTCAAGTCTCAATAAACTTAAAATAGGTCACTGAACTAACACATAGACATTATTATTTTAATTATTCAGACATTTCTAAAAAAGACTACCTAAACATAGTCAACCATACAGTATTTATTAGGCACACGAGAATTTTGCGTTTCAGGAGAACTATATTTGCATTTTATTTTGTATGCATGATAAGTGTAATATCATTTTTTTTCTTGGAAATGTGCTAGATAAATTAATACAAATTAATATTGGACCAACCCATGGGTAGGTTATGTTGACATAAACAGGACGTATTATGTGAACAATGATTTATTAGTTAAATATATATGTATAGACGGGTTTTTTCAACGAAGATCATAGTATAGGTACTCATATTATTTTAATATAAGTATTGTGGTTTATTAAAATTAAAAGTTGTACTTTTCTGAACTTGAAATTGCTTAATTAATTATTAATTTGACTAAAACATAATAATATATTGAGCAAACATAATCGAACTCGTATATTTACCTGAAAATCATATACATATTTATGACATAAAAATATAAAACCGAATTACTTAGTGGTGAAAAATATATTCGTACTTACCCATGTAGTTACATAATATTATTGTAAAAATGTTATTTTATTGTGTATTTAATAAATTGTAAGTATTCTTATATAAATAAGATCATTGTGAATTGTAGATATATTTAATTTGTGTATATAATTTTCATAATATTTTAGTTACTCGCACACACATTTTCCAAAAGTTAATAATTGTGTTAACCTCCTGTGAATACCTCTGATTTTCATCAGCCCTATTCGATTCAATGATGTTGTTTTGTTTTTATTCAATATTAGTTTTATAGATTGTTTTCGTTAATCTTTTAAGAAAAAATATGATGGTTGGTAATTAAATACAGTACAAGCAACAGCAAAATGTCGATATAACTTTTAATATTTATTCATTATTTTATTTATAATATACTCTAATATTGTATTCCTTTTATTATATTTTCAGAAAATTTAAGTAAACTTGATTTATTTGGGTTTCCAAGAACATTACTTTTTATTACTTAAATAACAAATTACGCTAGTTACATGTTTGATGGTTGAGTGTTTTCATCATTTAGGTAGACGATTTTGAATTATCACGCACGATTGTATTTAATAAATTGTAGGTAACAGACAAGAGCTATAATGAACAAACATTATTTTAAAGGACTCTTAAGTATATTACCACGTATTCTTTATACAAATTGTAGCAAAATGTGCTCACGAAAATGGAGGAAGTACGTGTTAGAGTTGATTAGATGTTTACACAACACACATGACACGCAATAGTTTTTACACGAATTCGTGATCTTGGTTCTAACTATACTTACTCGAGTTATTTATATATTCATAAGAACGTTTATCCAAAATAGCTTCAAAGATAAAATATTATACAAATAAAAACTTCCAGTACCTTTACATTATCAATTAATGTACCTATAAAAGTTCAATTTAATAACTAATATCAGTGATCAGTTTATCCAATCATGTCTGCTGAAGAAAGACGAAAATGTTTGGTGTTGGAAGATCAGGTTTTAGGCTGCTTATATTATGTCGTCGGATAGATTGTTTCGGATAGGTAGTATCATTCTTACTCCTAGGCTTATATTCTGCAGTTATTTTGAATCGGTGTCAAAATTTAACTGTGACACGTCATCGTCAGGACGTATAAATCTTAGCACTCACTGTTTGTTCTAGAATATTCTATATAATAACTAATAAATAAAATTAAACCTTTACTTATTAGTTATTACCTATGTATACATGTTAAAGGAAGTTTTGTACTATTTCAGTTGTAGGTATCAGTAGAAGTAGTTGGTGCTTTTAAAATAACTGTGATATTAAATATATTGTTTAAATATTTTTTTATAGGTTTTATACTTAATAGAAATATTATAATTTATGACTATGTAAAATACTTAACGATTGAAATATCTTCATAATTTAACATACAAAATATGGAAATATCGTAAGCCACATATATTGAGGTTGAAGCCAACATGCACAGATAATGTTCTTAACTTTAGGTTTAAAAACAATTCGCCCTAAGCGTAGCCCTGAGTAGTACTTAATGACAATGTAACAATTAAATACTGAAAAAATCTTGTAAAATGTTTACTTAAACATTTACAACACAGATATTCACATATATTTAGGCACTGATAGATCGTACCACAGATATTTTATGCACAAAATATTAAAGTATTATAAATCATAGTAAAATAATTTACTTTTAAAGAATAAATGGTGGTATAACTTATAAGATAAATATTGATTACACTGCACGTAGGTGTTAGGAACTTGTAACAAAATCCATGTTTTATATTTTTAAAGTTCTATATTATGTTATTTTATAATTTATTTACTCATTATAATATTCAAAATATTATGTTCTCGCATGTACCGTTGTGTCGAGTCGAGAAGGATTTCTCTATTAGCTTTTTTTTTATGTGTATTTTTGATAGTTTTATAGTTTATTTGGGCGCCGCGTACTATGTTGAGTGTCATACACGAAGGGGGAAGTGAAAAAATAACATGTGTATAATGAGATTCAATTAAGACGCTAATTAACTGCCTGATGATGTTTGGCAACGGATCATCATCGTATACATATCGTCAGCCGACTCTCGCTTTACATAACGCGTGTAATATTATTTATAAACACAGTGGACGATGGTCCAGACAAACACGAGACCAAAACGTTTAGAATTAAATAGAAAGAACTAAGAAGCAACGATGGGCGAACAAAATAGAAGAGGCTTTTGTTTTATTTCCGTCCAAGATTGAAACGTATCGCAGCTTACGCTCGAGGTGGCGGCAGAGGCGTCTCGACACACCTACGCCACTTTCATCTGGGTCGGTGTTATTGTAAGATTTTGGGACTCATTCCAAAAAAATATGTATAATAATGCGGACGAGTAGGGAAAATTAGAAAAAACGAAATGTTTAGGTGGGAATACCTTTTTTTCAATTAATATAAAGGGTAGGGCTTGATTTAATCATTCTATGGTTACCTAATATTGTTAAAATATATGTTCGTAATGATATAGGTAATTTATAAAATGTCAATATTGAGTTTATATTGAGGTATATACTGTATTAAAATATGTATAATACTAAATGACCCTGCGCACTTCGTTGCCCATAAAAAATGTCAATTTTTACCTGATTCAAAATTTGATTCAATTTGTTATTTAATATTCAGTATAATGGTTTCAAAATTAAAAAAAAAAACATTTAATTGTAAATCAGCGAATGGTAATAAATTACTTTTTCCTTATGAGTAACCACTTATTATCAGAACTGAATAAATATGCGGTTTTAATTTTAAGACACGCGGATAAAAATTATAGAGATCATATATCAAATACAGGTTAAAATGATATTCAATTAAAATCATAAGAACAATTCAATTTCATTTTATTTAACCATTGGTAACGATTTATACATAAAATAATAACCATTTATAGCAACCATTTATATAAAAAAAAATTTTTATTTCCATATTGGATCTCAAAATCTTTGTCTGACTATGTGAGCACCTCTTCAAAATGCGAATTTTGAAAATATTTTCTTAGTGCACCATTAAATGATGGTACAAAGGTACTGTTAAAATGTCAAGTCCTAAGGTAAATTGAAGTTTAGGTTCTACGTTGATCAGCCAGTCAGTTGGTCAGGGGACACGATCGATTAAATTATTTTATATTATTAAATATTCTATTTCAGATACTAATATAATTATTAATAGAATAACAAATTCAACTTCTCGTATTAGTTTTAATAAGTACTCAATAATCGATCTATAGGTACCACAATATGATGTTTTAAACATTTTAATTCTCGCACTTAACATTATTCATATACCAAGGCGAAATTGATATTGTAGACTTAATCGTTCTTCTTTGACCTAATCTAATAGATAATAATAAATTAAATTGTGACAATAATATTCTTTGTACTTAACACTAATATTCAAACATATTCAAATTTGAAAAAAAATAATTAATTACAAACTCAATTTTTCGAAAATTTAATTGCTTTAAATAAAAAATATAAAACACAAAATTAAATATTAACACATTATGGCAAATACAATATTCACTACTCAAAACAATATTAATGTTTTTGTTTACCATACTAAACAGATACAGGTGGGTACGACCTGGGTACAACATAATTCTTTTAGGATAAACTAATATTTCATTGTAATATTATTATATCATCCCCACTGAATTCTGCTATTATAAGATATTTTCCCTCATCATTTATGTTGTTATTAATAATATAGATTCCATGAAACTATAATGGCAGATTATGTACGTAAGCGCATATTGTTTAAAATTTTGCTTAACTGGCTATCTGTGTCTTTTATTTTGATTAACTATAGCTCAAGTTAATGAGTTTTTTCAACTAAGGCAATTTAATGGGATAACGGGAAGAAAATCCCATAACCCAATTTTGTTTATAACTCCTTGGAGTTGATCTGAAAATATTTGTTTTTCAAAGTTAGCTCAGTAAATTCAATTTATTAGTTATATACCTAACATTTTATGATTAATGAATAATACTGTCCATACAATTAATATTATTAATATTTAATTTTAATATACTGAGGAAACAAATAAAGAGTGATAAGTACTTTAAATTGGACAACGTTGTAACTTGTTTTAAGTCGTGTAAATAAATGAGGTGCAGCTATTCGGAAAAATAATTCATCATTTGTAATTTAAAATAATTTCATAAGCATAGATTATTGTTAATATAATTACTAAATAATAGTAGTCAATACTATCCTAATTTATTATATTGATAATTTAACATACACTAATGCGTTATAAATTCTTAAATTTTAAAATGAATTATATGTTAAGTTGAGTACCATTCAAATACGATAAAATAAAAATTTGATTTTATTCAATACTGCATATAATACTGTATCGCACCTACCTAGTACCTACTTATCATTTCTCGATGTAGGTGTATGCTTTATGCAAAAAAACCTTTTTCTTTATCTTATATATTCTGTCGTCAATGCTCTCGGATCTATCCGCACAATGATCATTGTAATATTATTAATGACGATTATAACAGGCAGCGACGTCAATTTCAATTTTCCGAAATAATTAACGGGGACGCCATTACTTCACAATAGGTACGAAGTAACCGTGTAGTTGGTTGACGTCGTGAAGAGAGGTGTTGATAGAAGGGTACCACCTACACATCGGTGCAATGGACGGGTGAAGAAGAGAAGCTATTGCCAAGAACAATTTGTCAACCACCGTACACGGTGGCCTCGATCATTCAAAGTCAACAAATGTTACATTAAAACCACCCCTAATTTTCAAAGACGATTGTCGGCGTCCCTCTGCAGACATTTTCATTGTACACGCATTATTGTTGTTATTATGTGAGTGCGATAGTTGTTTTTGTCATTGCGCCGTGTCTATTAGGTATTCGAAACCGTTTTTTATACCACGGCGTACCGTTTTTGTTAGGTTTTTATTCGTTTCATCGTGATATATATTGTAAAACAATGCTCGCTCAACTGAGCAACTTGACTTTTAAAAATAGTGAAGAAAAAGTGTGATCAATTTATATGGTTTAAAAAGAACTAAATTAATAGACTAAATAATAATAATAATAATAACGCAATGAAGTAATAATGTGTTCAAGTTATAATTTATTTTTTTACCTATGTCATTATATTTTTATCGGCTACTTACGCTGACTGCACTATAAAATATATTGTGTTACTCACTTCTTAATTTTACATGCATACAAAGGTAATATTATAATACATATGAATATAAGCACCAGACCAATGTATAATGATTGCAAAAAGAGACACACAAAGATCATATAATTATGTATCATAGAGAAATATTATTTACATTATATCTTAATTGTGTATACCTATAGACTACTGCAGTTTCATCAGCTCAATATTTGTTTTTTTTTCTATTAATTATAATAATTATTATTTAACCAAATCGACTTAGTGTTACAATTATGTGTTATGTTCAATCAATATTTACCTATGCTTTTCCTAAAATATTAAAATTATAACAATAATATATCTGATGGTGAATGTAGAAGTTCATTAAATACTATATAATCTATATGTATGACAGTAGTCGTCACTCGTCAGTCACACTTATAAAATATATTATAAACTATACATGGTTTTGTGTGTCGGCAACCTGCAAAACTATTTGATGTTAGTTCTTACTAATTATCTGATTAGTAACAGATATCAGTGTAATATTTTTAAACTTTTTAAATTGACTGTATTTTTCTTTCAATTACATCCAATTCTGACAATAATTTAAGCATTGTCGTTTGGTCTCACGACTCTTTCATAACACTCAGTGACGACTGTGATTTCAATCGTTTTCGGGCGTTGAAAATATTCATTATGTATAAAATAAATTATAAAATAAGTCAAAGAAGCTCGTAAAATATCGATCGACCACGGACCATATTAAAGTAAACTTTATTTTGACTTGGATATGATGACGTAATAAAAACTTTTAGAACAACGACCATATCATCTAGTATTTGTTGTTGTGTGAGTTGATTATGTTGTTTCGTTCAATTACCGATATAGAAATAGAAAACATATTGTCACTGTATGTATAAATTGCTGACATCCTATGTGTGTATGTGTGTATGTGTGTATGTATGTGTGTGTGTGTGTGTTTGAGAGTTTGAGACTTCACCAGTTGTCCATTGTGTGTTCGTGGCGAGGACTATTAATGTCATTTTGCCGGCAAACTACATGGCTTTAGTTGTTCATGTGTGACATAAATCAATATTGTTAAGCCGAAAACGTGGGTACGATGACAACGCCGTCGTCACCAAAACGAATGGATGGACACATTTTTATTTTTATTATAGAAATATTATAGCCCAATAAAAAAAATGTAGAATTAAGATTGACCTTTGTCACCATCACTTCTTTTTGGGAATCTATATTATTATGCCATGTCCTGTAATGTGTATACACATCGAATCTCTCAATAATAATGTTTGGTTTCATGTTTTTGTCATTTTACTTACTTATGAGTTATGAGTAAGAATTAAGTTTAACTATTACAACAACAGACATCACCCCATACACCATTGAACACATTTTTCAGTTTAAAATCACGAAATAATACTTACCTAAAGTATGACAAAATAAAATATTATACTTAAATTATTTGCTTATTTTTAAGTACATTTATTTAATCATACAATGAATATAAATGGGGCTTTTAATTATATATTTTCACAAAACTAACAATTTTCTTTTAAGTTTTAACTTAAATAAGCAATAAGCATGTTGAAATCTTAACGAATAACATGATATCTTCAGGAAAATATAACTTGGCCATGCGATTGCGCCCATGTGAAAACTGTGGCAACTAGATAAAATTATAGGTACTTTCAATCCTTTTCATTCTTAAGATAAAGTTTTATTTTTCAACCTTAAAAACTTAATAACGTGACTTGTACTTTTTTTTTATTGAAGTATAGGTACTTATTATAATCCTGTTGGATTTAATAAGTGTTTTTATTTTTATGATTCTTATAATCATCAGTTATTCTATTGACAAAGGTAATTCTTTTGTAACTTTAATGATACATTATATAGAGTGTGTTAATTAAACATTAGTTAGTGATTTATGATTAATTAGCTTTAATATTGTACTAATATTTTTAAATCTCATCTTCATTTAAGGAAATTACTACAAGTATTAATTTACTTGAAATAAAATCTCTGTATACTTAAGTTTCAGAAAACGATTATATTATAGTGGTAATTTATACGAACACTGTAACAATATTGGCACATGAAAATTTATTGTTACACCAATTTACGTTAAGGCAGTTTTAATTTGTTATTTAAATAGTTTTTTTGTGTTCTTACTTTTGTTAATATATTTTGTTGAATTAAAACATAATATAATAATAAACATTTAAATTTACAAAATGGTTTAAATCACCATTACTAATTTTTAGTAAAATTTACTTATATTGGAATAGTATAAGTAATATTATATTATGTTTGTATTATGTACGAGTTGTGATTAAATTATAGTTTAGATTTTTAGAATGATAACCAAAATAAAAATAAAGTTTTTTGAGGTTGTCAAATTATGCCCCATCATATCTATGTTGAATGTGTCTGTATAGTATGTCTAAAAAATGGCGATTTCCAAATATAGTGTTATCATATTATCCATAACAGGTAATTTGCTATTAAAATGTTACAAAAAATATTCTTTATTATATTTCTTTATTTTATCTCATAAGAGAAATTTCATTTATAAACCAATCGGATTGAGGATATAATATATATTTTTTTAATGTTAACATTAATAAAAATGTTTTATAAAGTAGGAGGTTCTTTACATAACAAATACGATTTAACTTTCTAATCAATTACTTACTTCAAAGTGCATGTTAGACTTCAGTTGATACTAATAATAATATGTACATATATAACTCAAGTAAAATTAAGGGTTTATTTAAAAATATGTTATCAAATATGTAATAAATATATTATATGTTGAAAGTAATTTCATAATAATTATAAAATACATATTTTATACACAAATATATAAACTACATATTTACATACAAACTGACTGGAATCTGAAATTAAATACTTAGGTTTGTGAGTTAAGATTTTAATTTATTACACCTACTATCGAGGTTTTTATAAAAAAAATTATTCACGGTGGTTTATCTGGCAAGCTATCCATCAATTTTTTTTTAATGACGAATTATTTATTCAAATTTTGAATTTTTTAAATTATTGAGTACAAAGATGCATATATTCACTTATATAATATATATGATAATATTTTTAATTTATGCAATTTTTATACCTTTAAAAAATTGCACTGAGTTGTTAAAAACTTCTATTTTTCATACAAAACCCACCCTCTTTACTGAAAATCGTTAAGTGGATTATTTTTTAAAAAACATTTTGATGTTATATATAAAAATTCGAAAAATTCTCAATGATTGGTAAACTTTATGTATTAAGGACAATAAAAGTTTCTTCAATAATTTATTTATAGTCTATGATACATTATTGTTGATAATATTAGAGCATCAAACGTTTATGTTAGTAAACTTTGTCCAAGTAAAATAAGTATTAGAAATATTACACATATTTATTCATCTACCTTATATTTGATATAAAACCAATATCCTTGTTATGAATTATTATCCTTAAAACGAGAATTGCTGACAATTATTTTGTGACAATTACTTATACGATTCACATATATTATGTTATTAACTCACTTTTTATGTTACTTATTATATTATTTTTAGTAAGCGGAACGTGGTTAATATTCAATTAATTACTGATAAAAATATGAAACACTTTATTTATTCATCAATTTTTCGGTAAAATATTAATAATATTTTAATATAATTTAATATTTTAACAGACAAGCATATTAATTTTTAATGGTCGTTAAAAGAAATAAACTAAGAAGATCAATCGTTTAGTTACGAATGAAGTCGTTAACACGTCCCTCATAGTATATTTTACTATGAGCTGTAGCACGCTATATATTATACGAGCATTTTTTTAATGGGAATATAATATTAAATATTTTTCTACACGCAATTTTATTTATTTTTTGTGTGTGTTTATAGTGTGTATGTTTTTTTCATTTCCGTGTTCAATACAAAAAAAAAATAAACATTAAAACAAAAACTAAAGGAGTGCGGCGGAAGAGTACAATTTAAAAATCTGGATTAATATTGTAATATTTCACAGTTTTATAATCATTTTAGTATGCCAGAGAACATTTTATCGTTGCAAAAATGACGTTTAATTTAAAAACAAACCATTGATACTCGGTTTACTTATGACACACATATTATGTATGCCTATTTGAATAATAAATATATTGTTTTTGTTCTCCGTCAAATTTACAATTTTTAACCCTGCAACATGCATACGATTTTTTTTATATAGTTTTGAGTTGTAAATCAAATTATATATTATGTTCATGTAATTTAAGTACGAAAAATCTATTTCATAATGAATCATTTTGTAATGCTATAAAACGTAAATGCTGCATTTATGTTATAAAATGTATCGTATAGTACTTCCACTACAATGTTGTTTTTTACTCCTAAAAGTATTAATTTATATTTCATTTCTTTATATTTTATGGTTCGTATTAATCATTTATAACCCCATTTACTACAATAAAATTTAAGAAAGCATACTATAAATACTTTTAAAACTATTGTATTCTTTGAAAATGTAAAAGTTTTCTTTTAGATTAATCTTTATACAATTATACATATAGGAAACCGCTCTTATTCACTCATCAACGCCCAGACCAAACCGCTGGGTCTAGATACTTGAAATTTTTTACAGAGGTTCCTCGAGAAATTTAGGTGAGCGCTAATAAAGGATTTTTCAAAATTCGACCTCTAAGGGGGTAAAAGAGGTTTTTTTATATAACTATATAATACACGGGCAACGCCGTGCCGGGACAGCTAGTATATGATATTTGGAAAAAAATATATGAAAAATCGTATGTTTTTTAGTGAAAATCCATAGTTACGAGTATTTTAGCTTATGTATTTTTATTTAAATTTTTTTATTGACATAGTTTTATCGTACAATTTTTTTTTTTGGTTGTTTATTCGAAATTTTTTCTAAAAAGTCTAAATCGACTTTTTTGGTTTTGATGTATTAACTGCTTACTAACCTAAATGCATTTTGGGATTAAATCATAAAATGAATTATTTATGAACTGATGGCTTAATCTTGAGAATTATTAACTTAAAAATAAGTTATGATGTAGTTCTTATAGTTAAAACATTACACACAGGGTACAGGACAACTCTCAACTAAAATTACACAAGCAAATTAGATGTATTTCACCAACCAACATTATTGATATGTGATGAGTTTCTTACTGAAAAAAAATTAATAACACTGCACTTATAAATTATAATACATTTTAGAATGCTAATGGATAAAAACATTACAAATATTATTTTATAAACAAAAACCGTGTATTTGAAATTGAAAAAATTACATCTTTGGGTTGATTGATCTAAAGTATTCGTGTCGCGTATTCAGCCGGATTTGCATGCTTAGTCTGCAGGAGAACGCGCATGTAAGCACCAGTTTGGAGGCCGGAAATGGGAGACGACGGAGAAATTCAGGGGTTGGTCGGCCGGAAGAAAGCGTACGGAAACGGTGATCGGGTGGATACTCTGCACAACCGGAAATATAGAATGGTTTTTTTTTTTAGTATTCAGCTTGTGTTTGGCTTAGATGTACCGAATTATATTTATACTTTATACCGAGCAAGTATGTTTACTGAGTAGAGATTGGCTTTTGATTCAAACAAACGAAAATACTAAAACCAGATATTCATTATAGTGAATTTGTTCTTCAAACTGTAACAAGTATTATACACTATTAAATTCGAATAGAACTATTTGTAATAAAAATAACATATTAATTATAAATAGACAATAGTATATACATTTTCTCAACAAGGGTGAATAAATATAAATATATAAATGCGTCTTAATGTCTTATTAGTGTATTTTAATTAAATAATTTGAAACGTCAATGTTGCAGAAATTTACTCAAATAAGTACACCATTAAATAAATTCACGTTGGGTTCTATCACTGGATAGCCTGTGTTCTCATATTATTAATGTAAATAAAAATTCTGTGTATATATTGTAGACTGTAATCATATTTTCCTTTTATGCATGCGGCATATAGAGTAGGTTTATTTTCTAAAAAAAAACTGGGTTTGCACTGATATAGTGATATGTGTATATTATATTATTATGATGTATCATTCTAATTTAAGACTTACATATTTATGAAACAAATGTACAATTCTAATTAAGTAAACTGTAACTTCAAACTACCTACCTATAACAAGTATTTCACTTTTATAATTTATACTATAACTACTTGTAAAAATAATAACTTTTTAATAATCATCAACTTATAGATTTTCTCAACGTCAAATGAATCAAATATGACAATATATCTATAATAAACGTCGTATTACTTTATAGTCAAACTCATAATAGACACATTTATAGTCCATATTGTGTATTGCGTATATTATATTTATGTATGTACTTATTACATTATGATTTATTTATTCAAATTTAAATCTTACACATATAATATTATAAAAACGTTCATTAATTAAACTGTATTCAATGTTCCACTGTTATTTGTAGATTAAACATAATTTATGTTAACTAACTTTTGGAAGTACCTTGCATAATGAATAAGAATAAAACGAAATAAATAACTTGAGATTGGTGAAAAAATAATTGCGACAAAATAAATTATTTATTAATGGTATCGCTTATTAATATGTGATTAAGAAACACATACTATTATACTCAGTGTATTTCTTGTTGACATTTTATCAGATATAATGAAATATTATAATCTTGGACCCGTGTATTAATTTTTTTAATTGAATTGTACATTATATAATTATTACAAATAGGTTCTTTTATTCTATTAAGTACCGTTAATAGTTAATATCAGAATGACTGACTTGTAACTATCAATAGAATAATATTGTATTTTGTGTGTTCTCTGAACTGACTATGTTCGTAGCGTTAGTGTGTGTCTATTGTCTTACCATATTGTTTGTGTTCTATCGCTTCAAGCCACAAATAGATACTCTACCGTACACTATATTATGATCTCCTCTTATATCTCTTCTATTTAAATCTGAGACTTCAAATCGTGTTCCGTATGTATTTTCTGCTTTGGAATTACAGCATTTCATGATGTCCCGATTACGTTTATAATATTGTGTAGATTACTTGGAATTCAATTGTAGAAATTAATTGCATATTGAAACTTCCAGCTGTTATAATGTTAGCTTCAATTTGTCTGAAGTATGATAGTTCCCATGTATCGATGAGCATGTCGATCATTATATTACGGAGCTAAATATCAGCTGGCTTAATAATATTGCATTGCCATCCGTGTATCAATGCCTAAATATGGCTCATTTGCAGATATTGTTTGTTTCAATCGTACAAAATATGTCTATAAGACTGTATAAACTAGTGTATTCAATACGGGTTTCAATCCGTCAGAGATTTATAAAATATAAATTAATATCGTTGTAATTATTATTAAAAGGCTGAATTAATTTACCGAGTGTTCTGTAGGATATTATATACCAATATATATTTGAATAAAAGGGATATAAAATAACGTAGAGATTTTCATAATATTAATAATACATTTTAAGGTTAAAAACATAATTTTATCCATTTTGGAAGTATTTAAAACTAGTGTTATCTCCTATATAAATAAAAATGGCTGTCGCTTTTTTCCACACCCGTAATCTTCAAAACTACTCGACCGATTCGCTTGTAATTAAAAATAGATATTCAGTCAGATCAGGGGAAGATATATATCCATAATATGGAAATGACAAAATATACCTCCCAGCTACAGAAAGTAAAGATACAAGGTTGATACTAGTGGCGTGATCTAACAGATTAATATTCAATATAGGTACATAATAATGTATATGAATAAAATTTAAACTCATTGTTTTATAAAAAAAAAAGAAAAAACTAAGATTGGCGCGCTCTAACGGATTTATAATCACGAACTACATAAATCTATAAAAACAAATATGAATGTTAATAATAGCTAATCGACTGACAGCCTTGACGCAGACCGAGTAAAACCCCAGCTAGTTTATAATAAAACTCTGAATTCCACACAGAATTATAGATTTCGATGTGACATATTTAAATTTTATTTTCTAACATTTTTACCATAATTAGGTATATTTTACCATAATCTGACAAGAAAAATGTGTTTTTTTAAATGTACCCATTTCAATGACAAAATAATGGCTACACGGCGTTTAAGTTAGGCAATTTAGGTACACCGTTATCACATTTTCCAGTATTTCTTAAGTAATTTTTTTATGCTATGAAATTCATAATTAAATTATTAAAAAATTTGCACAAATTATTCTACCTATGCCTGTACTTACAAATAAATCTGCATCACAGCTAATAATAATATTACGAAATTGGAAATATAAGTTATATGTTACTTTCAAAAATAACAATTACATGGATAAATGTTGAATAAATATTTTAAATTTCTGATTTCAGGTTAGTGTATCCTTCAATTAATAACTGTTACGTCTTTATCAACAAAATCAATTACAAATTCACAAGAATATAGGTAAGGTGTTTATCAAATATCTGAATTTTATATTGAATCTATAGCTAAAATTGATGTTTAATATAAATTTAATTTATATGTGAATTTACCGATTGTTTATACATCAGTTTAAACGTACTATTTTTACTGGCAGTTAAACGTCAGTACCGGATTTACAATGAGATCATATTTAATCTACTGTATACTTAAATCTATAGAATGTATAGACTCAAATAGATTTAATTTACAACTCTACATTAAAATTCGGAATCTGAAAAAGAAAAAATAGTTCAGTTTTCTCTTAAAATAATATATTTAACTTTTTTCCTCAAAAATATCTCAATATGTTTCGCTGAAACATCAATTGAATTAGAAAAACTCTGTGTATAGGTGGACTTGTCCAATCGTTTAATATTATCATATTGATATCAGTGTACGGCATACAAATATTGTATTATATTTTCATTAAAACCACACCCGATTAAACTTTCCGGCCGATTGATAAATCGTCTGTTGATACCCACCACCATTGTCGATAGGCTATCGGTTATATGTGCGGGCGTTGAGAAAAAATATAAAAAACCAACACACACATACACACATATTTATATATGTATATGTATAATTTGTATGACGTTACGCCCGTAAAAAGTCATTAAATATCACTTACGCCTATTGCAATGATGAAACGTAGTATTATTTTTACCCTCCCTCCAACCCTTGATTTTCTCGTTGACGGCTACGCGTCATCAGCACTCGACAGATATGTATTGTTGTACAGGAAATACGTTTTTACGACACGTTGTTCGGCCCGAAATACCGTCCAATAGCCATCAATAATATTATCATTATTGTAACAAATACTAATGTTGTATAGTACGCTATCTTCGATCGTCGCCGGCAATCGCAATTGAAAAAGTTATAATAATAATAATATATTAATTATTATTATGAGTACAATACCTAACATTATTTAATAACAGTTCGTCGTGTTTGACGGGTTTTGATATCGCTAGTAGATACAAAACAACTACTATGATATATAATATATTTGCAATACTTTTTATAAAACTGTTTTAATTAAAACTATCTTTTAAATATTTGTAGAAGCTTAGTAACTCTTCCTTTTTTTACTTAGATCTGTTTTTGTATTAAAAAACAACTTCCGAGAGCCTTTATTGCATGGATAGAACTTTAACTTTAGTATTGCAAATTAGTTCATCATAGTTTTGCAAATAACTATTGTATATTATAATTTATAGTATTTATGTTCATTGTTACCGTATATATAGGTATATATAAAATATATATTTCTCTTAGGTTATTTAATATTGTACCTATCTACTATATAAATATCATATTTATTTTAAAAAATCTTAGCAGTCTGGAGAGATAAGCATATTATTGCGATATTTAGAATTTATCGAATTCTGGTTTTATTACTAAATCATTATATTTTATTTTATTTCAAGGTATTTAAAATTAATATATTATGTTAAAAAAATATTTAATTTAGAAAATAAATCAATTAAAAATGTTGATAAAATATATCAAATCAAAATGTTGAAATTGTTGCATGAAATCAAGCGATGTATTTCTGCGGGAAAATTTATAGGAATACAATATTTGATTTGCCATCTTAATAATAATTTACAGTTCAAAGAAAATAAGAGAGGAATGAGAGACTTACGATAAAATAATACCATAGAATGATGTAAAGTATTTTTATTTTAATGAACTCGTTGAAACCCGTTTTAGTGATGCACTTTTGGAGTCTTTAAATCACTTACAATATTCCATACATTGTTCTACACAACGATTAAGTCATAAATAAAATGAAAACGTGCGAAGTAATATTTTGAAACCCTGATCAAATATACCACAACACAAATAATAATAATAATAATAATGATAATATTACTATAAATTACGTTTTTGGGCAATGTTTGTGGTTTTTATAAGTTTGCAATACATTTTGATATATATTTTTGATTTTAAACCCCCAAATGTATTGTTTAGTAACAAATATTTTGACATTACCCAGTAGAAATAAATTGAACTCTTACTGTAATTTCAACTACTTCACAAAAATAGAACCATCGAAGTATAACAATCAGACTGCTGTAATGAAATGTGTTTAGTTGTATTTATGTAAAAATTGCGTTTTCTGTGTTAGTACGAACCATGCCAACAGATGTTATGTGACAAGCAAATAAAAATCTCGTATTTAAAATATCGAATTTTCTTTATCAGTCGGTTAGGCTACGTTTTGAGTAAACAAAATGTTTATTTTTGTCAGTCATCTAAGAATTTAATATTAGAATTTTAAAAGCTTTACTTATTTAACATTTTTTTTAGTAAGAAGACACATTTTTATTTTACTTAACGATGTTTAGTGCTAAAAGTCTAAAAATGATTTTATTATTTTTGTTATGGTTGTGATGATACTGTTTTTTTTTGTGTAACTAATGGAGTATCTCTATTTTTAATGGATTAATTAGCAATTGACAATTTTGTTCATCACCTAATATTTTACCATGTAATATTTTAAAGCCATTGATAATAATATGTTACCCTTATTATACTCGTTTATCCGACTTATATTCTATCAACTATCAAGTATTTTATTCTTTAACATTAAAAGTGTGAAAAGAATTTTATCATTTTATAAAGAAATGAGGAAATAGAGTTAAAAAACGTTCTTAATTCTAGGTACTTATTGCTTTATATCTGATAAGCATATTAATCATATTATCTAAGTAAATCTATTTCTCTTAGTCGAATCATATAGTCGATATAATAATTATATACGTAATAATGATTTTAAAACCCATCTAAATTCGAATAAAAAATAAATTGTAATTAATAATTAAAATATATTTAATAATGTAACTTATTAAAACTAATAATAGTATGATAATATTTATTCATTTTTCATCCGTATTTATTAAGTTTTACGAATTTCATATTTTGTTTTCTTATATAAGTAAAAAAATATTATTATATTTTTATTCTTTATCTATCACTCATCGAGTTGTTAAACGTAATTTTTGTTTTATACATTTTTTATACACATTATATTATTATAGTCGTCGCCTTATATCTGCTTTATTTTGTTAAATTTGTTTTTGTTACTAGTCACAATTATAAATGTTTTTGTTTTAATAAAAACATTTTTTAAATAGTCATAGGTACTCAACCAAACTTCCTCTTCTTTTTTTTTGGTACAATATTTGACAATTTTATAGCAGTATAATACGGTAATTATTAGTGTAATTTTATTTTATAGTCAGTAGAACCACATAATAATTTTATCCTTGATTATAATAAAACACCGTTATTATTATTTAGTTCTATATTGATTATTGTTATGAAATTTTTAGGGTGTAAGTTGTTGTGGATTTGAACCATTTTTTGAATTTGTTATTTCATATTGAGTATAATCTATTACCTATAATACATTTATATTGTTTGTACTAGAATAATATTGTGTGATGTAGTTATAATTATATGTTTGTGGTTTTATTATATCGTAAAAATTAAGTCCTAGAATTAATTTTAGTTTATTCTATTAGCAATTGGTTTCAATGAGATCTTATTTTATTTGAAGTACTAAGACTTACACTAGTGTTTGAAGTCATTGTGACCGATCCCTTCCGGTCAGAACGTAGGTGCATGCATAGTCTTTGGTAAACAACCACCGAGGCAAATGAAAACCTGTCGGATATCCGGCATTAGCTTTTAATTACTCTTGGCTACTCCTGCAAGACTTAAGTTAAAAGCTGTCTTCTTATCCAAACGGGTATGTAAAATCTTAAGGCTCTCAACTAAATGTAATATGCTTATTATCCAATAATTTGTCATACCAAAAAATAATATTGTGGCAATTATTAAAAGGGATTTTTATTGATCGTAATTTATATTATGTAGTGGAAGAAAGGTAGTTAGGTACAATTAGTAGTACATTTTTTATATTTAAATTAATTTAAAAAAATATGCTGTCTTTAACACATCGTATAAGTATTGATGTTTTTTCAACTGTAGTCTTATTTATATATTTTAATTAAATTAAGTAGTTATGTATTTTTTGATGTTATAGAACAGGGGTCTTCAACCTTTTTATGTAGCGGGTGATGTATTATTCTTTAATAATCTTAAGGGCCACATTCATAATAAAAACATGTATTTTATACAAAAATTCAGTTTTATTATTACAATTTTTATGATTAAATTTTAAATTAAGAACTATTAATTAATTTATTGATTTATCTAATTGCATTTTTAGCGATTGCTTATTAGCCGTTACAATTTTATCGAAATAAAAAATATACATGCTAAATTTCAAATGTGAGCCGCATCTTATGACAAGGTGAGCAGCGGGTTGAAGATCCCAGCTGTAGAGTAAAGATTTATAACATAATTGCGGTGAGTTAATTACATGATGCACCTTAAAAATATAACGGAAGTCAGTAATTAAGTTTGTGAAGAACGAATAAACAGGTTAAACATTGAACTAATCAAATGAATTGGAGAGTTAAACTACCTAATACCTGTATTTTTTTATCACATTACAAATGAGTTTTTAAACAAAGGGAATATTTAAGAAATAAATTATTTAAAAAAAGGTCTTCATTGGTCTTCATGTATTAAAATATAGTCCTTATATATTTTTTAACGTATTAACTTTGAAAGCGATTAAAATTGCGTTCTAAAAGTGACTCCTAAGTTGAATGATTTAAATAATATTTTCGAGTGTTGTAAATAACATAAATAAACTTGTTTTCGCAAGTTTTAATGATTGTTCAATGTAAATGTAAAATTAAAACTTTATTTTCAAAAGTTAGTACAACACTTCTTTAACTATACAGGGTGACCCACCAAGCAGCTAATCCTCATTTTTTAATAACGAATTAATTTAAATTCTGATTTTTTTTAATTTTTAAAAATACTCAGTTTATATTTTAAAATTATAGAATTTGTGATGATAAAAATGACTATTTTTCTTTCTCTCTCTATCTTACTCTCTTTTACGGTAAATTATTTAGAGGATATTTTTTTGAAAATCTTGATGTACCACATTCAAAATTCGAACTAGAAGTTTGTTAGTTATTAAAATGCATATATTAAGGACAGTAGTCCTTAAATTGTTTTTACATAAATATTAAATGTATCTAAAATTGGATAAAGTATTTACTATACTTGGGACATTTTTACAAATTATTTATATCGATAGATTAATATTAATGGCTACAATTTTAAAATCACCATAGCCCCCATATCTTATAAACTCATAACTATGAATTTTTTGTTCTTAGAACACAAAGTTAAATAGCTACTCAAAAGCTACTTGTACGAATTTTGATTTTAGTATTTAAAAAATCGCAGAAAAATTATCTACTGTATAATTTATAGGGGTGTTTTCATTTGAAAAACAGAAGTTTGTATCTTCATAGGACACTCCTTAAGTATTACAAAAAATCTCAAAAATTTTAAAATATGGTCTTAAAGTATATTTAAAAATTAAAAAAAATCAGATTTTGAATAACTTCATTATTGGAGAAAAAAGAGGGGGATGAGCATGCTTGATGAATCAATCCATATCGATAAATATATTGGGCCCAGAAGAATTTTTGAGCTGTCATGCAATTTACTAAAACGCATCTTCAAATAAACCCTAAATGAAATATGATATAGGAATATGTGTAATGTACTGTAATATAATATAATATAATTATAGACATATTAATAGTTCAAAATTAGTTTAGGGTAATTTTTTTTTTTTATCGAAATCAATGGTTTTAATTGTCTCTTTATTCATTATATTTATAATATTATGTATTTAAATAATATATGTTTACTTTGCATGATTCGTTATAGTATGAATACTAAATAGACAAATCAACACTTAACTACAAACTAAACTAACAGTAGAGGTATGTTAAAAAGTCAAAAGTTTATAAGTATTATTATATTAATTAAAATGTTTAACTAATCTCAACCAATCTACGAGCTCTCAATCTAACAAGAGCCCAAGAAATTTTATTTTTGGTGAAATTATTTTTATTTATATTTTGATCATAATATTGTAAAACAACATTGTGTTGTTATTTGTATTTGTTTTATAAATTGCATTAACATTACATTTTTCCATTAAAAATTATAACTTCTTTTGTTACTGAAATGTTTACGTCCTCGCCATAGCATATAATTTTTATTTATTTATTGTACTAAATTAAGTGTACTTTATAAAGTTTAGTCTGGTGTAGAAACTTTGCTACCAAATTATATATGTCTATCCTTTCAAATAATATTTCACCGCCTTTTTAATAATATTTTGAATAAATATAGTTTCATTCGTACTTGTCTTATAATGATGACTTATGTATTTAAATGTGACTAGGTATTGTTTCTCGGTAGATGCCGGTCTTATAATTTGGAATATTGCTTTACTTATATATAAAGAAATATTAACGTTAGTTGTACTTATTACTTATTTTAACAATGTATCTAATATCTATATAATACTTTTCATATGACGCATTGCATTATAGTAATATTATTTAAGAGTACGTTATGTGGACTTTATTTATGTGTGTATACTAATGAAGGTATTTCTGTATTCTGAAAGATTTAAGTAAATGTCATTATTATTAGTTATGTGACTTCTAACTTTATGATAAATTTGAGCAAAGTAGGTTGTTTTGCTTAGAAAAATGTGTCTTATTTAGTTTTAAGAATTAAATTTAATATCCACCTATAATATAATATGTGTTATTTTAAATATTGTAAATTATACTGTTAAATTAATTTTTTATAAAACCGATCGTGTAATATATTAGTATGTTTATTGTCTATTTAGGTATTGTTTGATATTTATAACTCTATAACAAATGATAATTGTATCGCCCAAAATTTTTATAACTATTTTTCGGGATATTTAACTGTGAATGCTGTCTTTGCAAGTATAATATTTTCAATAACATGTCAGTTACCCAATATAGTACGCTTTATTTTCAAATAAATTAAGTGTATTCAAGTGATCATTTCAAAGGAAAAAGGTTGATCTTATAGTGTTCAATGTGCTAAGGGAGAAACAATGTAAAATTGTGAAACCTCATTTTCAAAATGGGTCGAGATTCATACCCTTTTTCACTTAAGTGGAGGGCACGCAAGAATCGACACAAAAACAATTTACAAGGGTAAAACACACATACACACACATACACACCCACACATATAATACACTTTTGAAGGATATTAGAGTAATTTATTTTCTAATAGCTACTTTTAGCGGTCATCCCTTTATCCGTCTCCATACTGAAACTGATGGATTCGGTACAAAAAAAAAACAATATTTATTTTCTAAAAATTGTATGACTTTGGTTTTAATGCTTATTTTATTAGAATGTAAACGTGACCTTCTTTCATGTAGATTTTATACCTATCATAACAATCTATTGTATAAAACTTCTAAGGTTTCGTTTTTATTTCAATTAAATCATTTTGTGAATGGTATATCTTCTATGTCTACATTAGATTATTATGGTTAATAATAAATAACAATAGCTTAGTGTTAACTGTGTATATTATAAAGAAACAGTAAATAGTAGGTACACTCACTTATATATTTAATTTTAGGCTTGAAGTGAGGAAAGCGAAATAATTATTTTTCTGAAAAATCAACGCAGTGTCGAACGGGATTATTAGTTCATTTCTCATACAGATTTTATACCTATCGTAGCAAACTATAATACAAAAGTGCTCAGCGTTTCATCTTAATTTCGATTCAATTTTTGAGAGTGACATAATGTTTCTTTTAGACCAGACTATTATAATTAATAATAAATAATAACATTATTTTATTACTATAGTATTTTGTTTAAAATATGTTTAGTGTTCACTGTGTATAATATAAATAAACAGTAAAACGTAGTTATCATTAGTTGTAGATACCTGGTACACCTACCTGTAAATTCAATTTCAGGGCTGTGAAGGGCGAAATAATTATCCCTCTGAAAAACCAATAGTGTCTAACGGGATTCTATAGTACAGGTGGTATGTATGGCGCGCAAAACCATTTATTAAACTGAGTACCATTTTGTTTGCGTGCAGTATACGCAACAGTGAAAAAAAAAGATTATTGTGAATTTGTGGTGTACCCAGATACCACCTCACTTGAATAAATGGTAACTGCAGTGGGGCCCGATAAAAAAATTTTTCTGTCGTCATATACGCACATTAACCTTAAACTAAAGTTTTAGAAAGAACCACTTTAGTTGACCTAAAACTGCAATCTTTCGGCAATACGACGACGTAAAGTTTGATCTTGCGAACATTCCATCGAAACAATATTAATATGTTTGTGTGCATTCGTTTTAAAATTCTTTCTATTAAACAAGAGTTTTTAAAATACACAAAATTCCTAAATACAAATATTATTTTTTCAATCATAATATTATACTTTGTCTGGATAATTATTTTATTCTCTAATTTATAGTTGTACAATCATGTTAACAATAACAATATAATATGTATGATCAATTATTATAATTGATATTTTAAACGATTGTGCCTATCGTGTGTTCTTAAATATTAATATATTATCAAGTATGTAATTATGGTTGTTATTAGTATTGAAGTAAGTACATGAGTTATATTAATATGGTAAAATAATACATGTGGTTTTCATCTAGGTAATTTTCATATTTAAAGAAATATCTTAAAATATTTGTATCTTTTGGTTTTAGAATGTCTATGTACACATAAAAATGAATGTTTGTCTGTACGTCTCTTATGTTTTCCTAAACAGCTGGAATGATTTTAATGGCAATTTTTGTGTGTGAGTAGTTCCTTGGATGATTTAGATTGATAATTGGACCCGGCAGGGTCAACTTATAGAGTTGCTCAAACAAGGATTTTGAGATTTATGTAAGACATTTTTGTTTATAAAATATGGTTCTTATTATTTACAGGGGAAATAACTAGGAGAAATTAATATATTTTTTTTTGTTTATTGGTTTTCTTTGATTAATCGGGTAACACTGTAGTACTAACATATTAAAAAAACATTTCTAATTACGTATGCACCTCGTGAGATCTTCAATCCTCCGCCGATGGATTGCCTACCTGAAAATATAGGTAGGTACTGCTCACAAGTACTGACATGATTCAGAACGTATTTTTGATGAACAGAATGTCAATAGTATTTTTTTTTTAGTGCTTATCTAAGTATAATGTATTATTTTACGATTTATATTCAGTTGAAAACATTGATAATTAACCAATTCAATCGAAATAAAAAATAAAAATATTCCATTATACTATACCTACGCTATTTAAATTATTATTGAATATTATGCCATGATTTAAATATTATGTATTCCATTTTTAAGTAAAATCTGATTTGAAGAAAACATAACATTGAAAAAATATCTCTAGAACGTGACTATAGGTAGATTGGAAAGAGGGTGGTCGTATCTTTATGGCTTAATGTATCCGTTTTTCATTCTTTGGTAAATATAATTTTTTCCTTTCTCTAAACGCTCTTTGCTTTTGTTGAATACCAAGACGAGGTTTTGTATTTTGATTTTATTTCCAAGCTTTCATACAGAAATAGCGATAACTCGTAAGGACATCATTGGCTTTAACGGTGTATAGTTTAGATCTGAGCGTGGAGTAGACATTTTTTAGTAATCTTTAAATTTTTAATCGTTATTTTGTTTTTCTTTAATATTTGATTTATTAACTTTGGTTTGTGAGCGTAGCAATGATAGTATTGGCACTCCTGGAAATCACTATTGAGGGTCACCGAAAAACGATAGTTCCCTTGAATACCAAAAAATCTAAATTAAAACTTTTTTATTCGGTATTATTTATTTTAGGTCTTTACAATTTTAAGTTAAATTATATTTTAAAATATTATTTATTACAATATAGCAACGCTGTATCCAAGCTGAAATGAATATTATTCAATAAATCAATAGGAAGTACTAAGTACCTAATTGCGATTCGTTTCAATATTGTGTAATTAAATAATTCAGAAACAAGGTGGATATATTTATATATATATATTTATATATATATATATTTATACATATCCACCTTGTTCAGCAAGTACCACACCGTGTCACTGTATAGACACAGAATAACGACTATTATTCTGTGCCCTGTGGTATAATCTCTATGAAAATGAAAACCACTTGGATATTATACTTAACTAGTTGTCAATAGAATTAGCTACGAATATTTGTATTATCATTCGGTTTACTTAATGATATTTAAAATCAACAATTTAAGTTTGCTTGTTTACCTATTATATAATAGGTGAATGATACAACTTCCATTCTTTGTTTCCACTATGCCATAGGTAATATTATGTTAAAATAAAATTATAACTTTTTATGCTTTTCATTTATATATGTTAATTATTTATTTATATTTTGATCAAAACATTGAATATCTAATTAAAATACTCTATTACATTATATCATAATGATAAATAAATCGTGATTGATTATCACGAGTTGTTCGAAATTCCTTCAATGCTTGTTCTTGGAAATAAAACAACCCTATTCACGGAATTTATAATTGGTTATTTAAAATTTTTAAGTCATAGTTAATTTTATCTGTTATATTTTAGTGAAAATGAGTTTTCTAAATTTTTTTATTTATTATAATTATTATGTTCTTAATATTTGTCTTCCAGTTAGAAATGTTGTTAAGTTGAAACTTAAAAAAATGATAATTTCGAATGAGATTTTCGTATAATACGTGGAAAGAAAAATTTAATATTGCACATTTTCATGAAACCAAAATAATTTCAAACTACTTACACTTTGTAACAATAGGTTTTAAAAATAAAAATAATAACGTTTCACAAAAAGGTTTGAAGATAAAAGGACTAAAGTAGAAATTCGTTTGATATTGAATTATTTAAAATATGACAAAAATCAGAGAACAATTATTATTTCAGATGAATATGTCAGTTTTCCTATTGTTGATATTATACTGAAAATTGTATTTCATAAAATCAATGAAGTTATAACTTAAAACGAGTAAAAAATAAATTTAACTTGTTATTAAGACGTCTTTATAACAAAAGAATATTAACAACAGTTAAAAATCATATCTTATTATAGAAACAAATAAGTTATTAAATTGTTTATCCTTTGATTATTTTATTTATTTTAATGATATTTGATTTTAATTTAACTAGTTAGTAAGTAAACACTATATTTAGTTTTAAGTTTCAGTAATTTTCAATTACCTGGAATTGTAATAATCAATAGATTTTGTTTAAATAATATTACTTTGCATTATGATTTATTATAATTAATTTATGTAGGTTGTTATCTCTATAATTTATATTTATAGAAATTAAATACTTATTAAAAAATAAGCTTAAATAACATTTAAATCAATAGAATTGAGAAAATGTGTTTAGTTCGAAGAAAGTTTCACGCACATGCACCTTAAAGTATTAAATTTTGTTTTGGTTAGAGGAAATGTTATCTATTTCCGTTTCGGTTTACGTGTATAGACGAAGAGGGCGTATGTAGTCACACGTTCCCGACGTCTTTCGAGCTTGATATATTGCATTCGTGTAAACGAAATCATGGATGCACATGGAACGCACAGTGAAAAGATGGGAAAAATAAAAAAAACTATAATAATATCGGTAATACACGATGTAGGTACCTACCTATAATACTATATTATCATCTAGAGAGTAAGGAAAGAATTCAAATCTAGAACGACGTATAAAGTTTCTCACAAAATGTCATCCAAGACGTCTCTCGTAATAACAGGTGTGTGATCTGCATGCAAAGCTTAAAAGCCGAATTGCTTATTCTGCATAAAGATTAGTGGTGCGTGAACCCATATTTTGATTTACAGTACAACTTTTTATGTGGGCGAAAACGTGGTTTAAATCATAATACACGAAAACAAAAACACCATCGTATAAAAACTCTCGAGCTTTTATAGGTTATTATTTTTTTTTTTTGAAAAAGATAACTGTCCGATACCAACCTCCAGCTGCAAAAATTGTTGGCTAAACGTATCTGTGTGAAAACGACTACAGGCGAAGAGTGCTTTTATGATAATAGATTTATCGCTGCATTCCCACGGTGACCTTTACGTCATAGGATTGGTACACGATTGGTTTGTACCAAAAATCTTGAGAAAACCTTTACACAATGTAAATTTAAATTTACGATTGTTTTCATCCCGCCTTAAGGTTTCTGAGGAAGAACTTCTCTCAATTAAACTTTTGTTTACATCTATACAAGTTACCATGAATGAGTCTTGCTAGTTCTTATATATATGTTATTTTATAATATGGTTTTTAAAATATTGTTTTGAAATCAACATTCTATATCTTTGAAATATTAACTTTAATGGTTTGTTATTACTTTAAACCGTAGAAATTATAGCGAAATAATTATAAATAATTTTATAAAAGAAATGTGAATTATGTAAGCGAAGGTGTAAGCAATATTTTTACGTATTGTTTTTGGATAGTTTAGATTAGTGATCGTTTTAAATGAAAATCAAAAACTAAATTATTACGTTATTTTTTTAAATACCATAGTATGCATTATGCAATACAGTTAATGTAAACAATGATCAACATTTATTAACTGCAAAATCAGATACTACGCTTTTCCAAATCTTAAAAAAGTGAATTTAAGTGGGTACTTACCTATAAAAAAAAAACATTTTGATTAACGGAACAGTGCAATTTTTTCTAATAAAAATAAAAGATACTTTTAAGCATGTTACTTTTTTCATACATCATATTATATGTTTCCAATCGATTAAAGAGAAAAAATATATTTCATATATATAGTTTAAGTAAACGTGTCAGAAGAAAAATATAAAAATGTAAAAATGGTTAAATATTCTATATAGTAATAACAGATAAGTATAGTTAATTATGCAGGACAGATGTTAATTAGAGTGTTAACTTAATACGTATTATTACCTATTACATATTACGAACCTAATCTAAATATGATGAGAAAAAATAGTCACAATAATTATAGTTATTGTCAAGACTTTAGATTGAAATAAAACGTTTTTGTGTGTATTTGATGCAATTAAAGCAATATTAATGAAATATAAAGGTTATTAAAATGAAATTATTTTATTTTATTTCTTAAACATAACTGTATCTACAAAACTGCATTAAAATAAATAATTGAATCAAATGTAAGCTGATAAATACTTTCAATAGAACCATCTATTTAGTTTACCTTAGTAGTAGTCATGTATGTAACTCGTAATAACTTACATTTAAAAAAAATGGACAGGATACATTGGCAGTTTATAATTGGTACTCGAATCAGTTTGGCTTGCCTTTGGGTAGAATTTTTGTAGGTAGTGTTTACTGTTTATGTTGTGACATCGTATCAGATTCGATGGTAAATCATGGTATTCAAATAACGATTCTGATTCAGGTCTCAGTTTAACTGCGTTTGCGAATTTTCTTTAAGAATTCAATGTTTATCAGTACTCAGTAGGTAGTAGGTACCTACGCCACTTCCCTTACTGGTTTTGATAAGCATTTATAATATATATCGATAAGGTAAAAAATGACTGTGTAAAGTATCGGTCTGCTTCAAATTGTATCCATAAAATGTCCCGTAATAAATATTTGAGAACTTTGACAGACAAAATGTTAATAATTGTCTATTATGAAATAAATAAATAAAGTAAAACAAAATTACATTCTTTGAGCTTCGCTAAAAATCTTAAAAGTTTAAAGGGCTACACAAACGATAAAAAAAAAATACATATATGTATGTATATTTTCTAAATAATAATAAAAACACTGTACGTATCATATACACCTGTACATTTATGTATATATTATACAAGCAACCCCCTATCCGGGGGATGTTATCATGAGTGATTTATGGATATACTACGCTTGTATTGTAGTGGTGTATTACGAAGGTGTCTGGATACGCGTTGACAGACAGTATGAAACGTCGATTAATAAAAGGACGCTTGTCAATGCTCTAGTCCACATTCCGAATTTGTTTCCACTCTATCTACAGACTCCATATCTCTGGGGCCTCTGATACCTGCATCGATATCGACTACATTACGCCGTCACTTTCCACGAAAAAGACCACGCGACCTTTGCAAAAATAACGGTGCTGGCAGAATAATAGGAAAAGAAAAATTATATTTCAAAGAGAACCGAAAAATGGCTTTCAGGGGAAATAACCGGCAACCGCAGCAATGGGTAATTTACCGTGAGCGTAATTAAACCGAGAGACTCATTTTGACTTTGAGAGCCACATTCGTGGTGGTTTACATTAAAATGACTCGTTCTTTTGATATTTTATTAACGAGCTCGTAAAAAATAAGTCACCGACAAAAAAGTATTATGTATTATTATATTTACGTAACGTAAATATTATAGCCTCGCGTATACAGTAAACTTGAACGCAGTGTATTATACAATACTTGATCATATATTTTGTTGATGGATACTTGGAGAGTTTTTATGTAAAGAGGCATTAGTCAATTTTTGTTGGTTTTTTGTAGACGCAAATAACCTTCAAATTATTACTTTTCAGTTAATTTAATTTGTTTTTTTATTTATGTTATATCCATAATTGTATACGTTTTTTGGTATGTAAATTGTTATATAACTTGTCAGCTATTGTAATAAGTAGGTATAAAATAAAAATAACGTAAACATATTAACTAAATATGATAAAAATAAAATTAATAAACGACTTGTGCCTTTTTGCAAAAATTATTTTTTTGACTCGCGCCTCTTGCATTTTAAAATATTATGATAAAATTCCTGGTGCATCGACTATAGTGGGGGAGGGGGCATTCGATTGGGCGTAATATTCTTCAAAAAATTAACTTATTAAACAAAATGTCAAAATTTGACTTACGCCCCTTTAGTATAAACCGTCCACACTTTATCAAATGTGTTTGAAGGACTGTATAGGAATTAAATTGGTTGCTCAAACTGTTGTTAAAATATATAATGACATGAAATTACCTTTTTAATACTCATAACGAACAAACTAAATTTATAAAAAATAATTTACACATCGCACTCACATTAATTTTAATGAGAATAATGTGTTGTTAAATATTTTTTATGTCAGAATCTAATATATTTACCTGAAATAACCAGCCACTGTTGATACATAATAGTTAAGGTGACCTCGGAAATCACACATTTAAAAGGGTTCAAGTTTAAAAACGTATTGATTATGGCGCCTATATAATATTACATTTTCAGTGATAAAATATAGTAACATAATATCGTTCGATAGTCGATACGGATATAATACTGGTAATTCTTTCTAACTGGAATTTTCAATCATCCGTCATTATATGAACGGAATTTGCGTCACTGTCGTATCGTTTTTCTTTATGTTGTTTGATGGTTTACAAGAAATATGAGAAACCAAAATTGTCATCTATTATATAAATTTTAAAAACGATTCAGACAGTTTATAAAATGAAACACGATACCCATAAGTGAATTTCAAACAGTCACTGTATAATATTTTTTAAAATATTATAGACTTGCGTACTAATTGTTTATGCGATATATTGACTAAATAGCTAATTAGTTACTTGCATAGTAATATAGTCGGTTCAAAATTTTTTTTTAAATAGTTATATTCTTAGTGCTTATAGTTTTAGAGAAATTAGTTTTTGAATTTTATTTATACGAACACTATTCATGTGGTGGAATGAGTGCTTTCAAAGTTTCATGTACCGAATTTTAACTTAGGAAAATGTAATTTATTTAGTGATTTAGTATGATCTTTTTCAGTTTTCATATATTATCAAAAGTTTCCCCAAGGGCAAGTAAAATCTTCTAGGAAACCATTACGAAACAATTTTGAAATCTACGCGTTACGCAGTAACACAGCTGTAGTTCATAACCAAAATGATTTTACATATTTGTTTGTTATTAGCACGTGATAATAGTCTTCCAAACTTGAAATCGGTTGTAATAATTACAAAATGGTAATGGATTAACTTTTCATTGCAAAATATATAAGTTAACATGTAAAAAATCTAATAATTATGTTCTTGATGAAATCATATTTCGCCATATTAGAACTATAAAATATTTACCTAATAATATTTTGATTAAAATCTTTAAGATTACATAATATGGTAATGATTGATTAATTATGATTATTGAATTCATTCCGAAATTCAAAGGCATAATCCTTTAAGGTTAATATATACTTAGTAATAATAACAAACAATCACTTGGAAATTGAAATAATATAGGTACTTTAAACGTCTTGATCTTTGAAAGTAGAAAGTTCAATACATCTATCAAGACAATTGATGAAATAAAAATTCTGTAGAATAGTTTTCAATATCATGGTTTAAGTCTACCACACAGGTATGATGAAACAATATTTTTCAAACAAGTTTTGAGAAATTAACAAAAGTTTTTAGTTTCAATATTTGGATGTTTTGTAATATTTAATCTAGATGTTAACATTAATGTACCTATGCAATACTTTATTTTATATAATATGTGCATTAATTAATTGATTAAAGTTTGACTATATAATTGTAGTATATATAATAACGGCTGGGTCTTAGTAGTTAAAGTTCCTATGTACAATTTTTATTATCTGAATACTTAACTCTAACTTTTAATTTGACACGATATGAAAAGGATTTTTTTAAATTGTTATCACCTAAACTTTTAGTATTTACCTTAATTGAAATGCATTTGTTTTTGACTGTCATGTATTTTGTGCGTGAAACACTATGGTTCTCCAAGAGTACCTATCATAAAAATAAATCCAATACAAAAGCAGACTAAACCTTTTCAAAATCAATATTTATATTTTCTTTTGATTAATATAAATAATTATAATATGTATAACAAAAATATTCGACACTTTTAAATACTTCGATGGTTATTTAAAAAGAATGTAGGCAAGTTAAAATGTAAAATACATCGTGTTCCATAATGTTTAAATACATTAACTCAAATACAACCGTTAGATAATAATATTATTCACTTTCAGTAGAAAAGGTAACTAAAGTAATACGTATTTTTGTATCTATTCAATACCCTATCTGAAAATGATTGTCGTTCTACATGGAAGACAATACCTATTATTATTGTATGGAAAAATAGAATTTCATAAATAAACACTAACATAATTAATATATTATTGTGATATTTTTGTCAAAAATACTAATGTACTTGCAAATGTGTGTGCGCGTGTGTGATGGGAAAATGTGGGGGAGGAGAAGTCTAAATTTATCATGGAAATTTACCACTCAATTAAGGATATGATTTATCTAAAACGTCAGTAAATAGCATATACAAGATCATAATCACGGTTCACGCAAACTAATTTATACCTCTCCTACCACTCCTTTGCCAACAATACACAGACGTATCTAAGTAATTTAATTACCCTCCTTCCTATCAACCATTCATTATGAAATTCATATTATTACGGATATATATACTTATGATTGTATCCCGAATGGTTTTGTGCCAGGCGCAAAAGGGTTTTGCATATTATAATATGTATGTAATTTTCTGCTTTAAGTGATCAAAGGAGATCAGATAACTTCTGTGAGTTTCTCGGCCATTAGCAATTTAACAACGGCCTTGGAAACATCAGTTGATATCAGTTGACATCAAATATATTTTATATTTTATAACGCGTATTTTAATAGACATATTTGAATGACCTGTGCACACTGTAGAACAGCGTTCACGTCTCTATATAGATTATAGATTTTAACCTTTATAATAGTATTAATTAGGTACTTTTTAAAATGTCAAATTGTTCAATTCTTTCGTTTAAGAACTAACGTAAGTAATTATTTTAGTATTAATGTTTTAGTTAAAATATTTTACACATTATTTTGATTGATACAAATTCTTGCATCGTATAAGTTAATCTTTTCATGTATTATGCTTAACTTAATGACAATATACATAATATGGTACCGTGAAAGTAGTATTCAGTATACAACATCAAGACAACATTTTTGTATGGGTACTCACCATATTATTCTAAAATGTATCGATGTGACATAGTTTGTCAGTCTTTCTCTCATTTTAAAGATGGGTATAAATTTATTTTAAACGTCCACGTTCCTAGATAATTGATTTGAAGTCTTAATAGTGTTTGTTAGGTATCTTTAAATATATGGCTTAAAAACTAACGTAAGTATTTAAAAAGTTTATAAATATTATACATTATTGTGATTAAATAGTTTTACGAACAAACTTTTACGATAGTAATTTAATATTTTCATTCACAATGTGATATCATCAAGAATCCTAACCTCTTTTTTCTGTTGTTCAAATAATAATACTCCTTTTAAACTGTAAATTATCAAGTGGACTATTTTTGAGATTTTTAACTTTGTGTTTTAAAGGTAAAAGATCTATGGTAAGGGGTTTATGGGATATGGGGGCTATGGCAATTTGAATATTTTAGTCATTGAGATGTATCTACCAATATTATTGATTAGTAAACAATAAACATGGACCAACTAAAATAAACACTAGATCCAATTTTACGTCTATTTTATATTGTAGTGAAACCATTTGTAAGAACTATTATTCTTTCTACAAATATTTTAACAACTAAGTCACTACCCACTCAAATTTTGAATTAGATAAATCAACATTTTTAGAAAAAAATATCCAGTTAATAATTTTATTTACAATAAAACAGGGGATCTCATTTGAGAAAACAGATGTTTGTATCTTCACAAGATCTAAGTAGGATAAAAGAATTCAAGAATTTAAAAATATGATTTTCGAGTATAATGTAAAAGTTCCGAAAATCAAAATTTGAACAAATTCATTATTAATTAAAAACTGGGGGTGAGCGTGCATATTGAATCACTCTGTATTAGCTTAAAAGAATTACAACAATGATATATCGTACTGTTAAAGCAATATTCAATTTAATTTCAAGACACTATTTTTATTGTTACTCTGTTATATTATTCTACAATGTGTCAATGTGACATTGTTTGTCAGTCCTCCTCTTATTTTATAAACATGTATAATGTTCTTCTAATTTTTTCCGATTTAGTCCATCTCAATGTAATATGATAAATATCTTTTTTTAAATTGTAATAATACAGTATATTTTAATCAAAAAAAATTTTTTTTTCCTTGTTTTCGAGAACCAGGGAAGGAATTGGTGTTGGCATTGCTTCTCCCCCGGTCCCCATCGTTATTGTGCAAAAAAAAATTTTTTACAGAAATAGGAATCCTGGAATGCGCCCTTCTTCGCTACCAAGTGGACTTTCCCTCTCGCTATGTACGTGTTTCCACCCGGGAGCGGAGATCAGTGGGCTACCATTCAAAAACAAAAATCGTTTAGGGCGTCGTTGTCGCTACTGTTGGATTCGCGGGCTGACCGGAGTCCGCTGCTCTGGAATCACGTTCTGTGGGTGGTCGCGATGCCGTGATCGCCGTCGCCGTACCCACCCGTGGTGTCAATGGATGTGAGAAGAGCGTGGGTTAGAGGGGCTCCCTTTCACCTGCCCTCTGCATAGCTTGTCTCGCTCTCTCCTCCTCCTAATTCATCGCCATCACGTCTTCGACCATCCTGTAGAATAATCTAAATGTCTCCTCGGCGTCTCGTAGGATGGCTTCCTTGTATTCCAGGTTGGCGAAGAGACCCTTGAAAGCTCGTCCGTAGACGATGTCTGACAGATCCTCGAGGTTCGGGCGGCGGCCGAGGCGCACTTCTAGGTCACTCCTGTATCCAGACCATTTTATCAGAATCAGAATATAACGAAAATTAAAAATATTTTTTTTTAAATACACTCGCTAGCATAAATTACCAATTATAAATCTCTTAAAAAAGGCTGATGAAATTTAGTGATAACAAAGTCTTTAAATATTTTCAAAAATAGTAACAAAGTAATCGATAAATATTTTTCAAAAGTAACCGTACATTTTTGATTTGAACTTTATTTATACTTAGAATTTATTTGATAACTTTATAAACATGGATGTAATATAACATTTTTTATTTTATATCAACAGTTTTCAGTTCTGGTAGAATGTAAATTTTAATAATTTAATAAAATATTAATACTATTATTTTAAGTTCTGGTTTATTTCTGCGTATTTTAAAAAGTTTTTGGGTTAAGTATTTATTTTGTTCAAAACAATAATCGAAATAAATTTAATTAGTTTTTTTCACGAAAAGTTCCAAGAAGAAAATTGTTAAAAAAATTTAGATTTTACATTAATATTTTTAAATTATATATTTAATTAATTTAATTAATTTCCAACAAAATCATTTGTTAATTTATCATTTATTTTGTTTCATACTACTTAGAACTTAAAACCTAAATATTTTTAATTTTCTTGTTTGTTTAGTTATTTTTGTTGTAATATATTAAAAATTTAAATAATTGCACGTTCATCCATAGGGATTTTTTTGTATAAAACTAATAAAAACAATTTATTTTATTAAAAATTAAAATAATTTATTACCTGGAGTTTTTGTGTATGACGCAATAATGGAATAAAATAGAATTTTATCTTTTTGTTAATCAATATACGTTACTCAAATCATTTATCGCAGATTTTAATTATTTTTTAAATTGTATAAATGTATTTAGGTAATAAATACACAAGGCTATTGGTCTGTTTTTAATGAATAACACGTATATTTAGGTTACCTACTTATCCGATATCTATATATTTGGATTGTAGTCAAATACGATATCTAATTTATTAGTTCATCCGGTTTCGATCAATAAATTGTATTCTATTCGTAACATGTCGATAATGCCATTTACAGTCATAAAATAAGTATATGTATTGCTTGATTTGCATCGCTCATTTATATTATTATTCTTAATAATTGTTAATAAGTCATTTATTTTGTGTAATGAGTGTAATATTTTTTCAATGAAAACAATTTTCAGAAAAAAATATTAAATTTTATTTCCTTATATTATTCATCTAATGTCCGATCAAAAATGTATGGTGTTTGATAATTATTGTATATTTGTATAGATACATAATTTAATCGTTTTAATCACTTAATTATCAACTAAACAGTTTAAACCTACTCTAAGCTCCTAAAATTCTCTGAATGATGTAAATTAGATATTATTAAGTTTTTCATAATAGTCAGTATGCTATATTAAAGTTTTTATACTCAACATTAAGTCTTACCTTGTAGAGTTTTCATTACATTTTAATTAATAATTGAAAAGTTGTACAAAATAATTAATTTAGCATGAAGCATGGGGCTTATTCATTTTTAGTTCCTATCTACATTCTACATTATATAATAAAACATTAGTTGTTAAATTCGTTGGTTTTATAAATGGTAAATAAATTATTATCAACTGTAAAGCTGGGTGCTGTTTTTTTTCATATGAAAAGTGTTTAATTATAAATTAGTTGCCTCTTACCTGTTGCAGATAAAAGCGCGTTAAAAATATAATTAAATGTATTCGATACGGCTATAACGATATTATAGGTATAGGGCTTCGTTGATAAATAATTTAAAAAAACTGAAAAACTAAGGGGAAAATGTTGTAATTCTACTATAATTGCAGTACTCAAATCGCGCGATAATCAAAATTGCACGTTTCAGTATTTACATTGAACGAGCATTACTCAAAATAATGTATGAACTAACATCATAAAGCATTATATAGTAAAAAATAATTCACATGAACTACTTTTTTTTACCATTCATTTGCAATAGGGTTTTCGAAGTTAAGTGATTTTTTTTCTGGAAGCTTACATAATTTATACTGCAGTTTTTGGATTATAGTCCGAGTAGTAATTTGTATTTGGTCTTAGGGTGGTATATATTTGTGTGTGGGTAGTGGGTACCACCGAAACTATGAATTATTTGCTTACCTACAAGGATAATAATTCTTATATTTCACTCGTACTTTCTCATTGGATGTATGTGTGCTAATACATATAAGAGAAGTATCACTAAGGCGTTCGTGTACATGTCTGCCCGGCCAAGGTAATTGTATTTATTGCAGAGTAGACGCAATTAGTTCAGTACATGTGCTATAGAACATACCAATGATGGTCAAACTGCTGCTCATCGTGAATTATTCCAGTCGATCCTAAGTACCTAATCTCAAGAAATTAATAAAAAAAAATGTGTTTGAGTATTTTAAAAAAATCAGAAAAACAGAATTTGAACCAGTTCATCTTTAAATGAAACAAATTGAGAGTGAGCAGTGAGCACGATCCTCACGATCAGTACCCTAATTATGTTATATTCTGTTTACTTTTCTATAGTATTTATATCTTTTAACTACCTATTGACAGCGTCGTATCGTATAGACTCTTTTTATACAGACAATTTGATCTCCGATATAAATATACCTAACATATTATTATTCTTAGTAAATCGTTATCAAAGAGATGAACCCCCTCCGGTTATAATGTACTCGGTCGTAGACATCAACCTTCTCCGCTCATAATGTTTTGAGCAGTCGTGCGATATCACGCACATGATAAGACGTGTCTCACGCTATATTACCCTTCTCCCCACACACACATGTATACACACATACACATGACTGTTGATGCTCTGCCTCCGCTAAGTATCACCTCCCCCCCCCCCTCAAGAGTATCGTGTTAATTAATTTGGCACCGGATTAGATTAGGTGCCGCCGCCGCCACTGCCGCCTTTCGTGTCGTTAACGCACCCTCCACCACCGCCCCTCTCGGACTGCCAACGGCACCGCTGCTGTCGCTACTGTAGTAGCTATAGGCCATCCATCGCATAATAATAATAATAATAATCGAAGTCTTTCTCACTCCTCTCCTTTTTCCGGCCCACCATGGTCCTGCCCCCTCTCCCCATCTCCCACAACCCGTACCCGGTTGATTCTTTATTCGTTTTATTATTACATTATATTATTATCATCACAATATCCCTAGCCTCGGCCCCTCCCCGCCCGTTGTCATCGTCCCGTGTACGCGCGAGGATTTTCATCACACACACTTCGAGCGGCCGATGATAATATTACGTACACGATAAATTATGGCTTACCCGTTTTTTACGCGTCCTGCGGGCAATTTCCTATGGCCCGCATCTGTAAAGTTCAACGCTACGTCCCGTTTAAAACGTTTCTAAAACGCGGTTATTGTCGTTTTAATTTCCTCGAAAACGGGGTTTTATTATTTTCATTTTTCGCCCATCGTTTTCTATTTATGTTGATAAAATATTTCGATTTCGGGACGTGCTATGCGCAATAGTATTACTCAATAACAATACATAAAATGTATAGTAGTAACATGTCACATCCACTGTAGCTGTACTATAATACAATTTCTTATCGTCTTGTCGGTATTATAATAACAGTTTGAATTTGTTTTTCGTTATTATTACGCACAATTTCAAATATATAAAATATTTTTACGAAAACCGAATAAAACTGTATATTTTATGTATTGTTTAATTTAAATAGTGATATTTTATATTGTAATTTTTTTTTTTTGTTATATTTGGTTATACAGTTAGGTTATTTTAAAATTCTTTAAGATTTGTGTAGTGGGGTCTGAGTGTTGCATCTAAGGTGTTTGGTATGTTCAGGCTGCTGATTTCGTCTATGTGTATTGGATTCATCTGGTGATTATGTGGTTGACTTAGAGTTCAGTTCCACAATAATTGCACGTTGGTTTCTCTTCTTTTGCTACGAGGACCCCACGAGGAAGACGGATGTGACCGATGCGGAGTCTGTTAATGATTACCTTATGATGCCTTCTGTTTAGACGGAGGATGGGCCAGCCAAAGGTAGTATTCTTCTAGTTTGGTGATCTGCTTAAGCATCTGACATTTGATTAGGATATATTGAATATTTGTACCTATAATACTATACATATAATATTAATAAAACACAGTTTTGGATTATAAAATGAGTTTTTAAACGGCTTCTGTTTATTTTTAATGAATTTTAAGGTACTTGTTTTTAGTTATACGTCGGCGATGACAATATATTTTGTAATAAGTTTTTCAAAAAATCGTTCTTGATTGATGCTTCTCTGAATGATAATATTTAATAACTGCTCAGTATATTATTTTATAAATTTGATACATCATCGTGCACTAGGCATATTCTGATGTAATTGGTTTGTCAAACTGAATATCAGTAAAAAGAGTTAAAATTAAATTGTAATATTTTTAATATAAACAACTTATTGTTTTCACCTTTCTAAGATACGAGTAACATAAATTATTTTTGAAAATTCTTTTGTTTTGTAGTCCTAGTCTATCTATTGATATTATAAAATCAAAATGTCAAACTAACACTGAAAATGAACAATTAACAGAAACGAATATAATTATAATTGAATGTTTTGTTCGTGGCGTTTTATAAAGTTTAATGCAATTAATTTGTATCGATTATTTTGAGTAAAGTTAAAATGAATTTACATTTAACAGAAATATTTCAGTGCACTTAATACCATCGTAATATATTATAGACAACAAGTTATAAACAATAATATATCGGTGTTGCTGTCCACAGACCAAAGGTCTTATGTTTTTGTATTTGTTTTCTGTATTTATTTGTACAACTAGATGGTATAATAATTATTATTTTGAACGATAAGGATTCGAATTCGGTGTAATATTATTGTCCCTTTGACTTTTTAAATAAGATTTTACAATAATTTATCTCAAATATTAATGAATTATAATTATTTATTAGGAATTTATTTAACAACATTATATATTTTAATCAACTCTAAGTGCCACCATGATTATTGAAAACAATTCTATAGCAATATTGTTTTAAATAGTTAAAATACAATATAGCTCAGAGTACGATTAATTTATTAATCTCAAAAATGTACTTAATTTTAAAAGCGATAAGTACACAAATACTTTTGTTTTCATTTAAAAATTATTTTTAGCATCTATAAGTAAGTAGGTATATTTATATTATATAGATAGTACAATAAAAAACTGTAATTTACTTGTTTATACATTTTTCATTATCAAATACTCATAATATTCACGAACTGAAAGGTATAATATTAAGAAATTATTATTTATTTGAAAAATAAATAACTTAAGTATAAATATTTGATATATTAATTATACGTAATAAATTATGTACTTGTTAACTCCTTTCTTACAAAAATGTATAGAGCTTAAGAGCGATATTACATTTAAATTGTATACATTTCTTACTAGTTACTATACTCTCTTAAGAAGTTTGGGCTATCATCTTAAGTGACTTAGGTACAACATATTCCAAGTACCTACATTTTCCGTAATCATTCGAAGATCTCAATGTTGATTACTTCAAAGATATCACCGGATTCATTTAACACACGTTTTAAAAAAAGTATTTACATTCACTATATAATTTACTTATTTTATTGTTTATCCACTCTACTTGTACAATTATTTTTATTTTACATTACAACAGTCTTGTTTCTGTCTATGAATTTAATTATTTTAGAAACATCTTATTTAACTGTTCGAATAGGAATTTTATCTATTCAATACTGTAGTTTATATTTTTTGCTTTATTTTTACCAATCGTACATTTTCAATAATTGTTTGTTCATTGTTTGATGTACTCAAGTATAATTTAAAATCTTTTATACCTGTATTTTGATTTTCATTGGTAATATATTTTTGATAATGGTTGATTTTACCAAATCAGTATCATAACTCAGTTTCATTTAACTTTTTTCTTCTTCCGGTGGAGATAATAGTTTTTTCATTTGAATGCATTTAGTCAATAAAGAGAAAATTAACTAACTTATTTATTGTTTATTTAAAATTAAAAAGTTTAAACTATATAATAAGTGCCCATAAGCAATTATAGTTATTTATTTAGTTCATTAAAATTCTCTGTATATATTTTAACAGGTGTACTTAATTGATTTAATCTGAGATAATGTTAATTTTGTATAGGTACATTATTTTTTTTATTAGCGAACTGTATTTTAAATTTCAATAGCAAAAAAACTACTATAATTATTGCCTTTCAAATATCAACGGTTGAATACATAATTAGTTTACTATTCGTAATATTTTTGGATTACCTGTATAAAATTGCATTAAACGTAGTCAAGTCTTATTATCATATTTTAACCATGTTATGCACTATACGAATATTACACTACTTACTTAATTTTTCTGATCGTTACAATGTATAAGTCTAAACCTTTGTTCGACATTTAATATTTAATTATAAATTATCTTATTATATAAGATTATTATTATCATTATAATTATTACACACACTTATATATATATATACATTTATTATTTTCATATAATTTTAATTAAAATGAGGGGTTAAAATTAAAAAAAAACAACATAATATAATGATTAAAGCAGGCACTTTTTATGATTCGTGGGCATTTACAACAACTATTGTGGTATTTTTAAATTTAAAAAAGGTACCTATATTTTTGTAGTTTTTAAGCAGTAAGTACCTAATTTCAATAGCTTTAATAAATAAATAAATATACTATATTTTATTATAATACAAAGGTTTTAAATTACAGCTTAGGAGTTAAATGGTTTTTTTTATGAATTACATAAATCAATAGACCATCTTCACAAAATTGGAAACTATTTTCGGGGTTCATTAGCTTACATTTTGTAGAATGGTTTTTTTTTACGAGACCGAAAACAAAACATTTAAACATGAAAATGTGGGTAGTGTACTAAATGGCACGTCATAGATTTTTTTCTTAGTCTCTTTAATGTATAAAGTTAATTGCTTTTGTAAACTTAAATGTGAAAAGTAAATACAATTTTCCGCTCGGCTTAATTTTGTAAATACGTCTTATCACATATTGGGGTTATCAAGCATTTAGATAAGAACAATAATATATATTTCCCCTGATTTCAAATATTATGGAAACATAACTAAGTGATTACAATTGGCCGTTGTTATTGTGAAACTGAAAAATTGGCAATTACCATTTAATTTTAAGAATAAAAAGTTTCTGGGTAATTAATTTGATTATTGGTGTTACTATGATACTATGATACAGTGGTTTACAAATAGTATGGCGATTTTTAGATAGGTTTCAAAAATATCTGTATAATATGTAATTATTATATATATGACGGCACTTTTAAAGGGTATATCTAACAAAAAAACAAATAAGGAAAAAAGGATTTGATAGTAATAAATTGAAAAGGCTGATAGAAAAAAAAAACAAATTACTCGAATAAACGTTATAAATTATTAGGAAATACGAATATCTTAGTATTTATCCCTCAAAGTAAGCAATCTAAAATCTTTAAAAATGAAAAGGGCTCTCTCAAGACAGTTTAAACGTATGGTGGTAGTCATTATGTATTAACAATTAACAATTAACATTGTTATTCTCAATTAAAACAAGCAGGAGCGTGTGTTTGAATTCATCGTTTAACTTGTTGTTAAAACATTTGTTTTAAAAAAATTGGTTTTAATAATTTATAGTCAAAATTATTCCGTCAAATTCAATGCAATTAATTAAAAAAATTTAAATTCATTATTAAATGAGATTAATAATTTAAAAAATGTTGTGGTGGTCTACACAATTTAATAATTATAGTAAATTGTAATAGAATATGTTCATACAACTAATACGTTTTGTTTTTAATCGTATCTTCCTTATGACATAATTATACCTACGTCAGTATTATATCAAACCCATGTAATTGTCCATTAAGTCCATATTACTTAATACCTACTTAGTGTTTTTCTTTGAAGTTGCTTGTATTAGAAATCTTGCTTCAATAAAGATTTTTTAGTTGAATAGAAAATATAGCCGTTTTCTTACACTTCGGGAATTAAATTCTAGATATTCAAGATTATTCCTGGTAATTAACCTAATATACACCACAGAACTCTGACTCACCTTTGATATTCACCAATCATTAAATATTAAAAATCTATTGTTTACATTGATAAAAATTTGAACTTAAAATAAATAAAAAATTATTTGTTTTTAACTGATTGTCATATTGTGTTTTATATTCAACTATAACACATAATCCAAAATAAGTGGATCATTTTCTAATTATATTTCAATACAATAATTATGAAATGTATTTTAATCCATTCAACAATAATTGTGGACTTGGATAAGAAGAACTTAATGGATAATGCAAAATAGGCAGGTACCAACAAAATTATTTTTTCAGTGATGATAATTATTGTTATTTATTTTAACTTGAAGATAAACTTCAGATTTTTTTTGCTTATTTTAACTTTTATTAATTTTTCATTTTATTTACTTTTTACACAGTCGAGAAACCATTGTATTACAATCATTAAATGTTCATGTTTCTATTTTTGTTTATAATGATTTAATTTTATGACAGCATTAAAATGCACTTCACGAGTAACATATACCAGTTTATACATGTTTGAAGGTATACATATTAGTATATTGCATATTGTACGTAAATAACACATTTAATTTGAAGTATAGAATAATATATTCTATAAGTAATTTAATTTTTCAAGTTTAATTTAGAACATAATTTGGTCTCGCTAACTTATTTTGTATTTCATATTTTTGAATTGTGTGTAAATGGGTCTGTTATTTAACGACCTAACACAACTACAGTTTAAAATTGATATTTATTATAAACCAATCAACCCATTTTTAAATCAAGTATTCGTGGTTAGTTTTTATGCTATTTTAAATTAAATTTAAATTGTACAGTTATTTCATTAAAAAAAAAAACAAATAAAATATTAAATAATGTTTATTGGTAGATGCGTAGATGTATGTGTGCTTTAGAGTACATAACTTTTGAAGTAGATTTCAGAACAAAACTTATAATTTGCATATTCACTCCTGACTTATACAATGTACACTTTTATCTGCATACATAAATACATACATATTATGTATGAACAAAAATGTGTTTTTTATAGCTAAACTGATAAATGTTTTCTTTCACAACCAAAGTAGCTTTACGATGTTTCTCTACAGTTCAGTTTTGTTTTTTTATTTTATTTTTTTGCTTATTCACTACGCTTCGGTTTGTTCTCTTGGCTTACGCTGCGGTGCCTAACAAAAATATATTACATAGACAGGTAATATGTATATATATATATGATATTATATACATACTATATAGGGTAAACAGAGATGGCTACTGAAAAGTAAATAGAGAGATAGAGAAATTACGAGTGAGTGAAAAAGAAAGGACTCGTGTGACTTTGAAGAGAGATAGATAGAGGGAGAGTGAGAGATCAGAGAGAGTTGCGACGTTTCCCCTTTCTTGTTCATACCTGCGCAGGAGGTTCGCAGAATAATATATATAAAAACGAAATAAATCGCAAAACGACCGAATAAAAATGTTCGGCTGCCCGAAAGTGAGATAAGCGGAGGATATTATTGCCGATAAACAGTGCCCCACGGGAACCCAGAGTTAAATGGGCCAAACCATAATCTCATCTTCACGGTAATCCGGACCTTTTGCCGGCGGAGCGGACGATCAGATTTCGCGAACAACGTTCCACGCGATTTCTCCCACCCTCTGAAAATACCCACCCTGCTCTCCTCACTTCTGTAACGGTCTTCCCCTCTACCACCGCTAATCGCCACTGTCCTTGTCCGCGCCTCAACCATATACGTATACGCGTATATGCCCTCGTCCACAGCAGGACATACGAGTTTCCGTCGTCTACAAAAACGGTCGTAAAATATAATGTTTTGTGCTTTTATTGAAGGTATATGCTATGATGTACCTGCACGTCAGTCCGGTCAGTGTACACGACTGTCTGTGATTATAAAATATATTTCACTCACGACTAATTTATTGCTATTATTAAAACAATGCGAAATCGTCTACGACCAAATTAAATTTAGTCCCCGACAATTAAATTCAGTGGCTTCAAAATTTTTTTTCTGGATCAATTTTCCCTCTCCTCCTTTCCATATAGTCGTAGCTGGGTGGAGAATATTGTTTGGGTGTCAAAATATTATTGTATTGAACCTTTATCATTTAATTGATATTAATATTGTGTTGATTTTAATTCAGTGTGATCAATTAGCATTATATATGCAATAAGTATATTTCACTGATTTACTCTATAGGAGCCAGCACACCAGTATCAAAACGTAAGCTGTATTATTGTCTTATGTAATAGGATAATTGGGCATTGTATAGGGTTGATTATTATTATTTTAGGTAAATTATATTATGTAAAGTGATTATTAAACATACGATAGCAATGGCAATACTAATAATAGCATATATTATAACCTACCATACATTGATGTCAAACGATTTTGTAAAATAATATCAATATATTTTATTGTATAATAAAAACTAATTATGCATAATACAGACAGGTCTCAATATTTGCCCTTCCAAATAAAATATATTTGTTGACATCACTGCGGCCATATAGTTGGCAACATTTTCATCATCCCTTTCCCGCCTCATAATAATAATACGATTAACTTATTAATGTGTAATGACGTGTACACCAAGACAATAGCATAGTCAGGAGAGTTTCGGGTGTTTGAACCCCCCAATCATCTTTTTATCCTAAACAACGTATTAATATGTGTGCTATTTTATAGACCAAACCTAGCAAAACTATAAAAAAATGTAGTTAACCCGAACCAAATATCTCATAATTCTGGCACTGGACCAAGGCTTAACTTTTTCTTTTGTTAACGTTGTCGTCTAATTTCGATGCTTATTCGCATAAAGATTAGACTCTGTAGTAGTCGATTTGGAATGTCTAATAGTGCATGATGCTTCCAGTGTTCTCATGAACACGATATTATGGAATAATATTCCTATCCCGCACGTTTTTGTTAGAATTTTCGTTTAGTATTAGCAAGTATTTGCGTATATGCAATTATTGATCAATAAAGGATTTTAATGTGTTTATTTTTAACTATTGGACAATATAGTTTTTACTCCAGATACTCCTTCCCTTTCCAAATTCCTTTTAGCCGCTGTAACTATCTCTAAAATCGTCATATTGTCCGTATGACGAAACTAGCCAATGAGGACCCACTATTCTTGAGTGCTTGGCACTAATTATTGTCTGTTCGCTCTAAATTTAAATATTTTATACTTGTATTTTTATGTAACATTTTTCTTAGTTATTATGTTATTATGTCTGTTCGCTCTTTATCTTAATATTTTTTATTTCTAGTTTTGTAATTTATTTAACTTTTTCCTAGTTATTATGCTTAATATTCTATGTAATTGGGCATGTCCCGTTTTTCAATTAATAAATAAATATCTGAGTACGAGGTGAATATGATATAATTTATATTTTATTCCAATAATACAGAACGTTCTGTTATGGTTATATTGTTATAAATATGACAATAATTGCTTTCAAATATCAAACATAATAATATACTTTCCAAAATATTATTATATGTTGCAATTGATTTTTTCCAATACAGAATTAAAATAAAAAATTGTAGTATTATAAAATTTAGTTGAAGTTTAAAAAAAATAATAAATATGTATGATATTTGGATATTGAAATTGTATTCTGAATAATTTTCGTTTTCAAATAATCTTAAAAATAAATGATTTTTTTTAGTCAAAGTTAAATATTTTATTATTGACACGGACTCCATTTTTATGAACTAAATTATTGTATAATATGTTATCTGTCATAAATCACAGTTAGTTATAATATTATGATCAATGTATATTTTAATTGTTTGATGTATTACACATACATCATCCTTTTAATATAGTTCATAAAAGAAACATTTATTTAATCCAAATAATCTAATATTATGTTTATGCACTATAGAGTTAGTAAATAATATATTTATGTATGGTCAGTTATAATTGATTATATTGATTTGATTAATTTAATACTGTATTAAGGTAACTATAAATGCTGTAATTTGTTTACAAATTGCACAAAGCGCATCACTGAGTATGGTATCTTAAACTATGATTAACCATACGATTTTTATTAGATTAGAACATGCATATTATATTCGTATCAACTAATATTCCCTACATTTTTTAAGCTAATTTTTTTTTTCAGGTCAGTTAATTTTTGTTCAAACAAGTATTGTAATATTAAACGATCGCACTAATTGTAAGTATGTTGAATATTATTTCCATATTATGTACTTTTAATTTCTATAAGCAGAGTAAAAAAATATTTTTTAAATTTGCCAATTATTTTATAAGATAAATCATTATTATTTTATTACTAGAAATATTGGTCAAAATATTTTATGTTATCATTTTGGATGTCGAGAGACCGTGGCAAGAGTAGCTTTGGAGTATACCATGGAACTATTATAGGCGTTAGACTCTAAAGTTTAGAGTATACATTGTAACAAATTAGAAAAGAACATGTTCGATCATTCTGTGAACCATTTGCTAGACTTAATACTTTCTTCAATCGTACCCTTTTATAAGGGTACTATGCGTATAATATATTGTACTGTATTGTTTATACATTAAAGTATTCATCCTTATGTTGCGATACCTATTAGAAATTAGTATATGGAGTTACATCATATATTTATTACCTTAGGTATTAAAAAAAAATTTTTTTTAAAAATTATAGGTACATAGGTAAATTAAGTAAGTGACTTATAGTTTTCTTTACTTGGTACTCATTGCCTAGTATTTTACATTTGTAGTATTTAGGTTGGTAAGCATTAAAAGCCATGTTACATTTAACATTTTATCTACTGAAAGTAAATTTGTACATTGGATATAATATATTGTATTGTATTGTATTATTGTCTGGACATTAAAATATTCATCTTTAAATGTTTTGCCATATTTGCTTGCAATAGTAGACATGATTACATATTCTACCAATTTTTAAAATGATAGTTCTGTGAATATATTATAGTATAAGGTCCACAATAAACAATGGTTATAATGCATGCGCTTTAATATTTTACAATATTCATTAATTATTTAAACTTTTGAATAATATAACATCGAGTGATGCTCGTATTCTAGCTCACCCGACCTAGAAGAATTTTAAACATTTAAATTAAATCGTAAATTATTGAATACTCATCAATCGTTTTGGAAGCATATTGCGCTTAGAATGTTTCTGATATAGTATGGAATTAAAAAATATATTCTGTAATCGACAAATTTGTATACAAACATATTTTGATAGAAATGTGCTGGCTATAATACATCAAAATCCGTTTACAATAAAAATTATGGTTTTTAACTTTAATGATACATGTTTGATAAATAAATAATAAACTGTTATTTTTGTTTCATCTTTTTCGGGAAATTAATATTTAATACACATCGAAACGAGCAATGTAATTGATTATTTATTGATTTCAATTACTTTCAATAAACAATTATCAATATAAAATGGTATTTCTATCATCGCTTTATAGTTCTGATTTTCTGAACACATATTTTTGTTTTCACTAAGCAAATTTTTTCAGCATATGAAATCTAAAACAATTATTATTAGGAAATTTTTAATCTATTGTACCTAAGCACTATCATCCTACATACCTACATCCTACTACCTACATTATACTAGATAATAGTTTACATGTTCCTATTGTACATGTAATATATTATTTTAAATATTGGAAACCTCTAAAAGAATACTAAATAGTATTAGTTTAATATTAAGTTTAGAGTAAAATTATAGATATTTTCTATAAAGTTTGAAGTTCAATTTCTTTTGACATTACATATTAAACGTATATAACGATTTATTATCAAACCATTTTTGTTTTATTTATATTATGTTTTGAAAATGAATTAATGTTAGATACTTTAAACATTCCACAGTCACATAACAGTTATAAATTATAATTATTATAATTTTCTATACACGATTAGTTTTTAAAAAGAATAAAGTATGTTCTTCTTTTAGAGTTTAAAATATATCTCAAGTAAATGGACATCAAATTTTATCAGCGTCTGAAGGAAAAATGTCGACGAAATTCTTCAAATTCTCGAAAATTCACTAATTATTTTATTGTAAAAAATTCTTGACATTTTCAATTTTAATACCTAAAGCTTCAAAATGTTTTACAACGTTCTTCATAAGTTAATTTTACAGTTTTTTTAAAAATATCGAAAATACCTGGGCATTTGTTGTAGACATTTTAAGTTTTAATTTCGACGAAATTAGTTATTTAAACGAACAACGACAATTATTTTGCTTACGGCTTTATTTTATTTTTATGTAATTAAAAAATTGTATTGCTTTAAAACTTTTTGCAATCATTATTATTTTTTTTACAGAATAATGAATATAATATACATTTTATTTCTCAAAATGTTTTAAACCTTATATACTACTATACGATGTACTCATATTGACTTTATTACATTTTTATGGCAATAAGTGGGGTTACAAAAATCGGCATTGAAAAAATCGGTAAAAAAAAGTTGTACTTAATCCAAAATGATATCTATGTTAAAAGAATATTATATAAAATATTCTTAGAAATATATGGGCACACTCGTGTTCACTTAGAATCGTTTTCATAAAAAGCTGTTTTTAAATTCAAAATTAATTTAACATATCTACTACAGTGACCTACTCAATTAGTAATTCCGAAATATACTCGATATATAATATATACTGCAAAGTGGCCCTAAGTTTATGTTTTTGAATTTCTGTTGGTAGTGTTTGGAAATAGTAAACTCACAGAAGTGGTTTTATAATATTATAACTGAAGGAAAATTAATATATTATTAGCTTTTATACCATTATTGAAATGTTTATCATGTAGGTAGTAGGTTCATACAACTTAATTAGTTATATACACGGGGTTTGCAGATATAAATAGTATAACTTCTTTGTACAATATATTATATTTTAAACATTTCTTTTTTTGGAAAATATTTTTCCTACTTAATTTAAAGCGGTATTTTCAGCAGTATTTATTTTATACTATGTAACATCTTACAAATGTAGTTTCTAAATTATGATAGGGTCTTGCAAATTAAAAAAAAACAAAGGCACGCAAAGGTATATATCGAGGTATATGTATATAGCTAATCTTCAACGGAAAGCTTAACCTACAACAATTTAAGTGTGTGCTGAAAGGCATAATAATTAATTTTTCATAAAAAAAACCTTACATCACACTTATAAACAATCCATAGAAAAACATAAAGGGGACAGTCGGGTCGAGAGACTGCAGGATGAATAGAATTATTCACATTTTCCTTGTGGTAGAAAAGAATAGAAAGACAGTGGAAAACGAGTTTTCTGTTCTGAGAGTTTTTTTTTTTTCACTTTAATTGTGAAACAAAACTATTATAACGAATACTGAATAACATGCGACATAATTGCTCGAACTTTAAATTTAAGAAACAAATCCATTTTTAAACTGATTATAGTACTTATAAATATATAATAGTATATCCAATAAAAATTAAAAACCCAGGAACAACTTAAATCATTAAACAAATATATACTTTATAATAAATTAACATCCAAGATAATAATGTTCAAAAACGTATTAATTTTATTCTTAAAATTGGAAAAGAATGTGATGAATTGTGTACTGTTAAAGGACAGTGAATTATGTTTGAATAGATAAAATATAGTTGGTAGGCAGTCTTGTAAAAGATACTTTTTATAAATATATTCAAGTTCAGATCCAGATACTTGTTTTGAAAAGTATTAAAAATACGTTATTAAATACTCAATAAAAAAAAGCATTTGAGAACAAAAACAAATACTTAAAAATATTATTTGTAGATACTTTAAAGTACTTAAAAATTGGTTATAAAATATTATTTTTTACCTTATAAATCTATTAAACCAATTTTCATGTATTATGTTAATAATTTTATAGAGCATTTTACGTTTTTTTACGTTTAGTGGAACTTTATAATACTTATCTGTTTTCTTTGTTGAAGTATTCGAATTTTCGGTCGAGTATAATTTATTGTAAAAAAAAAATATATTTTAATAACAATTCTTATTTTTATTTTGCTTGATCAAAAAAAAAAAAAAAAAATAGAATAGGTACATTATCTAAACTAAAAAGAAAAATTATTAAAATTAGTATTTGATTTTAAATACAAATACTTTTTTGAGTCCTTAAAAAATATTCTATACTTTTATTTGATTTTTTTAAAAGGCTGTAGGTTGGTAAACTCTTATGTAATATAATATAGTAATTAGTGGATCATTACGTTTTTTGTTATTTTTTTGTGATTAAATTTTAAATTCCAAGTGCTTCTAATGAGGGGGGTGGGGCTTATGATACAACTTCAATAACATTATTTTTTATTTCCTTTTCACATATTATACACTCATAAATTATTATTTTGCTTAATTGTATGGATCATATATTTCTTATAAAAATTTTTTAAAAATGTATGTGATTTCGTTATATGTTGATTAAATCGTTCAACTTTAAATTAAGGATTCATTTACTTAAGGACTTTTCTTATTATGTTTTATTATGTTCATTAAATACTTCTGTATTCCAGTTTCACTATCACCTCAGCTTTAATAAAGGCCTCGCTAAAGATTACAGAAATATTATTATTAGTTGGTACAGCATTTTCTATTTAAATAGCAAACGACCAAATAATAATAATTTATAACTTAATGCTATAATACTATATATTATATGCCTAAAAAGGTATATTTATGTAAATTATATTTATATATTAAGTCACAACATATTATCTTATAAAAATATTTTATACTTATTTAACACAATATAAAAATTTTATGATATTGTATTATAAGGTTGGTCATTTTTTCGCTTTAAGGGATTTCTCCAAGTACGTCATCTTAACACAATGATATTCTTTCTCTGCGATTCACATTACTTATATCATGGTTTAGCCACATTACTTTTAATAAAAACATTGATTTCTTTTGACTGAACATTTTTAAAAATAATGCATAATAATATGCTTTAATGGCAACTGTTGAATAAGATTAATTATAATCGACATTTTATATACGAGTAGTTCAATTGAGATATAATTGTATGTTAAAACATAAAACAGTCTAAGAGATTAGATTGTAATTTTCTCGGAATGTGGATTAGTATCCCCCCAGTAGTGTGAATAATGAATTATACTGTGATACTGTGTTTATGGTCAATTTATGTGAAAAGCAAATATAATGGGTTTGAATAATAAATTAACAGACCGCCGAGAAAATACAGGTCAACCATAAATAATATGATGTTCCAAATATAATTTAACTATGTAGATTATTATTATAATGATAGAATAAAAAAATGCGCGTAGGCAAGTTATACTAATATTATATTTAATTATAATAATTTCAGACCTAGGAAAGAATTTAATGAATAATTATTACGTATAATTTATATGAAACTAAATACTCGTTATTGTCTAAGGTAAGTTATAATAATATATTATAGAAAATAAATCTATACATATTAATTTATAAAACATGTCTATTTTTCCATTATTAATTGTTTAAGTTTATTAATTATTAATATTATGAACAAGAAAATGTCAATAATTTTCAATGAAACTAGATGATTGTAGTGATCAAAATACTTTTTATTATCTCAGATTTATCTTATTCTTGCACTTATTAATAGATGCTTCGTTGCATTATATACATACATAATAATAATATATGGTTCAGAAAATATGTAGAACGTTATCTTCTCTTTCTCTCCGTCCTTTTATTTCCCCCTTTATCTCCCATATCGTATTTTGTGGTCTATGAATGTTTTTGACGTATAAATGACATATTATAATAACTTTACATTTTGGATAGTAGAGTAGTGTTAAAACATTACGTTCATGAAGTATTATAGGTAATAATATTATGTCACGAACTAGAGAACGTAGGTCTTAGAAAACTGAGGTTGCATATATTTACCTTGACCATTATTACACTTTTATACGTAACAACTATAATGTATGTGAATAATTAATAATTTAATAGTTAAATGTTTTGAAATTGAAAATTAGTTAAAACTAATTAATGACTTTCTGTCAACTAAATAATTATTACAAGATAACTATGTTATCATATAATTTATATATATTTCGTAAAGGAAAATAATAATAATATAATGACAATATTATTTATAGAAAGGAACTTATAATTTAATCTCTTCAACATATTGTGATGTTTGTCACTAGAAATTAATTGTCATTTATTTAAATAACTCCATTGGTTTTCAGATTTATTTGTTGAATAACAAAAATTAAATTAAAAAAGTTTGTATTAATAAATAATAATTGTACCTACCTCTTCTTGAGAAAAATCAATTGTTGTTGACAACTATTTTTAATATGGTGACATTTTTTCATGTTTTTTTCAACATGTGGCTGATGAGTAAAAAATAATATGCACTGCAGTAAATAAAACTCAACATTTTTACAAATAACAAACTGTGTATAATATTAAAAAAAATCAAATTTTCCATATCATGACATGCTGCGTTGAATATATATATATATAGTATCTATGTGCCTAGAGTGTAAAATTGTTATGATTTCAATATCAAAGTAATTATTTATGTGTGAACGTATATATATATATACCTACACAAAAAAATAATAAATGCTACACATTCTTATAATTTATTTGGTTAATAAACCCGTCGTTGGTGCAAAAACAAATTGTGTAAAATTAACATTTTTAAATTTTAAATTAGCTTACAAAAACAAAAAAAAAAGCGCTAGATGTGATATGTAATAATATTTTGACTACCATGTTTTTGTTATCAATTCATAATACTTACATTTTTTTAAGTACCTAAAACCCTATTGAGCTTAGATACACTTAAATAGTACAATTTATGAACACGACTGTGTAACACACTATCAAACAGATAGATTGGCCGAAAAATAATATTTAATATCATGACATATAGTTTTTGAGGTAAAATGTCGTATACTTACGTTGTTTTCAATATAAAATATATGCACCATTTAATCTGGTACTTATTAATTATTTTACGCCGAACATTTTTTACTACTTATAAAATATTAATTAATACAATTTTCAAATCATCATTATCCCATCCTTATCTTTCAAACCCATTATAATGGATCTATTATTCTTAGCACACATAGTAAAGCAACTAAAAGTCTAATTTTAATTTTGATATGTACCTAAACATTTTCAAATAAATTATCCGCTTAAAAAACAGAAGTTTTTATCTCCACGTGACACTCAGTAAGTAGTTCAAAAAACCTAAAGTACTTACAAATATGGTCATTAAGTACCTATGTTTAAATATTCTAAAAATCAGATTTTGAACAACTGTAATATTATTGAAAAAAATAAGTGGTTGAGCATGTTCGGTGAATCCTCCTGTTTATTATACTAAAATATGCTAAGTTATATTCATTAATATATAATCGATTTAATTTTCCACTAATGTCTACACGTCAAAGTGATACGGCAATGAAATTAGATTTCCTCACGTAGGATGGATTTTATACGCTCATGTGGTTCCTGTTTTTATCTATTCAAATAGTCTGTTTGCGCACACCTATAATACATTGTATTAAAATCCTTTAATCCTTCACGTCGTACTTGTGCAAATACAAAGTAAACATAACCTAAAATCATTGTTTATTATAAGATATTATAATATATTTTACAACGACGTTGTTTAAGCGAGAATACAACTATAAACTGAGAGACTCAAGGAATTCGCACCGAACACCATCGTCAATAATAACTCGCAAAAAGTAAATGGTATGCAGCAGTAGAAAACTCGTAGGCAGCCGCTGTCGACCACTATATTATATAATAATATGTAGGTTCCAACAACCATTCATTGGTGGTGGTGCGGTTGAAATAGTCCGCGACCTACGCGTACCATGATAAACGGATTATTACTTAAGTCATCATCAAACAGTCTGTCGCCGTCAGGTATGTCCAAGTGAATTCTTCAAAGAATTCCACCAGAGCAAACGTTATGAATAAAGTATAAAACAGTTGGGGAATTGCTAAAATATTACAGGTGTGCTTGGAATTCATACACCCTATCATGAATACCTCTATTATTTTGTTATTGGACGTTGTGGTGGACATTTGATGTTATTTTAAAAGATTCAAAGTATTTCCATATAAGTGTAATTTGTACCTTTTCTTTAACTGTCTATTCTATAGTTGTTTGTTTTTTTATTATTTAGAATACTATTTCGTATTCATATCCGAGTAAAAAGCTTATAATTAAGTTCAAGTATACCCACTTTACTATTATATAATTTAAGACTATAGTATCATATCTATTTCAGCTAGTGATCAAGTAATTGCCATTGCAGTTAAATAATTATTATCATAGTTTATAAACATTATAAGTTTAAAAATCAAACTATAATGATTTTTTGAACTTTGTATGACTGTATGAATTGAGTATGGATGCAAACGAGTATTTAATTTTATTTTAGTAAATTGGTCTACTATTGAGAAGTAGTTGTATGAAAAATATTTGCTAAATGACGTATATCTAAAGAAATTAATTATGTCTATTTTGGACTAATACAACAAAATATAATAATTTTACTCCACAGTTTTTTTAAACTATATTATAATCACTATCTTGCAATAAACGAATCCTCTTATATTATATACATTATAAATTGAGTACCTATAGTTTATTTTCCTTTACTAATTCGATCAACTTGACGAATTTAAAATTATATATAATTTTATTGTTTCTATATAGTGGAAATAAAATATATCTAAAATAATTTTTGGAATTTCACACTATCATATTTTTGTCGTTGAATAAAAATGTCAAAACTACTTAAAGTTTTTCTTCTATGTACATAATGGTGCTGTTATAAACTCCCAATACATCTAGTACATACCTAGTTATATCCTTTAAAAAAAAAAATGCAAAGAACCTAAATAATTATACGGGGAAAACGTATTACATATATTATATAGATTTATATGGTCATATTATTATCATTTAGGAGGGGAATTCTTATTATCTTTTGTTTTACGTACCCAAAATGTTAGCTCTTTAGTAATACTGTAATAGTGTCCATAATATTATATTGATTACCTATACTGACGTCGATATATGCACTGTCGATTTATTAATAAATGAGAGTCTTGGTTAATTTGTTACTAAAATTCTTATCCGTCGGTAGTTGTTTATCCAAGTAGTATTTTGTTTATAAAATAACATCAACGATTATGTTAGTAAAAATAGTTAAATATTATTAGTTATACATATTTCTATGTATGTGAACGATAATACCTTTTTATTATTGTTCATTACAAAATTTGTTTATTACAATATTTGTTATTGTCATTTTTTTTTTTAATAAATAAAATATTCAAATCACAATATTAACTAATTTCCACCAATTTCTTGGCAAATCCTAAATCTTGTTATACGCAGTTGTACCTAAAAAATTTGCAATATACATGATGTTTTTACATATTTTAATTAGCTAAGCTCACCATTTCCATTACTTGTTATTAACTATGACTGATACATTATTTTTTATGAGTCTTTAGGTACTTTTTTCTTTTATTATTTACATTTAGATATATTTCAATATAAAGCTTTTAGAAGATTTTATCCTTTTAAGCGCACTGAACTGTAATGGGTCCATAAACAAATTTACTTTCGTCATTCTTTGAAAAAGCATCGAAACTAACTTTTGGCTTTTGTCGGGGAATTGTCACATTGCAATGTGATGTCATGCACAAAATACTGTTTTACTTCCTGAAAAATATTTTTTCCAGATGCAAAAAAAATGTATCTAAATTTAAATTTATATTTTAATGAATAGACTGTATAATTTATTTTTTGTGTAAACGTTCTCAGTATGATTTGAATAATTAATATTTTATTTCTTTATTCGAATAAGAATACACCACTTTTAACGATTAGCATTGACGTTAACTTGATGTAAATTTGTATATATTATTTATCTATTAAAAATTAGATACATAATTACAACCTAATTTCTCGTAGAGTTAAGAAAATATGACCTATGTCTTATCACAATGGGTATTATAGACGTTACAAGTTTTTTTTTGGTAAATATATGGTTTGGTTTTCGTCCAAACCAGAGATCGAAACCAGCAATTAAGTTATCACGGCGTGTTCTTCGTAGGTATATGATTGTGATGACTGTTATTCATACACATCTGTTATATTTGTTATTGACGTTTTGATAATATTATAGATCGATACAGACATGTTTCATCCCAAGTTCTATCGTTACATGTGCCATTATTGTTATTGTGTATTCATTTCAATACTTCATTATTGGACATTTGATGTTAATCAATCACACAGCACATAATAGTACATTACAGATAATACATAAAACGTACAATAGAAAGACAAATTTAATATATATTTGTTTATTAGTGTTAATATACTATTGGCCTTAAAAATGCAGCAGCAACGAGTGCAGCGAGTATAAGATAATAAAATAAATACAGATTTAAATTAATTAATCTATACAAATAAAAATGTGTGTAGAATTTTATTATGTTGTTGTTTTCGTGTATTATCTCGTTTATTGTAGTGCATTATTGTGTGGGTTTTTATTGTTAGTATTTTGTATAATATACATATTGAACATGTTGTTACCTCCACTTGTATGGATAATATTATTTTTCTTTTAAGCCACTAAAATGTTCACCAGCCACCACACAAATAGTATTTTACGAAGTGCTATAATTTGTGTACATACCAGAGAGAATTTTAAATTTTATAATCCATAGGTAGTATAATTAGAATACCGATGCAAGTAGGTCACAACTCCCTTATAGTCACTTCCTTTTTCGACACTACGAAAATTTCCCTATACTGTTGCATTAATAAACACGAACATAAATGTCAACGCAAGGGGCGTTTTTTTGTCAGTTACCACGTGTTAAGCTGAGACCCAGGCATTATGTCTGTAGAAGTTTGTGTTTAATAAAGTAGAGTACTTAGAATACGAAACGTGTTTCGTATGAGTCCATAGTTAGTTTGTGTGTTTAATTTGCAAGTTTAATTAAAAATTTCCTAGAAGTTGGTTTTGTTTATGTTGATTTTTAAACTGTTATTTGAACCCACCTCGCTATATAAGTCAAACATGACAAACTTCGTTATTGTAATATAGTATATATTTTAGCATTTCGTATTCATACATTTGCTAAAGCTGGGATATATTAGGGTTTTGCACATGCAAGAAACTGGCGATTTTCTGATTGATTGATGTAACCTGATGGATGTATAAGTATATTTTATCATTAATTTTATTGTTTTTAAATCTACGGTGAGAACATGTTTTTTTTTAAGTATGTCTATGTTTAAAATATTTTCCAGACTACTCCGGCTCTCTGATTTTAAATAGTTAATAAATTACTTTGCACAAAAGTATCATAAATAAATAAATAATTTAGGTATGTCTCCAAAGCAAATAATTGGTAAATAGAGTGTATTCTAAAATTATAAATACTATGTTTCATCCACTGACCTTGAGAAGTGATTTAAATAAATTCAATTTTTCCGTCGCAATAATGATTTTATACTTGGGTTCTTTATAAAAATATGTATAAGAACTTCTAAATTGTTAGGTATTATTAATCTTATTTTAAACACTGTTTTATGTCATTCAAAAATTGATGGTTAAATAACTTTATTAAAATGAAGAATTTACATAATTTAAGAAATAATTAAAATCATTTTTTCCGTTGAATAAGTACAACGATTTTTTTAAATGTGATTTTTGTTTGCATGGAACACTTAGAGGATGTTAGTGCAACCATTTTGAGTTAGTTTAATATTTAAGAAAATCTAACTTGGTTTTAGGATAAGTTAAAACTTTAAGTGTAGAAACTATACATACTATTTAAAAAAAATATTTCCAGAAGTCTCGTACTATTTTTGGTTGATAGTAATATTATGAAATATATTATAAGCATAACAAATCGGTAAAAAACATAATCACTCGACTTTTTCAAAATATGTTTGAGCAAAAATCGACTATTGTTGGTTTAGCTTTGGGTTTTAACTTCTAAAACAATAGATAATAAATAGTTTATTTAAATAAATCAAATTTTTTTTCAAATAAAGACCATACAACTAAAAAAAAAAATGATATTGTAATAATATATCTACTCCAAGATAAAGTTCTTTTAATTAATAGTTATAACTTTGGGTAGTTGTATGCTGAATTACGAACAAGTTTTCAATTAAAATAATAATTGACGCTATGTTTTTATGGACAACAATGAATTGCGCTGATATCCTTTTAAGTTTTAAAACCAAGCCTAACTCGTCAAGCCATCATAATTAGTTTATTACGGATATTTCGAATACATTGTACGTTAAATTCTTATGACATTTTGACGAAGTCTCCCACACATAATATTAGATAATGCGATGAAGCTAATTATTCGAAAATATTATTTCAGCTATTTCAATAACAAAGATATAAGGTATTATATTTGTCATTTATATGTCCTGGTCACTTTAACGTAGACTAGAATGCCAACCAAATGAAATAAATGACGTTGTTTAACTTCCTTGATCAATAACATCATGTAGATAATACAATGTTATAAACAATTTGAAAAAACCAAACTATCTGTTAAATAATAAAATAAATATTAGTTATGAAGGTATAAATATTAGTATGATGGCTGCATAAAATGTTATATCAACCTATGTTAATTAAAAGCTTTCACGCAGGATAAGTCAATGCACAAATTACTTGAAAGTCTATATAAACTAATGAGTAATACTCGTAACCAATAACTACAACATTTATATTTTATAATATCATTGTAATATTTTTTTTTGTATGATTACTAAATCTATCATCTGTACTTAAATATTATTTTTTTCCTTTTGAGGTATGAAATATTTATAGAAAATTTACTTTAATAATACTTCTTTAATAATAATCATTTTTATATTGTAGGTACTCCAATATAAATGTATCTAAATACGTAAGATGAACGTCGATATACAGTTTTATAGTAGGCGAAAGTTAAAAGCATAGTCATAATACAATTAGTATTAATGTAGTAATAATGTGTATAATTAATATTGTATAGTAAACATTTTGATGGGTAGTGGATACACTACATAAGAATACGTAATGTTTTGGTAAAATGTAGAATATAAAATATTTTTTTTTTTTCATAGTGGGTACTTTTTTCATGTTGGCACCACTTAATGGGAACTGAATAGTTTTCACACGGCTTGGCCCTTATAGGGGGTACCTATTATACATTATTACACTCGTATTATAGGTGTAAGTATTTTGAATATGAAATCGACTAAATTCAGTGCAAATTGAAAAACTCGATTGGGGCTTCTAACTGTAGTTGTATACTTCAAGCACATTTGACGGCAATTTAATTTTCTTTTCACAAACACACTTGCCAACAAACTTATTCGGTCTCTATTACGTACATTTACAGTTTGTTCTTATCTATGGCGTCGCACGGAAACCACCCCCTTCCCCACCACTGGTGTGGTGGTGGAAACAGCGAGCATAAAACACATTGACACGGTAGGCGAATTCTCCCTTACGACCGGGTCAGGTCGGATAAGACGAATAAATAAACAACAATTGCCCGGGTTCCCGTGCCAGAAACCTTGTGTACTATTATTATATGTACTCGAACAGTACCCCACATACAGCATAATAGTACCATCATGCACACACCCATACTCAGGCACACAGCCACATAGGTATATACATTCGAAGGAGTTTGTGATAGGCAAATATTTGAAGTGCCACACACTCTTATTTTCTTATCCTACTATGCGCATACCCGCTAAATTCGTACGCGCGCACACACACACACACACACAAACTCATATATATATAGTGTGTAGGTATATGTGCCCTAGGATTATTCTTTCAGCACATGTATAATTCCAGACAATACGGACTCTGCAGTAGAAAACCTATTCCTTTTCAATTTCATATTCAAATATTGCCACATTGGTTTGTATAAAAGATGATCTTAAGATATTTCTTATTTAAACGACGAGGAATCAACGTATATAGGTGGGTAATCCAGATATCAGCCTCTGCAGTGGTGTATAGGTACTCGTTCACTGCTTCATTTGTTTTAAATATTATTATTGTGAAAATATTTTCCATAACACAACATTTAGGTATGTATTCAAATTAAGGCATACGAGCTCGTATTTGCTCTTCGTTAAACGCATTATCCTGCAGCACTATTATTTTTGACTTTATTTGCTTTTCATTTTTAATCATTGCCGATTGCTGTAATTAGACTTAACTGAATTAATTTAAATACGCGTGTACAAGGTTATCAAGGTATTTATTTAATTTATATTTAGTTACTGTGCTGCGCAAATAATAATATGTGTAAATCCTTTTAAAAACTTATTTACGTCTGCGTATATTGTGTATGCAATGTTTTACTAAAACTTAGTTTTAAAAGCTTACATATTTTTGAGCTTGGAATACAAAATATTATCTATCTTAAAACTAATCCAAAGCCAAATGGTTAGTATAAATATATTTTAATAATATGAAAAAATGTATTATGTTTACTATTGTTGATTGCAGGAAATAATTATTGTAAATGTATATAATTTAAATTAGGTAGTTATGTTCAGTACAATAATTTTACATTGCAAGAATTCTCAAATATTTATAATATTATAATCGTCTGAATTTGACTTAAATAAATAAAACTAAAATATTTTAATAAATATAAATTGGGTTTTTAAAAACCGTTAAAAACTATCTTAATTAAAACTAAAAAAAAATAAATTTCAAAATACGGCTTCATTGTTTAGAAGACGCAGAAGACTACTAAGTCAGTAAAGCAACAAAATTATGTTTATAATATTACTTAAATAGTAAAAGAAAAGGTTTATGGACAAAGTTTTTATAAATGAATTGTTACCTAAAAAAAAATAAAATATCTTTCAGTTTAATGTCAAAAGATTTTGAAAAGTTTAATTTTGTAGAAAAACTTATCACCATATATTTTAGACGAACCAAAGTATGAAGTAAAATATATCATATTTACCCATCTAAAACTATGGTAATTTTATGTTAGAAAAATCAGAATATACTTTTTTAATTCAATTTTAATTTGTATTTCACATTTTTGTTTTTGAACCAATTAGCTACAGTAAAGTAAATAGTCAATCAAATAATTAATAAATGCAGTTTTCCTGCTAATATTTAAATGTAATTTAGTTTTTAACAGTAAATGTTATGGATAAAACATTTTGTCAACCTACATAATATACGTCATGACTCATGACTTATACCTCTACGGATTTAAAGTCATGAAATAACTTTTATTACAGTACTCCAACTGATTTATTGTTGTTACTAAAGGTAGTAATATCGTTAGAATCGCCAATCATACAACTTCAGTTATGTAATGTATTTCACACGAAATGAAAAAACAAATATTGTTTTGATATGTTTTCGTTTGAATGTCAAAAATAATCGTATGCGTGGTTTAATTCATTATTCTCATTTGAATTTTAATTGGACTTTAGAGGTTATAAATCAAGTCACTTATAAATGTCAGTTTATATTACGTAGACATCTTATAGAAAATGTGCTTGCGTTGCTTTACGGTTACCTAATTAATTCTTGTGCTACACTTTGCATACACATATATCGATCAATGTCCTTTCTTCATGACAAAATGTGGAAGTCGTTGAATTGAAAACAAATGATTTTAAGTATAAATTATTTATCGATTGTCTACACCCTATCTGGATTAAACCCAACTTCGTAACGTATATATATATATACACGATATACGATGGTACTATTATATGTGGGTCAACGGCTGGTTCGGGACCAATGAATGGTAAATTAGCTGACCACTACCGCTATACCCATCTAGTATATTTACTATTTGTTCCTCATAAATCCCAGATGACCTGACACCCGCCTAAACACAATCTTTTCTTTGTTCTACCCTGAGCGGTACATTCGGAACAGTTTTATATGAGAAAAATAATACACTTTAATACCATGGTCCTTGAACTTGCACTGATTAACATAATATATCGTATTCAGTTGATTGAAAATGACATAATAATATTCACACAACTTTAATTCGTAATTGGAAAATTGTATATAATATGATGTTGTTGATTTTTCATTTCCATATTATAGTTTAAAATGCATAATATTTGAAAAAAATTATTTTAATTTTAATTTTTTGGAGAATATACTAAGAGTCTCACTTGATACAATATCCGAACATCACATCTCTCTCTCAAATAGTGACAGTAAAACTATAGTTTTTCAACGCCCAGTTCATGTTTGTTGAGTTGTGCTTCCATTATGTCTATTGTATTGTGTTCTGTTAATCCGATACTTTTATGTTTGAAAGTGGTATACAATGTATAGAAGCAATCGTCGATGGCGACACTAGAATTATAGTTTTCCATTGTTATTTTTTTTCTAGTCTACGAGATACAATTTCATTATTAATTACTATTCGAACAAATCCGACAAGATAGACAGTTGAAAAATTGATTCCCTCTCTTGTATATCGATTAGTCCTGAAAAGGTCGTATGGCAACACGAATGTGACTCTTCGAGAACTTGAGCTGCACTTAAGCCTCATAAGCCATCGCCAGGGCCACCACAAGAAGAGGATTTGAGTTGTATTTTTAAGGAACTGCTGCAGCCAGCTACATCAAAGAGATAAACACCAGAAATGGGCGAGGGACACCTATTCTCTGTGCGTGTCTTTGCGACATTAATATAATAATTCGTTAATTTTAACTGCCTGAGTCGCCGTCGTAGCCGTTTATCCGGACGTGAGCGAAGTCCCCGAACCCCTCGGAAGAGCTGAGCTCAAGAGAAACAACCAGGTCGACAAATCCGGTCGAAACAAAACATTATTCGTCGGTTCCGACACAAAATGTTAATATATTTATATAATACACGATAATACAACAGCGATGCACAACTGTAAGATACTGTGGTGGCGTTAACTGTTGCTAGTCGTTGTTATGCGTGCTTTTATAATGTTAACGTATAATATGTGTTGTGCGATTTGGAGTAAAATGCAAAACAACAGGACCTAAGGTTTATATGGGTGACAACGACGACGACGTTTCCCGCTCGACGGCTGTGGTTTGCGGCGCGCTGCTTCCGATAACTTTCCGCCGCCATTAGGTTTCCCTCACGGTAATTGTATTTGTATATTAGGTATATAAGTATCAAACATATAATATTATTATTATACGGTTTTCGTCGTCGACGTGGGAAATCCGGAGTGACAAAGTACAACGACGGCAGAGAATTCACCACTAGAGAGACGGCGGAGTGCACTATTAAAACATTGTCTAGAAATGCCGAAAACAGTGCCAAGGGGGGTGGTGGTGGTGAAGAAAGGGGTACATGCGGTATAAATATTACACACTGCAGCAGAAGTGCAGCTCCAGTGTAAAATTTCAACGTGGGTGGCATGCCATTATTGTATTGTATATTATTTATAAAATAAATGGGAAGTGGTCGCGAAAAACAACCTCTCTCCCTAACCATAGGTAAGTACCTACTGCAGTTAACCCAACATCGAAATAATGCAGGCCAAGCGCACCTGTACGCCGTATACCTGGATAGATGTCTCCTGGGAAATGCGTGAACGTATAATGTTATTTATATATAGTGTGTATATGTGTTTATATACTTTTAATATATCATACTTAATAAAGAATTCGTTTGAATATGTTAGTTACTCGTGATTGCCAATACGAAAATGGCTGTAGTAGATTTTTGTTTTGTTGTTTTTATTTAGGTACTAATTCGAGCGCACAAACTTTTGTATGATTTTTCTGTAACACTCAATTCCAAGCCTCAGGACTTTCCATTACTTGACCATTGTTGAAAGGGCGTTAAGTGTGTCACATCCAACCACCGGTTGGACTTATCTATGTTATGAGCCGTAGTTGGTTGTTTCTGTTCGTTCATCATGTGTGTTGTCCACCAAGCTGTGCAAAAAAGTTACAGATCTCATCAATAAAATTCAATCAAACGACATTTTTTCATGTATGATTTAAAAATTTAATTTAGCTTACTGAATTATATTCACCGAGAGTCTGTGAACATTTTGAATATTCTATTAACAATCGTAAAATACATTATTAATGTTGATCATACATTGCTGCTTAAAATGTACAATTAAATACCATTATAGATTATAATATTGCCATTGCCTCTTAAGAATGTTCATCACGCTATGAGCATAATATAATACAATCAATGTTATGCAAATACCAAAACTAAATTAATCTAACCATAGCCTGAATCTCAAAATCCTCTCCATTCAACTATGACTTAGTACTTCCACTATCGCTAAATTTACGACTTTATATTATCAATAATATCACTCGTCTGTGCTATATAGAAATCAGAGTACTAATCCTATACTCCTATAACCATATAGTCAGTGATGTCTCGAGTCTTAGGAATAGAGCTGATGTATTATGACTTTAATTACCGACTCTACTATAATACAACATAAATAATACAGATTTTTAGATTGGGTTTTTTTTGTGATTGGAAAAAAAATTAAATATTTTCATGCATTAAATTTTTTGAACATGTAATAATTTTATAAATTGTGACACATTTTATTGATTATAACACCAGTTTAGTTAGTTGTATCGTATAAAGTGATGTTAACTACTAATTCAACTTAATTTATTCGTTATTATTTAATTTTGAATTTAAAATAACTTGTATACGGATATTAAATTATTATTCTAGTTGTTAGTAATACCTGTTTTGTTATCACCTCAAATTTTTTTTCAAATTTTCGAAATTGGTATAAAAAAAAAAAATACTCATCATTATTTTTAACATTGAAAAATCTTATATTTACGTACATACATCGTATGTAAGTAAAGCTATTTTCATGTGAAATGTCTAGTTCCAGATTAACAAAAAATATAGTTTTATAGAATAATACTATATGAAATCAAAAATATTATAATTTTTTTATGATTTCAAAAATAATACTCATAACTGATAATGTTCCGAAGATTTGTATCACACCAACATATTATTTTAGTTGAAAGATACTTCTAATTCAACTTATAACAATTATTTTAAACTTAAGTATTCTTTTAGACTTTTTATAAGTCTACGAATTTAAAATAAACATAGTCAATTTTAATTGCTGGATTAACTATTATTTATTTATGTATTTGATGTACCTACCCAAATATGTTAAATAATTAATAATACCATTACACCTAGCAATATTTTACCAATCAAACTATTCGCGTGTAAGTATAAAATATATATTATTAAATATTTCTACAGAATATGATATTCCTTTTGGAAATTATTAGTTTCATAATAATTACAATAATTATTACTTTTTTTTTTTGCAAAAAAATCAAACAAAAGAAAAGTTTTCCCATGCAAACAAAATAACAACATCGTGGCATAAGAAAAAAAAGGAATGCGATATTATATAATATTATGTATGTTTAAACTTTTTTAATGACGTTCTGGGTGAAGGTAACTTGAAGTATAACGTTCAGCATTTTGTTTGGCGTGAACTTTTTATTATTATGTATCCTTTTCCTCGAACATGATATTTACCATGGGTCTATCTAGGTTCTAGGCTCAAGGTTCTCAGTAAAGCTGAACGTTGATAATAATATAATAATTTTTTTTTCAGAAAAAAATTCTCTTGAATTTTCGTTTCTATGTTCTATAGGTACATTGTGTATTCCTCATGAGCCATTCTAAGATAAATAATATTATTATGTACCTAATATAACAAATGCAATAGTAGCTGTACATTATAAATATTATAATCATAACTAAAACAACAGAATTCAACATGAGGCATAGACAATAGGCATACCTGCAGTGAACAATATTATGAATATGTACCTACTTTTTTTGTTGAGTTTTATATTGTTGGGCTTTAACTTAGTTGTATTACAATTTTCATTATAACTGTTATTTATTAAAGAATTATAAAGTTATTTTTATGATTTAAATCGACTGCAATTTGTGAATTACATCGTCTATGTTAAACATAAACTTACAATAAAATGCCAAGTATATATATAAGTAATAAATAGCGAAATAAAAATAAATACATTTCTAATAAACTACTTTTAACTATTTAATATTTATTTTTTGTCAGAATATTCATACAAATTTTGATTTCGATTAAGAAACTATACATTTTTTAATAAAAAAATTAAAAATCATAATTTAAATGAAAAAAATATTTTTTTGAAATCATTTAAAATATGCAAGTATTGTTTTAAGAGGTATTACATTTCACTGTTAAAATAATATGTTATAAATTAAGTTCTTTGTGAACATTTTGGAATTTGTTTATAAATATTATCTAACAAAGGATAACTATTTTAAAGCAAAGAAAAAATAAATAAGTTTACAAAAATTTAGCTAATCTTATTCAGACTAAATAAAAACCGCTTAAGACAAATATTTAAAGGTTCTGGCTTTTAAAATATGAGAACTTTTGAATAGAAAAAAAGAAAAATATTTTAAAATTCATAACAAATGTACTTATTTAAAATACTAATAAAAATAAAAACATATTATTAAAACGAATTATTCAAGCAGTACATACCTAAAAAAAGCTATTAATAAAAATTATAAATTTATATTAAGCAACTTAACCTAATTTTGTTGTAAAATTTACCCACCGCACATAAAAATATAGTATAATACTTACTTTTAAATTATGCTTTAAAAAATCATATTTGTATATTTTTTAATGATGTGTTTCAAAGTATTTCGAATACAATAATAAAATATTTTACTTAGAAATAAGTTAGAAACGTTTTACTATATTTTTACCTATATAATATACTTAGCATATTTTATATCACACTATTGAAAATAAAATATTCAAATATGTGAATATGAAAACGGCATTGATACAAACTATATGAAGTCCAGAACTCCTGAATTATATAAAAGAATGTTTATTTACTTTTTAATTTAAATATATTCAATCCAATGATTTTATCAATATTAATATTGTCTGCTGGTTCTGTAAATCCGTTGTATCGTTAGGGATGTTTAAACTTTTATGTTACTGTCCACTAATCATTGGCGGTATATGTCAAAGGATATAAATCAAAGGCATGACGTCAATAAATAAAAATATCATAACAATAACGTCTCGAAAAAGAAATAAACTATTTTACTATAGGCAGTCAATGATATTATTATTTTTAAGATAATACCAATGATGGACTTGGGTCAAAAACTATATCGCTTAGCCAAATTGTCTTTTCGATCGTTTAAACTTTCTTATGCGTGATCGTTCTCGCCACTGTATACGTTTACGAGTCATCCGCGCCTTATCCTGCACGACTGTAGTTCTAGATTGAACAATTCGATTTCCGAATTCTCCGCCACGAAACTTTTTAAATCCTATTTTTGCACACCAACAAACCCAGATAACGAGATCTTGGATAATAACCTTTCATTCTTTCTCCTCCCGTCCTCTCCACACGTTTTTCTCAGCTACGATAATGGCACTACAGATATATAATATTATGTGCTCCCCCCCCCCCGTTTTTGTGGAGTGAGATTTTCATCGCTACTGATTGTGTTTAATCTAAAATCGTAACTATATACAATAAAATAACTAAACCCTAAAACTTTCTTATTTTATATTATAATAATATGATCACGAGTTATTGGTTAACGATGAAACATAAAATGATAATATTAAGTATCCGTCGGAATGACTGACGTCGTCAACGATTTATTGCCATTCTCTTTATACAACTACCACGGTGTTGTACCACTCATAGTTCGGTGTTGTTATTACAGCACATAGATTTGGTTTTCAAGTATGAACAATTATCAAAATTCATGTTCAAAATATAAGATCATATTATTTTGAACGGTTGTACACGCTACCTATATTATCGTTAAAACAAAAGTGGCTTTAATAAAATACGTCTATATCTTAACATTGATTTGTGTCGTTTGACTTTGTAAAATATTCCATGCTATATAATATTAAGTTAATAACAATGCATAAATATTTTTAAACTTTTTTTGGGAAACTATCTTATTGATTGAAGAAAACAGACTAGATCTAATAGCCAGAAACCTTCCTCGAAGTATATAATCTAAGAAGTTATTTTTTCTACTGTTGTAAAATCAATACATCGATCTGCTCAAAGCTGATACCAGGTTAAGACTTAATCTATAGGCTAATAAAACTATTAATAATTAATATTAAATTATTAACTATACCGAATCACCTAGGTATAAAATTCTTCTATTTGTTTATATAATCTGACTCAAATAAAATCTTAAATAATATAATTTCTTTGACGTGGTGGTGATCTTTGTTTATTCCATTTAAGACCTTGCAACCATGCACTTATGTCACGCCGTACACTTCGTACTCAAACCCACTTTTGTGGAGTATCCCAATTGATTATCATCTCAAGTAACAATTTCTCACATACCTACTTATGTATTATATATTTATTATATATGTGTATTATGTATTGTTAGGTGTTGTTAAATTATGAAAACGGGGATTTTAAGTTCCCTTGAAGTCTTTGTTACATAGTTCCGCAGTGACAGCTCGAACGTCGTATGTTGTGGTTGTAAACTGCTTCTTCTTAGCTTTAATTTCAAATATTAAATATCAAAGTGTTTTTGTTCTGTTCATCGTGATATAAACTATGGTTAATTCGAAGAATTAAGTAGCTGGATACATTGTCACAAATAAGAAATTGGTCTGCTACAATAGGTAAATCCGAAAGTCTTATCCAGGTACAGTACAATTATAAAATAGGTATAAGTTATAATATAATACGACTATAATACTATTAATGGCTGACTTTGTTTTTGAACAAATTATTGAATCATCTAGTTTGGCTGGTTTTTATATGTTCGTTAGTAGGTAGATATATTATTTACAATAATAATTTATAATTTATAATTATATTATTTAAATAATAGGTGTACACCTATTATGTGTAGGCTTACATAGTTTTGAGAATAACATATTTTTTAAAATTTTATGTATTGAGCACTCGTTATTATACAATACGAGTCCCGATATTATATCGCTTTTGTTAAGGTTTTGTTTTCAATTTTCAGGCGTCTCTCTAAGAATAATAGAAGTCGTTAACTCGTAGGTATAAAACTTTTTTCACCGATATCACGGAACTACCTACATACATTACTGTACTGAGTTTAGATATCCGATAAATCGATACCTGCTATTATACCTATACTGAAGTATAGTGAGTAGTGACATAACAGCGGCTATGGTCGTAGGCAGGTACAGCTAGTATACACTACCGTGCAGTGGTTGAAAAAACACAATATCAAAAACTTACCCGTGGCTATAATATGTTTCCAGTGTCCTGGCACCGGCAGAATTGATAAAGATGGAAAATAAGATTTCGTTTGACGGAATGACCACGGCGACTAAAGCCCGCGGCTTTTCGGGCAAAGAGGCATGCGGGGGATCAACGATAATGATGACTGTGATCGGCAAGGGCGGTTGTGGTGATGGTAGTGTGGGCACCAACTGGCAGGGGGTGTGGAAAGCTATACGCACTCGCCAGCATTGTTAACAGTGTCTAGAATAATAATATGTACAGTGGCGGTGCAGTTGGGGTTAGGCCAGAACGCCTTCATGATATCTTCCGATGAGCCTATTCACTGTGTGTCGGCGGCGGTGGTGGCTCTCAGCGAGAACCACGTGTTACTGTTCACACACAACTATGATATACACTGTATAATATATTGCATGTATATATGTATATTGTATGCTGCTTAACTGTATATACGCGTGATGGTGGCGGCCTTGCATATACCCTTTTGTTGTGCTCAAGTCCTTTTCCAGCTACCCACACCCCCTAACCCTCCCCCCCCCCAAAACCGTCCAACACCACCCATCCCTCCACAACTTTCAGCAATGCCCTAAGCCACCGCTTTCCCATTTCCTGTACACGCGTCGGTCTTCGGCGGCGTACGACCCGCAGGTGTATTGTCTCGGATAAGCCGCCACAGACTTTATGGAAAACCGTTTCTCTCATATACCGGTGTGGTGTAGTATACATATACATTTATTTTCAACACGTAGACACAGCAGTTATGTATATCAATATATTATAATGTTATATAAGAGCAATCGTTCGTTATTAAATTATTATAATAATACACTATGGGTGTTTACAGAGTGATTAGTGTTATATGTTATATTACGTATTTTAAACGAGTGATAGAATTATGTTATAATATTATAATAAACAATTTAAGTTGATCCGTCCTCGACGTGTATTGTGCTGATGTTTGATAAACCTAATATTAAAATGCCGACTATAACCCTTGCGATTTATGTTGTATTATAGCACCACACCTAATATTATCGTTGTCCACATTATTGTAATTTTCGTAAATGATATAATATTATAATGTATACCTAGGTAACAATCGAATGTAAATCGTATGTTGTAACCTAAATGGGCATATAATATGCGACCTATATAGAGCTGTTGCTAACAATATGTTTATTAGACCACGCGATGTGTTCGGAGAGGCAATTATATAAATATTGGCAACGATACAAAATTCAAAATCCGAGAGAGTTCCTCTTATTATTAAATATTTGAATTAAAAAAAAAAAATAATTAGGTATATGATTTTTTTACAATAGTTACTGTTTCATGCTAAAACTTCAAATAACAAATTCAATAAATTATAAGTACTGCACAGTAAATTGATAATACTATTATAAACATTATTTTGAAATATAAAACTTTTGAGTTTGCAAAGTCACTATAATAATACTAGGCTATGAAACATTAATTTGTTAATCAAATTTTGTTCTTTTGTTGATAAAGCTCCAATTCTCGGCAATGATTTTTTCGAGTAATTGCAGTTTATAATTTTCAATTGATTTTTTAGAGTGACTTCACTCTAATGCATTAAAGCCACAACATCTGTGTCGGCCTATTTACGTCACTTGATGATATTATTATGCTGTGAGTATAAGTGTACTGCGTGTGGGTCGAAGCAAATGTTAACCAGTGGTCGGTACACGTGCGCTTACTCGTTTAGACATTTATACTTACTTATATGGAAAAAATCTCATTATTGCCGAAAAACGCCTTTCAACCGTAATACGTTTTCGTTTTCTTCTTCCAGCCGTTTTTATATTGTGGTCTCAAACCAATTTAGAGATGAAAATGAACTACGCTGCATGTGTATTTAAGCTAGAATCTTCCTCGTGGTATACAACACTACTCAAAATACTACAAGTCTACTAAGTATTTACATAATATTATTAAAATAATATGACGGTAGTTGACAATAAATTGTACTCGATTGTAATTTTGTGTTTGACTATTATATTATTAAATGATTACGATGTGCCTGCCGTCTAGGCTTTATTGGTTGTCTAGTAATTGTTCAACTATTAGTGCAGAAAATAAAATGATTGTATTATTCACATTTACGTAGTATGTAGTAGTAAATATAGTTGCTCATAAAATTAAAACATTGAATGTCAGCAGTTTACATGGTTTTTAAAAAAAAGTCAATCTCCAAGAAAAAGAATACACTCATCGCCTTTGGATTCAGCTGACTGTTTTTAAAAATAGAGCTTTTTTCTCAATCTTTATCTTTTACAAAATATAAATTGTTCTGTTTTATAACTTTTTAAATGTCCCGATATCTTGGTTAAATTTTATTTCATCAATATATTATATCCGCAACGAAAACATAACATATAGGACGTCTATAACAACGCACATTTAAAATGTTGTGTTAACGTTAACTTTAATAATTTTTCTTTCACTCTGGTTAGGGTTGGCATTCCCGGAAATATCAGGGAACGGATCGTTTATGATAAATTCCTTGAGGATCACTGAAACGGAATCGTTCACGGGAATATGAAAAATGAAAACGTATATTATTTTCTTATAATGGGTGGTTAATAATTTGAGTTAAAATTATATTTCATAACAACAGATTTGTGTCATAATATTATACTATGATATAGAACTACAACTATATCCATAATTAAACATAATATTAGTCAACTAGCTGCCCGATCATCCTCCGGAAGAAATTATTTTTTTATAATTTAATTTAAGAACATAAGACTATTTTTTGGCTATACAAATAATACAGTGATTATAAAATAAAAAAAGAAACAGACATTGTTATCGGTGAATATATGAAAATAATTGGTAATTAGTTAATTATTATTATTATTATTATTATTATAATGAGGGTTCACAACCGGTTTTCTTCGTCTCCAAAATCAAGTTTGATTCTTATATATATAGAAGATAAATCAAGCAGATGTGATTTGTAAACTGTTGCAATGTTATATTATAGATAAAATAATCTTATTAATCTTTAAGTGGACCTTTAAATCTATACATAAGTCATTTAGTTCACTTCATAATCGTCACATGGTTGTTATTTACCAATTATTATCGATACTAATTTAGTATATTTAACTTAATGTTTTATTATTTTAAATGTACCATCTATCCTATTATCTGATACTGTCTTCGTAATTAATAGCATCAATAATGCATATTATGATGTAAGTTGATCGTTAGAACTTCAATAAATTCAATATGTCTGTGAACTGAATAACATGGTATAATAATAAGAATATACAAAAATACCATAAAAATTAGTAATTACCAAATATTTAACAAAAGGATGGTTTTTGAAATACCACCAGTAAATAACAAGAATTTTGGTTTTAAAAATAAATACAGCTATTATTTTGAGTATATAATATAGTTAAAGTCTTTCTGTATGTCTCTTATGCCTGTCTGAACAGCTGGACCGATTTAGATAAAAAATTTTGTGCGAGTTTGAGTGATTCCCTGGATGATTTTGATTCATAATTGGATCAGGTAGGTCCAATCAGGGGTGTTTTTCAAACAGGGATTATGAGATTTACTCGAGAAATTTTCATTTATAAATGGCTGCTATTGGTTATATGATGAAGAATTAGTAGAAATTATTTATTTTTTTTGTATATTAGTTATCTCGAAGCATGCATCGAATTTAATTTTCGTACATTGTTACCAAGGTCGCTGAGTTGCACTTATTGCCACTCATCGGTGTGTTCACAATAAAAATAAAAATAAAACATATTATTCATAGAAAGTTGACATTATTAATGGGCATAGAGTGTACGGAATTACGTAAGCATCTATCCGGGTCCGCAATCCACCTTAGGTGGGTTGCTCACCTGATAATAAACTGCTCGCATTGTCATAAGCGAGTCTCATAACGGGATCAGCTTGTAAAATATAAATAATAATAAATCAAAAATATAAACATAATATTATACTTTGAGTTTTAAAAGAAAATTAAGGAGTTCACCGCCATTCCTTCGAGTTTACGATAGTAATAATACACAACCAAAAATAAAGGAAATAATTTAATATAGTGTTAAACGAAAATGATATGGACACACAAATGAGAAACAAAACGGGAACAATATTTAGATGGATTCAATTATTATTATAATAAAATTGAATATCTTAATTTTCAACAGAATTAATATTGCAATCAAAATAAATACTGTCAACTGTAATTGCTCTACAATTGTATGGAACTCAATTAAGTTTAATATATTGTACCTAATAGTATATTGTAATTGGTGCCGTACAAGTAGCATATATTATATTAATATATAATATTTTAACAAAGTAATTTGTGCATCATACATGCTTGAGTGATTTTGTGTGCGCGCGTGTGCTTGTGTGTGTGTGTGTACAAGTTACTATACAAGCATATTATAATATATAATTTAGTTCGGCACGGGAAATAATCGCCAAGTCGAGAATCTAAGTAATTTTCTAAGTCTACTAATGTGTGTTCAACTGATATGCTAAATATGTTATATTATGTAATTAAGATTGGTTCTACATGCATATATACCAACCTATAATACGTGTATACAATATACATATATATATATATATATTTACGATACGCGAGTCGGTATATATAGAGCTATTCATACGAATTCGAGTGACAAGCAATACGTTGCAATTACGTTGTTCTCCGAGTGAATTTCGTGTACATAGTACATAGTAGTTTCAGAACAAAAGCTCGGATCTGTGCTGTGTGTTTCTGCGCCGTACAATGAATGCTACAGTAGGCACCGCCGCCGCCACCTCCATCGCCACTGCAACTGGGACGGCGACTCGTATTTGTAAAATTCGTTTAATTTGTTTACGCCGAATAAGAGCTTTGACTCGTTTCGCCCTCGTTAAGACGGAAAATTGGATTTTACTTTTGAAATAGTATATCTTAAAAATCATAATCGCCCGACGTTTTCCCGTTACGTTTCCGCACGACGACCGTTAAAATGCAAGTCGACGTCCCAATTATTATTCCCGCTCGCTGTAATCCCGCGGTCGAGGTCGGTCGTAACTCGCGGTCGTCCGTCCGTATAGGATGACAATAATATAGTACGCAACTATATTCGTTTGGAGGTGGTGTTTCGTTTTTTTATATTTCGTCCTCGCTTTATTGCCGAAACTGCGATTGCCATCGCCACCCGTCTGCCGACGTGCCTATTCGGGTTTAATTCATTAACGTCGCGGTCGTCACAATGACGTCGTGTCCGACTGCTCGTGGGTTTTACGGACTTCCAACGCGAGACTCGCGACATATTCTATGTGCACATACAATCACGGTTTCATCATCTGTTTTGAAATATAATATAAAATACGCAATACGGACGTACCTAGTGTAGTGTATACTGCTGTGTACGACTCCCGAGGGAAACCAATGCAAGGCAACCCGTTAAAAATGAATCTTGCAGATCGTGTTTGTATAGGGACGTAATACATGACAGCTGAGTCCCATGGACCCAAATTTACATCTAATTTTGTCCAAAAATACCTACCTAATTGAGTCCGAAAAAAATAACCCGATTGAGTCTGAAAAACAACTCACGCGTGACCGTCGGGTGGACGATAATAACAATACGTATATTCTCTCGGGGTGGTATCCTTTTTTTTTTTTATATTTTAGTCACTTCATTACCGCATCTGCTATCGACATCGCCGTCCGTCTGCTGCCACGACTATTTGCGTTTAATCCCAACATCAGGTGTTTACGGTTCCAAAAAAATTATATTATAATAAAATACATAATTTTGGTATAACTAATATATAATATGGAGTATGACTCCTGAGAGAAACAATTGCAAGACCATTACCCGTTCAAGATGAATCTTTAGAATCCTATTTTTATACAGTGTGACATATCATGACAGAAGTCTCATGGACCCTGCAAATATACTCCTGATTCTATCCGAAACAATAATTTGATTGGATCCAAAAAGTAATACTAAATTGAGTTTAAAAAAAAAAAAACTTTGACTGACAATATACACGATTTCAAAAATTGTAAATATGTTAAACATTAATATGATTATATTAATAAGTATTAATAACTAATTACATACACATTTATTTTATTTCAATGACATTTTTCTCGTTCATAATTGTATTACAATCAAATATCGTAACCTGCAAGTACCGATTATCAACTTACTTGGCTATACCACTGATTTATATTTGTATGAAAAGAATCTCATCACGTCCTATACGGTAATTGTTCCATATCGTTAATAATACATATCGTAGATAATAGTATTATAACAATATTTAAATCCAATATTAACTAGTTGTTTTAACAGACTCAATTAGGTGTGTAAAATCAGACGGAATTCATCTATAAATATAATTCAAAATCTAGGACCGAACTGTATAACTCCATTGCTATGTGCCTGATAATTCAGTATAATATAATGCCTGTATTCGTGTTTATTTATATTTTTGTTTCAAAGACACCCCGAGGCGTGAAACAATACACTGGAAAAGTGTAACAGGTAGTGGTTTCGACGTCATAGCGTCACTAAAACGCAATACAATAATGATAATATATAAACCCTAAATAATTAAACAAGCAGCCGATCGGCAAAAGTAATAAAATATATAAGTAGGTATATCATATACAGTGTGATTCAAAATTTATGTTACAACTATTTTATCATATTATTATTCAAAATAGTTAAAAATATAAAATACAAAAGTTTTTTTTATTTAGAAACATCTATTATGATTTCATAATTGTATAATTGTTTACAATATTTTTGGGGGGTTTTGGGAGGTTCACTTTAGAAATTCAAAGGGAACCTATACTGTTTTTGCGAAAATAATGTGAAGACGTTTTTTAAATAAATTTTAATGCATGAACAACATTAATTAAAACAAAACTCTATGCTTGAGAGCTATTTAAAAAAAGTATAGGTTTCCATTTGAATTTCTAAAGTTGACCCCCCAAAAACTCCCCCCTAAAATATTGTAAACAATTATAAAATTATGAAATCATAGAATTTGTTTCTAAATAAAAAAAACTTTTGTATTTTATATTTTTCACTATTTTTAATGTTTATATTATGATAAAATGGCTGTAACATACATTTTCAATTACCCTATTTATACCTGTATATAGACCTATATGATACATGGTTCGCATAGACGAAAGAGATATTTTATATTTTTAATTCAATACAGAATGGCAATTGAGATTTTGTTATTATAGTTACCTACAACTGTATAGTGTATACCTAATGATAATCATGATTATATATTTAGAAAGGTAAAAAGGGATCAACATTTTCGCGCTCTTCCATCTCTGATAAAAAAATGAAGGTACCACACGGTGGACGGTGGTGCTTTCAAATTGTTCTCGTAAGCGTCATGAAATATGTGAAAAGTAAAACATGTACCTATTTGTTTTATTTATAAAAAAACGTTTTCAATATTTAGATACTTTTGTTTTATAATAATATGTAGACAGCAATAATACAAATATACGAATAGTCTGAAAGAAATTGCGAATGGCTCGATTATGACTAAATTAAATAAACAAATAGATAACAAGTATATTATAATATATTATTTTATTTTGAACTTCATCACAAAACATTTGTAATCAACGGTACCTACTTTAAAAATATGTCAGAAATATATTATAATGGGACTCAGAGATAAAAAGAATAAAGATAAGCACTCGCAAAAGCGGTAGAAGGATAACCGTGTGGCAAAAATTGTTTTCATCTCTCTTACGATTGGAATAATATTGTATTTAATTGTGCCTACAAAATTTAAATGCAAATATCTCTACGGTGGATATTAAATAAAATGTAATATAATATATATATATGACGTGTAAGTATATCTGTAATATCAAATGAGTAGATTTAGGTAACTCGATAACACTGTTTACTGATATGGCGAAACAATGGCGTTTACTTAAAATAAATTAAACATTAAAATAAAGTTGGCCCTGAATATAAAATAAGTTTATGTACGTATGTATATATTTTCCTTCTTTAGACGGTGTTTAAAGATTACCATTATTCTTTTAATACTCGAGATTATTATGCTAAAAACCCAGCACGGGGAGATTTTAAAATTCATAATAGAGAAAAAATATACTATAAAGTGATTATTTGATGAACTTTTTTTCACTTTCATATTATATAATACAGCGCCAGCGTGCTGCAGGTCTTGGGGGTAATCTTGTTATCGTTTGACAAGCATTGCAGAAATTCTTTCTTCGAGATCAAATCCAAACCAAACAATACGTGTAAAAAATACAAAAAATATAAAAAAACAAGTATCCATATCCTTTTTTTTTGGCTATTATTCCAGGTCTTGTGGTCTATCGCCGTGCTTTCACTCAGCTACTCTATGCTTCCTTGCAGTCCTAGACTAGTATTGTTCTTCATCTCTTATTCCCAAGAGCTGGAGGTCCTACCTGACTAGATCAATCCACAATTGCTTATTGGTTGTTCTGTCGATATTTTCCTGTCCGCTTACCATATTCTGACCTCGCGTAATATTTGACCCTCCTGTCTTCACTGATGACGTGCCAGCACAGCTTATCTTTCTACTTTTGAGGATCCCCACTATGTCTAGCTCATTAACGATTGCGCTTAGCTCTGTCTATTTTATGCTTTGCTCATATTATGTATAATCTATCAATATCCTTCAGATAATTAAATTAATTTGTGTAGTCATAACATAATAATTATAACGAAAGCCAGATCAGGTTTAAGGATATTAGGACCTGCACTAAATCCACAAAGGACACTCTTACCCCTTTTAAATACTATGTGATATGGTCTAAAACAAAAATCATACATTTGATGGAAATCCCGTTTATAATTATTTACAGGTAAAAACAAATTAAATTAGTTTTGACAATTGTTTTCAAATATTAATTACATACGGGTTATTGTTTTCCTCGTTGTATGCAATTCTGATAATAATTTATTATTATAATAAATCAGAATCTGTGCTGCATTCGATTATAGGAAAACGACCGATACAAAACAATACAATAATCGATGAAAAATTGAAAAAAGTCAGAATATAAACTTACAAAACATTATTTAAAATTACCTATTCGAAATATCATTTTGACATAAATAAAAATATAGATGGTCCATTTCGCATCCATTGGTGGTATCATTATTGCCGTGTTAGCTCATACTCGCACATTATATTATACACTTACGCGACACCACTGCTTCATACTCCAGTCGCGCATAGTACGATCTCCCGGCCACATATCTCTCGGGGCGCGTTCCACGGTGATAAATCGAGCGCGTGACTCCGACTTTCACATCGCGTTTTACGGGCGAGGGCTATCCGATAACAACCGCGGGCCCATGTATAGTTAACTGCTGCAGTGCTGGCAGGGGTTGAAAGAGGACGGGGGGGTGAGTTCCGTGTGATAAGACGAACACTGCGTCACAGCGAGGGGTGGTGGGAAAAGAAAAAAAAATCCACTTTACCGCGGGACTTTTTATTATTGTGGCGATAAAATTATCGTCGAGGAGTCGCGGGCGGTCGTTGTAGTCCCTCGGCTCGGCGAGGTGGTAGATGTGAGCGCGGAAAGGGTGAGTGGACGAATGA